>NC_140232.1:20632696-21232696 GCF_951802725.1 Rutilus rutilus | reverse complement strand
TAGCATTCTGCTAATGACGTCAGCATTCTGACGTCACTGACATTTTGAAAGACTTTTTAAAGCAAATAAGTGACTCTAAAAAATCTAACACCCAGTAATGTGTAATTTCTTTGCATCTCCTTTCGAATACAACATTCAAATTACTAGACAAAAAATTATATCATGAGAAAAGTGGATTTTGAGGGGTATACCGCCATTGACCTCCATTCATTCTGCACTCGTCCTGTGAGCGCCCTCATATGGAATCAGAGTGGAACTGCAACCAGTTCAGAAGCCGGAAGTGTAGTGAGAGTGAAACTTCTCGCCATATTAGACATTCTCTGCTAATAGCTTCCTTCTATTCTACTAACCCTTCTATACTTCCTTCTACAGTATCTGAACATGTGAGGTACTGTAGGATTTGAAGATCTAAACCTTCACATCTTCATTTGGACAGATCTCAAATTGATATATTGAGTCACCGGCTGCATCCAAAATTACATAGTCTCGAGAACTTACTTTGCGAGCGCTAAAAAAGTTTGAATGTGTGTTGTATGAATGTAATTTGGATGTACTACATCCGCCATGTTGTCATTATCATGTGACCTACCAGCGTCAGTTGCGTTGCTTTACCTCCATTCAAAAATCATCTCCCGTGACCTCATGGGATAGTACATTTTCCATACTCTTTCACATACTTTTGTCACATCCTGTTTTTCACCTGTAGGGAAGCATATGATTTCGGATGCAACCACTGAGTCACACTGCTGTTCAAGAGACATTGCTGTAGGCCCTAATCGAGTTTTCTCAACCACAAAAAAATAAAACAATAAAAATACCGCAGAGTATTTAGTCTTCATCTGCCTGTAACTTTCATAATAGAGCAACAATGGAGAATTGATTATGTAACAACAGTATTTAAAGGAAGTTCAAAATTTCTGAGGTTGCTTTATCTACCCAAAATATTCCAAAGTCTGTGCAAACATAAGTGACATATCACTTTTCCATGACCTTTTCAGGTGTGCGTGATTACTTTAAAAAATCATTTTGATTGCGACTGATTCAATAATGAATCATTCAGTGAACTGATTCAACTGATTAATTGAAAAGAACTGACTCAAAATGACATCATTATGGCTTGTTATCAAGTTTAACTCTAAACAAAAGCAATGTCTAGCTGATGAAATGTTTTAAAGTGAAGTATATTATGCCTGGAGAGCACACTTGTAAGATTCCTGATATATTTTCCATGGCTTTGAACTCAGAAACATTCACAGTCATGTACAGAATGATTTCTTTGTTACAAGACAACCTAATGTGTCCAGGCCTACAGGTCCCACCACAGTTAAATAGTACTACACTCCACAAAACAATCAATAACCCCACCATAGAGACACTCGCCCACACCCACCCACAATCTCCAATCAGAACAGAATCTCCAGCAGTGACAAGACATCTGACAACTGTGGTCTAATAGATGGATATAAAAGGCCCTAAAAGAGAGTGTGAGTTTGTGTGAGGGTGAAAGCATGAGTGTGTGTGCGCGCTTGTGTGAGGAGGGGGAGCCAAATTAATCTGGGGTCTGATACCCCCCTATGGGAGCAGCTCAATTAACGATCCACACCGGCTGAGGCACCGGGCTAAAAGCCATCTCACTCTCAATCTCTCTTACTTACTCTCTCTCTCTCTCTCTGTCTCTCTACCCACCCCCCAATCCTGAGAGCAAGAATCAAGGAGCCAGAGAAAAATAAAGAAAGTCACTTGGTGATGCACATTGAAGGAAAGTCTGGGACCGTTCGGTTGTGTGCTGCGCGAGTCGTTGCGTGTAATTTCATCAAGCACATGCACACACAATGTTCTCTTAGAGTCGCCACTAAAACAACACGACATTCTTCCCCTCACCGAAAACACAGCTGACCAAAAACACAGCACACGGTGTTTCTGTGTGAATGCATGTGAATGAGAGAGTGTGTGTGTGTGAGAGAGAGAGAGAGTAGGTATGTGAGTGTTTGTGTGTCTAATTACTATTTTGGGTAGTGTATGGTATGGATTATGTGTGTTTTAGTTTGTAATGTATACATACTTTGCTATAGTTTGGGGCCAAAATCTGACACAAACACTCTTTTGGGATGGCCAGGATGTTCGTAGTTTAAAAAAACTGATTGATTGATTGATTGATTGATTGATTGATAAATAAAATAAATAATGTATTGTAATTGTAAAAAAAGTATATACACACACACACACACACACACACACACACACTCACACACGCACACACACACATATACTGTACATATATAGATTTTATATAGAGTTCAATTATTGTGTGTATGTGTGTGTGTATATATATATATATATATATATATATATTTATATTTATATAAGGGCTCATATATATATATAAAAATGTCTATGGAACATTTCCACTCAGAAAAAAATGTGTATGTGTTTGTGGGTGAATGTACAATCTTATCTTGTCATCTTTCCATTAATCTCTGATGTTTTGGGGTTGAAAATACAAAAATCATAAAATGTTGATGATGAAGTGATGATAACAGTCTTTTGCTCTTTGTGTGAACCAAAGAACATCATCCCATGAGCACCACAGGAACCGTCAGAGTTGCACCAGGGTAAATATTTCAGCAGAAACACACTTACAGAACGAACTTGTCTTTCCCTATCACTCTTCCATTCTTTATCTGTCTCTATCTCCCTTGCTTATTCACAGACCATTTAATCTTTTAATATCACCCTATATTAAGAAAACACAGTCCAGTTAGATCAGTCCACACACATACAGAGAGAGACACCCAATCTAAACAAGTGTTTATACCCGTAACAACACATCAACCCATAATGTATCCATACATTACACAATGTATCTCAGACTAAACTACAGTATTCATATCTAAAAATACAATACCAAGCCATCATTCAAGCACATGCACAAAGAGGTCGAACAGCTTGTCGCATTGGAGGGCTCCCTACCCAATATACACATTCTCACTTTTTAAACTGTGTGTACGGCCTTTATTCAAAGTATTACAAATATCAAAAATATTAAATACAGGTTAATATAGATACATCTCAGACAATCACAAATGAAAGAGGCAGAACCTTCCACACACACACACACACACCTACATGTACTAACACAGCATTGCTAGAAAAGAAACTTACCTATTACTCTTTCAGCTTTTTTCTTTCTGCTTTTATCTCTTTCTTCCACGAGTTTTTTAAGCCTCAAGTTCATCCGTTCCTGACAGGTGCCATGGTCCCGTAGACTCCAGAGGAACGACAGGCTCACACACACACTCTCCTCAGCCTCTCCAGAACACACACACACACACACGCTGTGAGGAATAATGACAGATCACAGCAGCAGAAACAGTCCACGCATGAACATGTGTCTCCAATGTGAAGTCCAAGACTTCTTTTAATTCATGTGTCTGTCTTTTTCCCCCCCTCTCTCTCTCTCCCGCTCTCTCTCTCTCAGTCTCTTCTGTCCTGGTCTGAAGTTATTTTCCAGACTTCCTTCTTTCCTTTTTCTCCTTAATTTTATTTCTCAGTGGCTAATTCCACAGTTTCTTTCTCAATCTACCTTCTTTTTCCCCCCTCTCTCTCTCTCTTTCAGTCTTTCTCTGCTTTGGTTCTTGCGCTGACTGCTACCGCAGAGCTCTCCAGATTTCCCTCTCTCTCTCTCTCTCTCTCTCTCTTTCCCCTCCCTCGGTCAGCCACTCCCTCCTGGATGGCAGGCTATTATGGGTGGAGACTGGTCAGAGGTAAAAGTCTCTCTTTCTCTTGTGAATACAGGGATGTACACTATCAGATGTGTGTTTTGTTACGTTGGAATGTTTTAATTAGTTCTGGATGAGTTCCTGTAAACTGCAGCGCAACTTTAGTTCAACTTAGGAGTGTAATGAGGTAAATTATTAAAGGGATAGTTTACCCAAAAATTTAGTTAACCCTAATGTCAACCTAGGAACTTAAGAACTCAAAATGACAGATTTTTTTTAAAGAATATTCTAGTTTTTCAAGTCTTCTGAAGCCATATGATAAGATTGTGTGAGGAACTCAGAATCATTATCCACTGAACATCTTTCATCAGAGGTCATAAGAAATTAGCAATGTCTGATTCATGAACGAATCATTCTTGAGTCAGATATCTTCAATGATTCAGTTGATCCAGTTCACAAAACCAACCTACTGTAAATGATTTGTCCACAAATTGGACTGATACGGTTCTCAGATTCAATGATCCGGTCGCAGTGGTTGACAGCTCACTGGTGGGAAGTCAGTGAATACAAATGCAAATCTTGGTTGGTCACAAAAAGATATTGTAGGACTTCAAATGACATTATGATGTTTTATGTTGCTTTTTCATCCTTTTTTGAAGCTTGAAAGTCCAGTCACCATTTATTAACTGCAGGAAAAAGACACTTTTCCCCCACAGTCTCTACTTTTTTTTTTGTTTCAGAAAGAAAAATGAATACATTTATATGGGTTTGGAATAATAATAAAGTGAATAAATTATGACAACATTTTCATTTTTGGGGTGAACTATCCCTTTAACTCTATATTTAAAACAGTTTCCCATGAACATATATCCGTCTAACAGTTGAGATCTGCAATCATTACAAACACAGGTCAGTGTGAGCTGCACTACACACTTTCGACTGAGTGGCGTCATTATGGCACCAATGAGACACTCTAGAGGGCAACAGTCAGCAAATATGATTCCATCAAGCTCTCAAACACATTTACATTTTCCCTCTATCTCCTTATTTTTATTCTATTTTCCACCCCCAAACACACACCTTCATTTCCAGGTCTTTGTCACCTGAAATCACAATAATCAGAGATACACGACTGTAGCAAGTTGCACTGTGAGAGGAAGAGAGAAGAGGAAGTGAGATAGAAAGAGGGAGAGCTGGCCCATGTTATATGATACTTACCATAAGCTGTCATGGAGACCTGATGTCGTCAGCAGCATATAATGTAAACCTTTGTTTTCCATTAGCTTCACACACAGACATAGAAACAGACAATAACACACATGCACAGGTGTAAGAGTGATTTAAAATATCATTAGATATTTTAAGCAAGAAAACAATGACAAGCAATTAAGAAAAGTAGCACAGAAATTCAAAGTGAATCCCCATTTGCAACCTATTAAACTTTCAGAACAGGACATATTTCAGATTGAAACAGGATATTGTTTATGAGATAAAAAATGAGGAGATAAAGCCAGACGGGACTGGATGCGAGTTTGCTGAAACAATGTTTAAACAGCCGCTTGGCTTGGCTTACTTTATTCATTAGCCCATGCAGTAAAAAGCGACATAGGGAAAAAAAGGAAAGAAAGAAAGTCATCTGAAAGTCGGAAGTGCACGTTTGTATACATATTGATGAAATATTACCTTTTTTTTTTCATATGGTTAGCATTTCGTTCACAATAAGAGGTACCAGGATAAGACATCAAGAAAGTAACTAGTGTCAATTCTGATTTCATGTAGAATAGTGGGATGACAATGGATACTACGTCCCTACAAACACTATTAAAGGGGCCATGAATTAAGAAATCAAATTTTCCTTGATCTTTTGACATATACAGTAAGTCGTAGGTTATTATAAAAATATCCTGTAAGTTTCAGAACACAAAACTTCCTCATTAGTCCAAAAACAGCTTTCATTGACACCAAGCTGCCCAAAATTTTTGGATTTTGTCACATTATGATGTAATAGTGTGGCGAAAGACATCGTTGCCTCTTTAGCCCCGCCCATCGATTCGCGCATGTCATATAGTAGTAAATACGAGAGAGACGCAAACACAGGATTACTTCAGCAACAAAACAATAAAGATGCCTCTGAGGATTACAAGATGTTTTGCGAAGAAGCAAACCTTATTTTAAACGAAGTTCCAGATCACGTCAGTAAGACACTGTTCGTTTGTTGGCTTAATTTTCCTGCAAATTCGTTTTAAACAAGACACTGTTCAGCGCAGGCATTTCCAAAAGACTGAAAATAAAAGATGATGCAGTGCTAACTATATTGGATTCAACAGCAATGTCGCAACACACAAGTGTGAGTAACTATGTTTTTACCATGTGTCACTATTACTTTGTCTGTTACAGATTGTTTGATATGTTTATTTATTTTTTGAGTATTTATTTATTTTTGTATTTATACTGTAGCGCCGCAGTCAGACTGTGAATAGTTGAGATTTTCTGTTTTTCCTTTGCTTCAGCATTTAAGGGTTTATCACGGGGATTTCCTGATCCAGAAGAAAACACGTAGATAATGTTGTTTTATAGCGCCATTCGCTATAATCCTGAATAAAAGCTTCAGTTTTATTTAAAACATGACACTGCAATTTATCACTCTATCGAAAGGGATAGGCTAAAAGAAGGACAGTGCGACAAATGATGGTGCATTCATTCATAATTCCATTTACACAAAACAAAGTTATCATGAAAACTATAACTGTGGTAACTCAGTAGCCTACTTAAACTTTACTTGTCACAACCAAGAAATAGAAAGCATATGTAATATGCATAAATGTTTCACATTGTTGTTGGGTGCGTTTCCTCCGAGGAGGCAAGGGAGGCATTGCCTCCTCAAAAAACTGAATAAGGTTTTTTGTGTAAAAGTCACTTGTTTTTATAAAGTAACTTTGTCCAACAGCAACACCCGCAGGTGAAGTTACAGCGGGAGACGTGCCTCCTCTGTCCCCATTGACTTAAAATAGACCACCTAAAGCATGCAGTGAGTTTAGTGGAGGGTAACTGAAAATAAATGGGGGAAAGTCACGTGAGAGGAGGCAATGTCTCCATCGCGCTATGATTGGATATGATAGGTTATGATTGGTTTGTGCGATAAATCCTGCCTCTTGTTTTCGTGCGCGTTCACGGATTGGCCTGAATGAAGACAATGATGGCGTTATTGGGAAGACTAATATCACCACAACTTTATGTCACGTCAAAATCAAACTTGAAATGGCCTGAAAACATGATGACTGGGTTTTTATTGAACAATCAGCTTGGGGAAATTAATGATACATCTTCGTGTCTGTGACCAGTGTTTACAAGCTTGTTGACTGCTAAAAATAAGTTGACTATTAAAAAGAAAAGCTGAACATTAATAACAACAAATATATATTATGAACAAATAATATACAGTACTGTGCAAAAGTTAAGCATGTTAGTATCCTCAAGTTTTTGCCGTAGTGTCATTTGGAAATATCCGTTTACATTTCCAAACATTCCTTTTGCCATTAATTGTAATAATCCAGTGAGATTTTCGTATGCACATGGAGTCTGACAATAGCCGGTATGATACACACGGAGATCTGATCTTACCATCATCGAGTCCATCTGGTATTACATGAAGAAACAGAAAAAACTGAGACATGTTCGAAACAGAGGGTCAAAAACAGGATAGAAAATAGCTTATTATTCTAAATAGGCTCTATGCACGAACGCTGCTGACGTATTTCCGGTAGGATCTCAGCCGGCGTCTTCCGCTATAGCGAAGTGTATAGCGGCAAAACTTTAATAAAATTCATTTTCTCAGAAACGACAGAGACAACGATTTTAGAAACTGATTCGCTAGTCGGATTTCGCGCGATATGAGAGAATACTCATCCTCAAAGTTGTCGATGTAGCTCGAAATTTATAATTTAAAGAACTTCTCTTTCTTACTCTTATGTGTGACAGTTAACTGCCTCACAATATTGTTAACATCATTCTCGTTAACCGCTGGAAGTTCTTGTAAACAGCGAGTGTAATTTGCCATTATCTCCACCTAATGCAAAAACGGCTTCCGACGCAGCACCGGATGTAACTGGGCGGGCTGAGACAAAACGCGGAAGCGATCGTGCATAGAGCCTATTAGAATGTTTTTTGATGTAAATCTATACCCAAATATATAACAAAAAGTTTATAGATTATTCAGATGTTCTTCACACTAAGAAAAATAGAGTTAGTTTAAGAACTTTTCACTGAAAGGTTCTTAGGGGAACCCAGAATGGTTCTATGGCATCACTGCAGAAACCTAGCCTGGCTAACGTCAGACTTAGTCTCATTGAGACGTGGTCTGGGAACCACATGTTCATTTTCTCGTATTTGAGGCGTGGTTTACGAATGCCCAGAGCCGTTTATTGGGCGCTACGAATGTCTATAAAATGTGCCTGTACGTAGCTCATAGCCAATCGTTTCAATTATACCAGATGACGTACGTAGAGCGACAGAAATTCGATGAGGAAGAAGACGATGGGTCAGAGATTTATGTGTACACGATGGCGTTCAGCGACTATTGCCGTTTGTGCAAGACAAACATGAGGGTAGAAGGTATGTATAGATATAAACAAACTGCTTCGGTGTGTCGCATAGACGTCGTCATAGTCTTGCTGCTCCCTCCCCGTTCTGTGATTGGTTCCCTGAAAATCTGGTCCATGGAATCCAGGCTGCCTAGCAGCGTGAATAAAATCGCGCTGCGCGCAAGGCAGCATGAGGAAACCCAGGCTAGCAGAAACCCTCTTTTGGAACATTTATTTTTGAGTGTACATGGAAACAAGAACATATTGTACACACATTTTCACCTGCTCATATCCCACTTTCTTCTCTTTCCTTTTCCTCTCAGCTAAAGGATGATGGAGAACACACACTTATATACACATACTTGGTCTCTCCGGGCCACATTCATAAGGCCTGAATGGTCCAGGTGGAGAAACAAATCAAGAAATGGGACTTGTACTGTGAGAGCCATTAAGGCCAAGACCACCCTAAATGAACTAACACATGAAATTACACAAATCACAAAATATGTGTTTTTTAACCTGGCTCATATCTGAGACATACAACCTTGCATTAAATTCCCAAGTCAAGATTGCTTCCTTTTATCTTACAGAAGGCCTAAAATAAGGACAGGTTCCTGTAATTACAGGAGTATTCCTGTACAACCATGAGTTAAGAGGCTCGCTCAAGGGCACGGCGGTGACAGAACATGATGGGCAACTTGGTAACCGTTCATTTCACGGGCTGCCCCAACCGGAGATTAAACCTGTGACCTCTGTTACCACATCAGCGCTGTTACTCCGCACAGCCATTACTCCTCATTTTATTCTAACCTCAGAGACAGTATAAGGAGGAGACGAAAAATGAATGCGAGGAATCATAATGCTCAAAATGTCAGCTGAAGCAATGCATAGCAGTCCTATCTTTTAGTTAAGAGCCAATAGAGGTATTGCTTTTCATCACCTATTCTTGAATGCATCTGCACATTAGCTTGACAGTTTGAGGGGGAAAAAAGCAACATTTATGATCCCATTGTGATCTTGACAAATAGTTTTGGGGATTTCCATCCTTTCCTTTTCAAGTAGTTAGTCTACGTAAAAAAGAAAAGAAAAAAAAGATGGATGTGTTACAAAGATGGTCGCGAAAAGAACTGACTTTCTTTAAAGGGACTTTGTTTGCCCTCAGCCTCACCCACTTCCATTTTTAATTTGAACACTTTCCGTGTTAATGCTAGCTTTGATTTTGATAAATGAATAATACCATGATTATTTCCTTTTTCATTTACACATTTAAATTACATTTCACAATACAACCATGTGGTATACATTTCCTACTGTAACCACATGCAATAATAATATTAATTTATGATGTTCCTTCTTCTTTCTCAACTAAACCATGTTGGTAATTGATTTCATTCAATTAAAATGTTTCCTACATCCATAAATAATATACGTCACATTCAAAACAAATGCTGTAATTTGTGACAGCTCATTATAGTATTGGTTCCACAACAATCCGCATTGATGCATTAAGGGGAAAAATAGATTATAACATGTATTTAATTATTTATTTTTTAAATAAGACTTTTCAGAGTCATGTGAAGGCTTTTCTGCTCAGATGTTTGGTAGGGTATAGGGTAAGTTTGCTCATAATGGATGGCTTCAAAGTCTGTCCTTTATGTCACCGATCTCTTATACAACAGAAGTTTATACACTTTTGCTACTGTAATTTATTCAGCTGTGAATGTTATTTGAAGAAAAACTAATGTGGAAAAATGCCATGTTCTAGCACAAATCGGTCCATTCAATGGCATCGTATATCACTTCAAGACTCTAATGATTAAGTATTAAAGAGCTTAGAGTTGTAATATATTTTACAGTTGAATCTAAATCATAAGAAATCAGAGAACAACTACTTCCTTGTCTTATCCAATAGTATGATTTAAAACGTAAACAACAATTCAACTATAGCTGAAGTGAGGAAAAGGGAGCCATAGTATAGCCCACCAGAGATACTGTATATAACTGGAATTCTGCCGAACACATGATGTTGATGATGATTAACAACACTTAATACCCCGTTCTCTGATCAGAGAGCTGATTCAAATCAAAATGTTCCCTGCTTGATCCCTCTGTCTTCCTCTGTTATTCGCTTCAGCCAGCATTCCTGATGGACTGAGTGGAATTCAGGCATTCCGGCCAAAGTCTTCCGCACACACACAAAGCGCACTGGAATTCTGATGTTGTTTCAAAATGCGGAGCTGAGCCCCCTCTCCCCTCAGATACTGAATGCATTATTATATTGTGTGTGTATTATTTTACTGCCGACTGTCTGGTCAGTATTGTTCCTGCCGGAATGACCTTTGACATGTATCTCCGCCTGTTCTGACCCTACAGTCTCGGGGCACTTGCAAAGTTAGGTGTGTGTTAATGTCAGACAAGAATGACTTGTCACCTGCCAACAACGTATAATACTCGTGACATGATGGCAAGTTGATGAATGTGTTCACCAGCTATATACACACACATACAAGGTCTTTGCAAGCATTGTGGCACATTTGCTATCAGCGTGGCCGAGACCTTGAAAACAGTTTATCAATCACTACTGGCTCAGTTAGGACGAGAGGGAGAGACAGAAGATTGTGATGGAAGAAAAGAGGATGGGATCAGAATCTGAAGAAACAGTTGAAGAGGGACACGAGCGGTTTCTGGCAAAAGAGGGTTCCGCTGTAGCATGCTTGACTATGTGCGTGTGTTTTGGATACAGAGTATCTATGAGCGTGTGTATGCATCACTCAGCTCTAGCGTACAAGTCTGTTGTTATTTATCATGCCATGAGCTCAGGCCTTAAAGTCACCATCCACAACCACTGTCACCACAACAAATAGTTTGAAAGAACAGAAGAATTAGACTCCAAAAAACATGTGTTAACTATTAAACTGTAATGTTCAAGCAATTGAATAGTCAGGTACACTAACAATGAAAAGTTTGGGGTCAGTAAGATTTTCTTTTCTTTTTTCTGAAGAACACAAAACTTTTATTCTACAAGGACGCATTAAATCGATCAAAAGTGACAGTAAACTCATTTATAATGTTACTATTTCTACTTCAAATAAAAGCTGTTCCTTTGAACTTTCATCAAAGAATCCTGAAAAGTATCATAGTTTCCACAAAAAATAATAAGCAGCACAAATATTTTCATTACTGATAATAAGAAAATTAACTTGAGCCCCAAGAATGATATCTGAAGTAGGGGTGCATGTGTGATATCACGATTTTTGATCGTGGATGATTAAAATGTCTCCATAATCTGCTTTTGAAGAAATATCGTAGTATCGTGCTACAGTGTATTCTATCAGTTGCAGTTCTGGTGCCTCCATCTCAACATACTGTACAATGTGACGTACACGTTAACGCAGAGGTCAAGTTACACTCACGGGATACTGCAATTCACAAAAGTTCATTATTTTGCATGTGCTTTAAAGCCTTGGCATTTAAACATTTCATTTGCGTGCTGATGCGCTGTCCTAACATGCTAAGTGCATACTACTGGACTTAAGTGCACATGCACTTAAAAGCCTGTCAAACAGTGCCTGGTTACCGGACTAAGTTATCCTTCGACTAAGCCGGACACCGCCACGGACATCGGTAAAGACATTGGCACCGGCACGGACACCGGAACGGGCACGAGAACAGACACCAGCATGGACATCGGAATGTACACACCGGCACGGACACACCATCACGGACACACCGTCACGGACATTGGCGCGGACACACATCGGCACGGACATCGGCACGGACACCGGCACAGACACCGGTACGGACATCGGCACCCGCACGCACACCGGAATGGACACCGGCACGGACACCATCACGGACACACCAGCACGGACACCGGCATGGACTTCGGCACGGACACACCTGCACGGACGCACGGACACACCAGTATGGACACTAGCACGGACACACCGTCATTGACATTGGCACAGACACCGGCACGGACATCGCCACCCGCACGCACACCGAAAGGGACACCGGCACGGACACCATCACGGACACACCGGCACGGACACACTAGCACAGACACACCGGCATGGACACACCGGTATGGACACCGGCATCGGCACGGACAACGGCACGGACACACTAGCACAGACACACTGGCACGGGCACGGACACACTGGCATGGACACCGGTATGGACACCGGCACGGACATCGGACATGATATCGAGATATGATATTTTTGCCATATCGCACACCCCTAATCTGAAGGATCATGTGACACTGAAGACTGGAGTAATGGCTCCAGGCATTACAGGAATAAACTGCATTTTAAAATATAATAAAATAGAAAACAGATATTTAAATAGTAATATTTCACAATATTACTGTTTTTGTCAAATAAATGTAGCCTTGGTGAGTATAATAGACTTCTTACAGAAAAATCTTACAGACAACAAAACATTTTAACAGTAGTGTATTTAAAAACAAAAAATTATAATATATACATAATTTACACTTTTTGATTTGTTTGTGTGCCATACCTGGACAGGTTATACAGTAATAGCATCAGTGTAGCACAGAACCCAATTGGATTTGCTTCACAAATTGGCCTATATGAGCCTACTGTTCATTTAAAAAAATGCTGAGAAATGCTCTCATAAGTTTGAAAAGAATTTAGTGTAGGAGAAAACCTGACATGTTAAACTAAAGAGTTATTTGATCACATTAGCTTTCATTATTTCTTTGATTTTAAGTGAAAACAACACATCATAAAATGAAACGGTTAGAAGAAAACCTTTTATTTTATTTTTTTTAAGAAAGGCTTGCCATCAGTGTGAGATTAATACAACACAAATGTTGTAATGCAAAAATGCAAATATTAAACATTAATTGTGCCATTTGCACAAAAACATGAAAACTAAATTATTTATTGGGTAAAAGTGGAGTGTTTTAGTTAATTAATGTGAAGTGCCAATTAAAATACATTTAATCAAATTGAGTTACGTTATTCAGTTCCAAGTTTGCAAATGTATGTGTTTTCAGTGGGTTTGAAGCCCATTTCTTAATTTACTAATCACATTAACACTACCCAGTGGTTTATGCCCTTAATTGTCTGTTTTAAGCCACAGAGCTATTTCCTGTAACAGATGTGTGTTAGTCCTTAAAAGGGAGACAGAAAAACTGGGAAACCATATAAAACACACAATCCATGCTAGCAAAAAGGCTAGTTGAAGAGAAAATGGTGAGATGCGAGATGTGAAATGAGGACAGAGATGCTAGTCAAGTAAGGATGAAACAGAACGAGATACAGTCTGTCTGTGATTTCTACTCCGACTTTATGCCAGTTATAAAGACGCACACACACATTAGCTGTTTTACAGAAGTTTGCACAAAGATCGGGACTTCCCTCTGCTTTTCAGACACTGTAATTGAGAGACTTTAAAGCATGTGGGCTTTTCCCTGACACACACACACACTGACTCATACACACATGCTTGAGCCACGTGTGAGGGACTTGGTAATTGCTAAACTCTCTGAAAGACTTTAAAGTTGTAATTTGTATATCTGCTAAAAGCGAGGGAATATCAATGTTTATAAGAAATGAGCTGAAAAAAGGAAGAACGAGGAAAAAAAGGGGAATTCACTTTATCAAATGAGGACACAGTGGAGGAGTGGGAATCTGAGTGTGATATTTCACGGACATCACTGTATGTGTGTGCGACTAGCACTGTCTGACCTTTTACATCACCATGACATCATCATACATTGTCATCGAATGAATTGCTAATTGTTCTATTACCACACATGCATACATATCACATCAGTTACATTAATGCAATGAACAAACACAGTTCATTCAAAGCTCTGAAAAGAATTGCATTCAATCAGCCCAATCTGTTCTCAATCAGTTTTTTTCCCTTTCATCCTGCCATCTGCAAATTTACCATTTCTGCTTTTTATAGCTCAAAGTGCCTTCTCTTTCTCTCTTTTCTCTTGCCATATCTTCTAAAGAGGTAGATCTTGACTGGTGGGTAAATAATAAAATCATTGGTGCACAAGAATGTTGAGGCCTTTACAGGTCACCAATAGGCCTAATGTAACTGCATTTACCAATACTGATCAAGTAATTTATTTTTTAAAGTGTCGCTTGCCAGATTTTAAGTTAATGAGTTGCATAAAAAAAAAATATACCAAAATACAAAACTTTAGACAATTAAAAATTTTGTGAAATACAAAAAATTATTTTAAAAGTTGTGAATAGTTCTGTTGTCCCTATCAAAAAGCTTCATGAAACACTGGCAACCAGTAAAGCTGCAGCTCACAGTCAGCGGTGATACATTCAAAAATGAGGAACAGTATGAGGTCAGTAACCAATCAACCGGTTAACAAGGACAGCAAACATAAACAAGTTTATTTAGGTTATGACATCATTGGTCATGTATCTGATTTTTTATTTTTTTTTATTTTGGAAGCACAATATTCTCAAAACAATGAAAAAAGAAAATATGACCAAGATTACATAAATGGTTCCATTTGCAATGTTTGCATTTGTTTTGTGCAGTGAATTGCTCTGCCGAGAGCATGAAACCATCAGAATACAAGGGACAAACCAAACCAAGCACTCGAACTATGAAGACTGTAAATTGTATGCCTGCTGCTGTTTACATGTTGACAAAGCTGTCAATTTCATTCAGTCTATATTGTCTTAATAATTTTTACAAATTGTTGGGCCTGTGCAGGATCGCCACTTGATGTCCAATGCAAAAAAACAAACAAAAAAACACTGTTTAGGAAAGTATGCTGTTGGTTTGGTGACCAGTGATCAAAAATGACCAAAACCTTGTTTTAAAAAGCCTCTAAAACTATGTAGAAATGAAGTGACTGAGAAAAGAAAGATTTCTCTCATCATTCATCTCATTTTTCAACTCGCTCAGAAACAACTCTTTCGCTTTTGTTTGATCTGTTCCCAAACCCTTTGATGTGCTGTGCCATATCATTTATAAAAATGAAGTGTAAGCACACAATAATTATTAAAGACACACACACACACACACACACACACACACACACACACACACACACACACACACACACACACACACACACACACACACACACACACACACACACACACACACACACACACACACACACACACACACACACACACAAGATATCAAAAGCTGCCCATTAGATAGATACCAACCGCTCTTCGGTGTAGTCCTACACGCACACACTCCCTCAATTGAAGGTAAGTTAGTTACATTTTTTCCTCTTACAGATACAAATCCCTCACTGTGTGTTAAATGGTGAAACGTGTTTCTTTTCCGAACCGTTTGCCCACTGACACCAAATTCACTTTATTACCTTATTCTTTTTCTCTCGCTTTTCTTTCTTTCCCTATCTTTCATCCTGCTCATTGTTAAAGCAGATGTTTGTCTGGCTCTTCCATTAGTATGAGCTGCTGCGCGCGCGTGTGTGTGTGTGAGAGAGAGAGAATGAGGAAACTAAAATGACTTAGCATTTAATATTAAACATGTGGGACAGCAATGAACTCTGGGTAATGGAATGGTGCCAAAAATACAGACTGCAGGTGAAGGAAGGTTGAATATTAACAGATCTGTGTAATAATAATTGGGTATGAGATCGGTTAGATTAGGGGTCTACATAGGTGTTCTACAGCGGTACTACAGGCAATTTGTTTATGGAAAAAACTAAGCATTAAACAAAAGTATAATAAATAGTATAAAAATGTAATAAGTAACAAAGTATATAATACTTTAATATGGTACATGTTTTTAGAGGCCAGGCATACAAAACCTAATTGTATGTAATATTTAACGGAGCATCATCTCTTTATCCACCAAGAGGTCTGACTGATATATCCCACATTACAGCATTATTGCAAACCTATATAAAAAGCACACACACAATGCCCTAAGAGAATCTTCAAAAGTCTTTATTCAGATGCCATAAAAAGTCCACAGCAAAAAGACAAAATGTTTTTGATATCACATCATCAGTCTCTACTTAAATTATAAGCTTACATTATAAAAATATGAATATTTACTATTGTGTTTTATTCTTGTTAAATATAGAGTGTATTTAATGAATTTTTAAATACATTTCTAAATAAATTTATTTTTATCTGCATTCACACTATGTAATTCATATTGTAAATACATATTTTACAAGATATGTCATTCATAGTGTATGATTACAAAGTTACACACACTCAAGTTCATATTTTAATGAAAGCTTAAGCAACTGCACATTGCAGAATTCAGGACACATCAGCATCAGGCACCATCAGGATATTAAATTTCCCTGAATGCCATGTGGCTAAAGAATTGGTAAGGCCTCAAGGAACCGCTCTAACACACACACACACAGACACACACTGCCAAATATCTACAGTGCGCTTGTGTGTGCATGACAATTTTATTTTGTGGTTTGAACTTGAAGTGAATGGCATAGAGCTCTTGAAGAGTTTCTTGGCCTCTATTTTTTAACCTCCCTTTCTTGGTCCCTCAAAAACTGCTCATTTCAGAGGATCAGGGAATGGAACAACGCTTACACACTGACACACATTTTCTGTGGCAACCAGCAGTGGTTACAGCTAATGAGGTGTGCAAGGACCAAGTGGCCACACAGACGAAAACAAAGAGCTCCATCTGAACTGTCCTTGGCCACACACGCTCATGTTGTGTCTCCAGGAGTTAACACAAAGGGACAGACTGAGTCACTGGAGAGAAAGAGCCACTGAAAGAAAAGGAGAAGAAGAAAAGGAGTGTTGAGAGACTCCGGGGTAGTTCACAATGATGGATTGTCCATTTAACCTGCCTTTGAACTGAATGACTGAATCAGATTCATTTGATTCATAATTAACTCTGTTCTGATTCTGAAACCAACCAAGCTTAAAAACGCTTGACTGGATGGCATGGTGACAGGATGTCACACCGAATATAATACAAAATAATATAATATCTAATATTTGAGCTCTAGCACATACGTCATTATGCGACCGGAAGCTCGCACTCTAGACTGTTTTGAATGCGCTCAGGACACTTTTCCTCTGATTTTAGAGAGGAGATTATGGTTAACCCTTCGGGTAACATACATAGGCGGAGGGTGAACCAACTCAAGGGTAAATCTAAGGAGATGCGCCTCACCTTTAAAAACACATTTAAATAGATTTCCTTGACATTTTTCAAGTTACGTGTCACCGCACAACCTACACATCCCCGCATAAATGCTCCTGATAAACTGTTTGTTATTAAAACATCTACGTTCACAAACCACTGTTAAAGCAACACTAAGGACATTTTTTTTACCTTAAAAGGTCCCATTTCATGGATTATTTTAGAATGTTTCCTGGGGTGCCCTTATAATGTTAGTATATTTTTTAGATCAAAAGTTGTTATAATTTAGAAATAAAAGGCATATTTCCTAGCCTGATTTGAAGGGGCGTGTCTGCTGTGAGACTTCAGTGTAAACGCCCACTGCTGTGATTGGCTGACATGCTTGCATATGAAATATTTAGCATTGCATGTGCAACTCTCTCGAAAACTTTTACTATTACAGCTATTATACGTTTTTACTATTACAGCTATCGGGATTAACGAATCGTGAGAAGTTTTTTAAGTATTTAGATCTATTCCCATCACATAAAAGGTTGCAGTGATGAGCATGGAGCAGATGACAGCCTGTTGATCGCGTGAATGAAGATCTTATCATTGCAACGCAGTTTCTGCACTCTCACTAATGATTTCACCAATGCAAACATGAGGTAAGTACAGTAAGAGCTTTGTTGTGCAGCGTAACAGCGTCATTGATTTCATAACGAATTTTGGCAAGTGTCCAGATAAACTCGCGCTGTGTGATTGACAGCTTGGGCGATTGGAAAGGGATTGTTCTTTGATCGCTTTCTGTATATATTAATCACAGTTTAAGTACGATTATTTTCATCCTACTAAAAGAAACGACGTGAAGTTGATCGTTTAGTCACTGGCTTGATTTACTAATGCATAAACAGTATTGAACGACTTTGAGAGAAAGATTATCTGTCTGAACTTGAACAATTACACATCAGAAATTCACATAACCCACTGGTTCTTCAGAGGCTCGGATGAAGGAACTAAAACAATACCTTTGTGTTCATTTGTACATCCAAACACTGAGCAACTGCCATGCTTCGCTCGTTTGCAAGCCATGATGTCTCTCGAGGAAAAACCAATATCGCGCTCGCGCAGCTCATTTTCTCATGGGGGGGCCAGCAGAGAAAGGGGAGGTAACCTTTCCCCTTATGATGACATAAGGGGAAGATTCTAGATTTGCCCGTCTGAGCTTTCATTTTCACAAAAATACCCAGGGCTTGGTTTACACCCATCAAAACGTCTAGCCACTGGGGGAACATAGGCAGGCTAGGGGAACTCATATTAAGGTTAAAAAACCTCATAAAGTGACATTTTCATGCAATGGAACCTTTAAAATAATGTTTCCAAAATCGTATCAGTGGTTCATCAAGTCGTAACAGGGTGAAAGGCACTTCTGGATTCGCTTTGCAGCCCTATATCTGCTATAACCACACTATGCAAGTTTGCCAAACCAGGTTGCGTTTCTGTAGTTCGAATGAGACATAAGAAAACTACAAATTTGAGCGTTACAATAGTGATTATTTAGTTTTTCTTCGTTTCTGATGTCGCAATACATCATACTTTCATGAAATCATGCAACATACTCTACCTTGTCTGTGGACATCGTTCATTCCAAAGCCGGTGCTAGATAAACAGCGAGCGTGCGTGCGACAGTAGGCTCCGGGCGGCGAAATTATTTACGACAGCGGAAAATGGACAATTTCGCTTCCAACCTGTAGGGCGACCGAAGAGGAAAAGTTCCTTAGTGTTGCTTTAATTTTAACAGAAAAGCAAGCAAACTGTATGCGGGATTTGGCATGGCAGACAGTCCCGTTATATGAAGCTGACTGCACAGTGAACCTCTTATTTACATTATATGTTTGTGAGCGTGCAGAACTCAGAATCCACTCTCCACTCAAAAAACACACCCGAGTTTTTGTTCAGGGTGAACTTAAAGGGGTGGTTGATTATGATTTCACTTTTCTAACTTTAGTTAGTGTGTAATGTTGCTGTTTGAGCATAAACAACATCTGCAAAGTTACAACTCTCAAAGTTTAAAGCAAAGGGAAATATTTTCTTTTAAAGAAATTGCTTTTTAAGGACTACAGCAAACTGCTAGTAGGGACTACACAAGCTTCCTCTCGGATTAGTGACATCACAAACCCTAAAATTTACATAAACCCTGACCCCGGGAACGTGGTTTATAGATTATGATGACAGAAATGCTAATCAATGACTAGAAGATAAGATAACTACACATAAGATACATAAATTCATCAACTAACCATTCAGAAATGTCCTGTTGCATTCTACATGTTGTCACTTCTTCTTGAGTCTCTCCATCTTTGTCTGACTCCGGTTTGAACATAAAATGAATTTTCAGTGCATGTCTGTGTGAGGCAACACAGGAGGTGTTGTAGCTCCGCCCTCTGTGCTGGGAGCAGAAGCTAATTTGCATTTAAAGGGACAGACACAAAAACTGTGTGTTTTTGCTCACCCTCAAAAAGTGACAACTTTAACATGCTATATAAAAATATCTGTGGGGTATTTTGAGCTAAAACTTCACACACTCTGGGGACATCAAAAGACTTATTTTACATCTTGTGAAAAGGGCATTACACCACCCCTTTAAACACCTCTGATTGACCATTGCATTCAATAAATCAACAGATGTTTGTGTTTGTGATTGGCTACATTGCTCAATGCTGCAAAACACACTTTAAATAGAAACCTTTGACGCTCTACAAAGTGCAAACTAAAAGACAAAAAAAGCACAGGATTGTTTAACAGATCTGTTTCGCCAATATGCTATTATTACAAAGAAAATAGAAGAAGAGCTATGTGGGCAGCTTTTCCATCTAAAAGCAATCAGAAGCAGCAGCAGGAAGTGGCTTGAGAGAAAATTCCACGCTATCTCACGTCCGTGGCCAGGGGAAAACTAATGAAACTAATTTACGTGGTAGGCGGATCACGTGTAAGGCTGGGTGCCTTACACGTGCTCCGCCTACCATGTAAATATAAATATAAACATGAAAATAATAATTATTTAATCATATAGTATAAAATCACAACAATGGTACTAGCATCTGATACCACCACAGCACCAAGGTACGGCTCCAGTACTTTTATGTACGGCCCACACAAACTCACAATCCTGTCATTCACAGACCATGTTTTTTTTCAGTCTCACCCTCTGCTTGCTCTTGTCTAACATTACCTGGCTGGTCAGTGAACCACAGAAAACACACAATGTGCCAAATTAGTAAAGAGGCAAGCCACACACACACTCAGGCATACCCAGAACTCAATTCCACAACACACCTGTCAGCAACAGAGAAAGACAGAGAAACAGAGATGGAAAATATCCTTCATGTTACATGGCCCTGAACTGAGTCAATGGCCCATTCTAAATCTCTGAATCTTAGCGTGCACTAAGAGAGCGTGTATATTTTAGTGTATGCGGAAGGAAGAGTGTTTGTGCGGGCATGTGCTTAACCCTGTGTGTATTGCTCAACAGGGAAGAAGGAAATTAAAATGTGGTTAGTGATTAATTGTGATTTCATAGCATGTAATACACACAACCACAGAGCACAGTGGGCATGGGATTGGTTGAAGGTAACTTGGCAGATGTCCCTACAGAAGGAGGGAGAAAGCCATAACGAAAATGAAAAAGAATGAACAGGGAGGACACACTAATGATTCATGTTAAAATGGGCATGGGTGATGGGCATACATAATCAAATGTAGGAAAATAGTTGATCTAAAATAAGAAAATGTTTTTTAATCAATCATTATAGAAGCAATAAGTAGGGTTGAAAATCGAGAAATTGTTTTATTCAGCATAAAACATAGTTATTGACTCTTTTTAGTGAATCAAAAACATACTGCATAACCAGTGAAGGGTGATTTCTGAACAAATGACTCGTGAATCAAGAATGAAAATCCCTCACTATATGTTAAGCCTAACCAATCTGACAAGAGAATTTAGTTTCTGTTCAAATATTTTTCCTCAAATTCAAAATAATTATTAAATGTAAACATTAAATACCCCAAGCCTACTACTAAGATTATCCAGCTCACTACAAATTACTGTGCTGAGGCAAATTCCTAATTTACAAAGCACTTTAATACAGATTCACTCTTCAGCAATAGCAATGAACTATGTCCCTTCAAGGGATAGTTAACCCAAAAATGAACATTCTGTCATCATTAACACACCCCATGTCATTTCAAACCTGTATGACTTTCTTTTGAAAAAAGACATTGAAAAATATTGGTAAACCAGTTTTGGTGCCCACAAAAAAAGAAAGAATTTTTTTTTTTCTCAAAACATCATTTTTTTGTGTTCCACAGAATAAAAAAAGGTAAATAATTTTTTTTTAATGGCACCAAGCAGCATCAACGTTAAGGGTGTTGCTAAAATGTATTATTGATAAAACAAATAACTTCAATGTTAGCTGCTTCGGATAAAATCCCTGCCAAATGCGAAACCTACAAAAACTGTGTAAAGATGCCAACATAATAGTATTATCACCACAAGTCAAATTAATTACTTTACAAAACATTTAAGCCAACTACAAAGTTTAAATCACTGAAAATGTATCAGTGTTGTTTTTTTTTTTACAATGCAGGTATGCATTAAAATATTGAATAGTTTTATCCAGAAGTCACTACGCACACCTGACCCCTGTTCCCATCTGTCCTTATCATACAGAATGCTGAGAAAAACATGTCACCAATAAACCATCCTCAGGGAGAAAAAGAGATTGATAAAACAAGCGCTGTGAGGGGAGGAAAGATTGATGGGAACATTTGCAGCACATGGATGTGCAATATATTAGCACATATATCAGCATAAACCTTAGCCCCTCTCTCTATCGCTCACTGTTCACCTGGACAGGTGTGGACTTGTTCTGAAGGACAAGTGCTGGGAATGGTGTTTACATGGGCTCACATAACAGAACAGTGTCCTTTAGTGTGCAGTTATTTCCGTGAGATCGTTCAAGGAAGATTTGTCAAAAACAGGAGGTCCATCTTAGTATGTAGAATAATAATCAATATGGGCTTTACAAAGGTCATTTCTTAAACTCTTCCATTTTGTACACACAAACAGGAATATTTAGTTGTATCCTTTGAGCAGTACTACAGACAGTCAAAAACGAAAAGGACACACAACTGTAAACATGTAATTAAGTGGTAATCTTAACGGGTAAACACATTTTCAAACTTTCATGTTCATTCATTCCTTTCCACCTCACTCTTACATTTTATGCCCCTATTGTTCTGCCTCTCCATTCCTAATATATGACTCAATAGTATAATTGCAAGAAGGGGAGAGAAATATACAGAAAGAGGACAGAGAGAGAAAGAGGACGAGGAGAGAATGCACCCTCAGGGTTCCATGTTGTTTGGGCCTGCCTCCCAACACTCACATTCACACTCACACTCATTTTTTCTTTTGTCAAATCAACTTAGATAATTTACATGGTTCAGATAACATACAATTTTGAGTTTCTGTTGATTAAACCAATCTCCCCCATTGTATTAACAAACATTTTTTTTCATTTCAATGAACTTAAAAAAGTAAGCAACCTGCGGTTGCCTTAAAATTTTAAGTTAAACCAACAATACATTTTATTTACAGCGCACGCGCACACACACACAGTCTAATGTACAATAAACCCTCTTTCTGGTATATATAAATAGGACTGTAAGCAATCAGGATTACTGATTTTGAATAACTAATAAGTAACGCTTTTAACACCCTCCTCCCCCATCATGTGAGAGTTAGACTAAACCGGGAGAGCGAAATAAAATGAATAGTGGGAACCACACCATAATGGGTTGACAAAGAGGAGGAGGAGGAGAGAAAGAGGAAGACCGTTCCAAATCCTAGTGAGCTCATGACACAAAGGTAAGCATTCTTAACTATGCTGCCACCTAAGACATATCGTTTTGGCCAAATCCTAAGGCTGCATTCACGGAAAAGGCAATCCCAGACTGAAAAAATTGAAAAATTAATCAGAGTAACTGAAAAGTATAGTTCAGTGAAGCTAACAAATGATTGTTTCCTAGTACTTCCGTGTGGTGTGTTTTTGTATGCATACATCAAGTCATTAGCTTAGCTACATGCTAACATCAAACTCTATTGAAACCAGTGAAGCTGATAAGCTTTTACCTTGAGCGCCACATTTTTAGAATGCCATGTCATGTAGGATATGCTGCAAAAGACGCAGGACGCAGGCACAACGGTCAAACATGGCAGTCTAATGCGTGTTTACATAGAAAGTATCACAGTGCAATGGAAAAACAAGTCTGTGTGAATGGAACTATAGAACGTTCCAAATCACTCACTTTTGTGGTTCCATAACAGTTAAAAAGTCAGCAAAGTATGCAGGAAGTATGCAGCTCACTAAGTTCTGGAATAAAGTCAGAGTGTTACATTAGAAGGTTACATTACCCAAATAACTGGAGAAAAGGGGTGGTGTTAACATCAGCTGATCCAATAAGAGAAAGAGAGTGAGGTTTATATCCATTAATGGGATAATCGGCTTGTTTCGGGCAGTATTAAAGCATTAGGATGTATTAAATGTCTGGTGGTTTAGCCGTTGTTGGACAAATGTAGCAGTTTTTGCTGGCAGGTTTCGAAAGCTTATCTTCAAGAATATTTCTGCATTTCACAACCATATTGTAGGTTAACAGTGACATTATTACGTTTCTGACTACAATGTGAGTGCCGCCTGAGGCAAAATTCAATACTGCAGTGCTTGCCAGTGTATTGCTATGTGGTTGCTATGGTGTTCCGAGTGGTTGTTATGAAGTTGCTAGGGTGTTAGATGTTTCCAAAAGTGTCCCCTAAATTTCAATGATATTTTGGTTCCTCTTTTCTTTCTGTTTCCATCTCTCCCTCTCTCAGTGTCACTTTTAATGTGAACAGATCCTTTAAATTCATTTCTAAATTCACCCTGACATTAGTTTCCTCATAACTGATGTGATTTACCCTTGGCATCTACCATTTGCATACGTATCCAAGCGTGCGCGCGCGGTAAGCTGTGTTTGGTCTTGTCCCTCTCTCTGTGTTTGCACTCACAGGGCCGATGGCAAATGCAAAATCCAAAGTCTGTGTGTGGTTGTGTTTATGTTGCTTATTGATGTATTTGTTTGTATGTGCACTCATGTGTGTGAATCTAAAGGTGGTCTTTGTCAGCGGGGTTCACACCTGTTGTGTGAACACCTGAAGACTGTACTAATAGCTGCTCCAACTGCATTATGGTCAGTACCTGTTGCATTTCCTGCAAACAATATTTCCGGTGTGTGTGCTTGTGTGTTACTTCTTTTTCCTTGGGTGTCACTCAGAGGCCAAAATCTAAATTCCATAAATAGTGAACAGAAAATAGAAAAGGAAAGGAGGGACTTGTAAAATTTATGCTGAGCTGTTCACTTGACCTGATTTTTCCAGGAACAACTTCAAAACAAAGCTTGCATGTGTGTGCACATGCAAAAACAAAGCTTGCACATCTGTTTGATGGTGATTTTTTTCTCTTTTGCTTAAAGTGATAATCCACCCCAAAATGAATATTCGGTCATGTTTTACTGATACCATTCCAAATTTAGGACTTTCTTTTATTCTGTGAAACACAAAAGGGTGAATTTTTGAAGATAATCCCTGCCAAATAGTGAAATGAAGTATCGAGTTTGGATGTGATGTCAAACTTTAAAAAAGAAAGAAAAAGCACCATAAAAAATTCTCAAATTATATATATATAAAAAAATGTCAAGACTTGTTTGCTACCATCTTCTAAAGCCATACGATGGCCATATGCGAGCAACAGAAATAAATTTAAGTTTTCATTTCAGGTGAACTATTTTTCTTTAAAGGTAAAGTGTGTAATATCTGCATCATCAAAAGAAATTCCCCCAAAAATGTGTACAATGAATGTTTTTTCCCCCTGAAATTCACCCTGATTAACCAGATAGTCCCGCCCCAAAACTTATGCCACTAGTTAGGGTTAGGCCAATGTCAGGGATGCTCAAACAGAGCAATGTTTTGATATATATGTTTTGCCATTTAGCAACAAAACTCTTGACATACAGGGGGAATAAATGGATTACTTATAGTTGCCTATGTCTACATATTAAGATGGGATAGAAGAAAGTGAAAATAATTACTTCATTGTGACAAAAATAAATAAAAAAAGAGAGCAAAAAAGATATAATGTGGCTATAATGTGGGACAATAAGAGAGTGTGTGTGTGTGTGTGTGTGTGTGTGTGTGTGTGAGTGTGTGTGTGTGTGTGTGTGTGTGTGTGTGTGTGTGAGTGTGAGTGTGAGTGTGTGAGAGAGAGAGAGAGAGAGAGAGAGAGAGAGAGAGAGAGAGAGAGAGAGAGAGAGAGAGAGAGAGAGAGAGAGAGAGAGAGAGAGAGAGAGAGAGAGAGAGAGAGAGAGAGAGAGAGAGAGAGAGAGAGAGATGTCAGCGTGGCAAATTACACTTGAAGGTAGACATGTGCAGGCTGTATCTGGACCCACAGGACCTGCAGTACCTCTCTGAGATATAAATCAGTGTGTGTGTGTGTGTGTGTGTGTGTGTGTGTGTGCGCTCTACATATCAGGCACATTCAGTGGACAATCTTTTTCCACTTTCACACAAACACGCATTTAGGGTAAAGCCATTTTTCTAGCAAACAAATTTCCAACAAACAACCACAAATTTTATGATTCTAAAATTCTCATTCAACTTCTGCAGGACAATGTCGTCCCAGCAGTCCTTGCTTCACCTGCTTGTTTTAGGCGCGGGGCATTTTTACTGCTTGATAAATATAAGCAGCACAGCACAAAGCTGCTCATCGTCTCCTAATCAGGACCCGAAATATATAAATATTAAGTCTTTTTAAAACAAAGAAAAGCGATGCCAGGATGATGGTTAGTATGTGCCAACAGCGGGAAACTGTACATTTGTGCAGTGAGCGGAAGTCAAAAAGATCAAATCTGATAAAATGATCACTTTATTTAGTGTTCATGTAAACACTATGTTCGGATTTATCAATCGAAATGATTTCATTCCGATTGAAACAAAGTGTCCATGTAAACGTAACTTATGGCGTAACTACACAGTTCCTTTTATTGTTTCTTGCAACCTTCTCAGCTCAGGGTTAACCACACCTTGAGCAACATAATGACCTAAAGCCTAAGTAACACGTTTTGACCCGCGCAATGTGTGTATATGCGAGCACATGCTTCACACACAAACACACACTAGTGTCAATCTAGGTGATTTAGGTGAGTGTTTTAGAAAACTATGTAAACAATTTAATGGTATTATTTCCTTCTATTTCATCATATAATAGCATTACTACTACATATTCATATTTGATAATGACTAATATCAGAACGTAGAACACAGTGTGTGTGTGTAAAAGTGTGTTTGCATAACCCCGACCTCTTTTGCGATAGGTCTTTACACATACCCTGAGGATAACTCTGATTGATGGAGGAGAAGATAGATGGATAGAGGTATGGAAAAACAGGTAAGAGAGCAGCTGACTCTGACACCCAGGGAGTTCCTGGTGAAAAAATGCAGCACTGTAGGACATGCTAGATGAAAATCTTTCTAATCTGTGCTGCTGAAAAGGTGGCTGATCTGAAATCATAATCATAAATCTGTAACAGCGGATCTGATCTGATCTGATCTGACAGCATAAAAGTGATCTGAGGAGGAAACAGTTCCTGGTTTGGAAATGTTTACATGGATTTAACCTTAGATATGCGAAAATGATGGTCTCAAAAACTTGTGTAAGTCCAAAAATTCATGGAACACAGAGAGCGTTTTACCAGTGCTCCAAATTACTCTATTTATAATTTTTTTACTTAGAAAATTTAGCTTTTTTAAATCTTAAGCCAAGAATTAAGATTGAAAGTGTCTGAATTACAGCAGCTGGTTTTAAACATTATACGCAAATATACGGGCTGACTTCTTCAACGAAAGTAACACAATGATATTTACTCGCCCTGACCTAGAATGGTAACTCTTACACCATTTAACCAGGCACAACATCTTTTACATATAAATCTGAATTTTTAGTCCCAAGAAGCCACAAGTAACAGGTCATTTTTGCCAGTCGCTTAGTTCCCGTTTTTGCAGCGTCACCTCATCCACTGGAAAATATCACTGGTCTGGAATATCAAAACTGTATATTAAAGGAAATTACTCAGGAAATTACTCACTGCACTGCATCTTTCTGACACACAACAACAGTAGCTGACAGGAGATGAATAACGGGACCTCCATCTTTACTCCAAATGCCGGTTCAAACATGGAGCGACTTAATGCAGGAAGTTAAACTTTTCAATGCCATACTTGTCGCTGTCGTTCATGTAACTGAAAGTCGACAGAGCCAGTTCTCAGTTGAACACTGATAAGTTGTGTAAATGATCTTTGTAGGTCACCTTTTATGAACACACATTCAGGAACAGCAGCCTTTTTTAGTCTGGTCCTGTTTTAAAATCCAAACATTTACCTCAATAGCTTGGAGTACATACCAGATTTTCACACAGAGAGATAATTATAGACTTTCTCTGTGGTATTGAAAGTTGATCCCCAGTAACGGTGCAAATCAGATAACAACCACTTTTACTACATTCAGAAAGAGAGAGAGACAGTAAGCTGTAGTGAAAAGTAACTGGGGCAAAACCCTGATGAAACTGGAGACAAGACAAAAAAAATTTGGTCTGTCTAAATTCAGTCTAAATATTCAGTCAAACAAGTCTTTCACACACACATACACTCCTGAGCAAAAAAAAAAAAAAAAAAAAGGGCCAAGTGTGTTACTACTTAAAAAGCCATTGCTGACTCAGAAAAACATCAAAGACAGAATTAAGTTTTTGGCAGAATATGGGAAGTTGTGTGTGGAGTGATGAATCACAATGAAACAAGAGTTGCATGGTGATGCTCTAGAGCATGCCTTCAATCTGCTGAGAAATATAATTACAAAGGCATCTCTACCATAGAGAAACATGGAGGCAGAGGTGTCATTGTGTGTGGAACCTTTTTAGCTGCTGGTATTGGTGAGATACTTTAAGGTGAAAAGTCATTTAATGCTTTGGAGTACAGGAGAATATTACAGAATGGCTTGCTTCCAACAAATGAAAAGTTATTATATAAAGAGGAATGATCAGATGTTATTTTTCAAAACAATAAAAAATAAGACAATGTCAAGTCAAGTCAAGTCACCTTCATTTATATAGTGCTTTTAACAGTATGGATTGTTTCAAAGCAGCTTTACAGAGATAATAGGAAATTACCATAACAGATTGTTTAGGCTTTACAACAGCTCTAGGATAAAGTTATTGTCCAGCTAAAGTTAGTTTTGATTGATTGATTCACTTCCGTTGCGAAGATCATTAGTTATAAACTTAGGGGCCACTAACACAACACAGATCAAATAGGAAAACCCTTAACGTGCTCCGGCCACCCATCCGCACAAAACAGTGCCTGGTGTCTCGAGAACGCACTCCCTGAAATAGGTTCAAAGGTGCAAACGATTATCCGTTATCTCTGCGCAAACCTCAAAAACGCAAACCCGCGCAAACGCAGACAGGCGCATTACGTGTTCAGTCCAAAGGTCCACAGTCCACAGGTGTGTAGTCCTTTACAAATCAACCCTCAATAAACTACTTGTCTGGCCTTAAAAATTTTATAATACAGAAATGTTTTGTCGCGTCTGCATAGCCACACGAACCGGAATTATCCACCCCCCCCCAAAAAAAAAAAAAACACACACGGATGGCACGCTAACAGGCTTGCGAATTACTAGTGTGCTGTGCTAGCAATGATGATTTAGAATGAAGCTAGCGATGTCAGGTTAATGTGTGATGTTGAGTAAG
The DNA here is from genome assembly GCF_951802725.1 of Rutilus rutilus. Classification (NCBI taxonomy): domain Eukaryota; kingdom Metazoa; phylum Chordata; class Actinopteri; order Cypriniformes; family Leuciscidae; genus Rutilus; species Rutilus rutilus. The sequence continues at coordinate 21,203,397 of NC_140232.1, read as the reverse complement.
CTATATTTAACAGTATAAACAACAAGGAATGATAGTAAATAATGATTTAAAACAGAAAGATATACAAAGCTTACAGACGCAAACCAACTCAGCAGCAGCAACGACAATACTCCTGCCAAATTGCAAAGACAACCAAGAAGTGGCTTGAGAACAAGTACATCAGGCTCACGTTTTGGCCTGTTTTCAACTGCTACTATGTTTTTAAAGCCATTAACTTTAACACTGACTCATCTTCCTGTAAATAGCGGTTTGCAAGTTGGGGAAGGCTATTCCGTGCTAAGTTACTTTATCTACAGTGTTTGTCCAATTCTTGATAATTTCCAGACCAGTGATTTGTGATTAAAATGGTTAAGACCATTAAAATACCACTAAATATTTTGCCATTGGCTTGGCCCAATTTGTATTTATTTGTTGGAATTACTTGTACAGCCATTAGTAGCAAGTGTATTTGAACCTGAAGGGATGATGTCCAGAGAATTGCTCCGGTAGGCTAAATACAATACTTCAGTCATAACTGAGGGCGGCTTGAGCGAACTAAGGTCGTTCTGAGTTTTAGTTCTTTGGATTTTAGCAGTCCTTAGTCATTGTCCCAAAGAAAGACAGAATGCTACGTGTCTGCATAGACTTCCGCAAGCTAAATGCACAGTCCAGTGTCGATGCTTACCCCATGCCGCGAATAGATGACTTGCTGGAGAGAATCGGACAGGCCCGATACATTACCACCCTGGACCTGTGCAAGGGGTACTGGCAAGTGCCCCTCGATAACGAATCCAGACAGTACACAGCATTCAGAACACCAATGGGGCTATACCATTTTATGGTTCTTCACTTTGGCCTACATGGGGCACCTGGCACATTTCAAAGACTGATGGATCAAGTTCTTCAGGGATGTGAGGGATGGGCAGCTGCTTACTTGGATGACGTGGTGATCTTCAGTAACTCCTGGGAGGAACATCTGGAACACTTGAAAGATACCCTGAGACCAATCCAAGAGGCAGGACTCACCCTCAATGTCAGGAAATGTGAGTGGGCAAGGCAGGAGACCAGTTACCTGGGGTATCACCTGGGCAATGGCAAACTGAGACCCCAAATGGACAAAGTGGAAGCTATCCAAAGGAGCCCAAGGCCTAAGACAAAGAAGGAGATGCAATCCTTTCTAGGCCTGGTGGGCTGGTATTGGAGGTTCATCCCTAACTTTGCATCCATCGCTACATCGCTTACTAACCTGCTGGCGAAATCAGCAAGGAGCCTGATTCAGTGGACCGAGGACTGTGAGGCAGCCTTCAGATCTCTCAAAGAGAAGATGTGCTCCAGCCCGGTCTTACAAAACCCTGATTTCACCCAGAGATTCCTGGTCCAGGTAGACGCCTCAGCCACAGGAGTTGGGGCTGTCCTGGCCCAGGGGGATGGGGAAGGAAAAAATCCAGTGGTCTACATCAGCAGGAAGCTGGTGCCCAGGGAGACCAGGTACTCAGCTGTGGAGAAGGAGTGTCTCGCCATCAAGTGGTCCCTTGAAAGCCTAAGATAATATCTTCTGGGGAGGGAGTTTGATCTGGAGACTGACCACAGAGCACTAACGTGGATCCAGACAATAAAGGACCACAACTCTAAAGTAATGAGATGGTACCTAAGCCTCCAGCCATATAAGTTTAAGGTGCGGCATAGACCAGGACGACAGAATGTGGTTGCCGACTACCTGTCACGGTACCCGGACAGTACACGACCAACAGAAGAGGGAGGTGAGGTGAGAAAGTAGACATTCTCGCTGGCACAGTGCACACACACACATACCGCACCAACACACACTTACTCACCACGCTGATTTCCCTCCTCTCCGCTTGGTTGTCGGCGGAGCGGGTGCACATGCAGCCCCGATAGCCAGTGGACAGTTTCACACACTACATTTCCCTGCCGCAGTTATATCCTGATCATACATTGTACACCACACGCAGTTTGTCTCGTTTATGTGTTGTGTATCCTGTAATTGTTTGTCGGGTGTCGCAAGTGTTTTGGTGTAACCGGCTGGTGGCGCCGGCGAAACCGATCGATTGAGTGGCTCCCGCTTATGACGTCACTGTTGGTGCTGCGCCAGCACACTATGTTAGAAGTCCGGCAAAACCATTTGTGTTGTTTGTAGAGGGGCTGACAAATGAGGAAGAAAGTGTTAGTCATATGTGTTATTGTGTTTTGTTATGTGTTTTATGATGTTTATATGAGGATTTGTGTTGAAACCTGTGTTTATTGGATATATGTGATCTTAATTACCAAATAAATGGTACGTCCAGAGAAGGGGCGGAGTCTGGCCTATAAAAGGGGAAGCCAGACTCAAATTTAGGACTTGTTAACCAAGTCAACAGCGAGCGTGCAACTGTGGTGCTGTGAGCAAACTACCAGAGTGAGTATATTGAAGATACCCTTTGTGTATATTTTGTTTATATATTTTTTTTTCACCTTTATTTTCCAGTTTGTTTCTTTGACACTTTATATTTTGGGGTTTTGAAGATTACACTGTATATATCTCACCATCACTCGTGGACTTTTGTATATATCTTCGGTGCTGTAAATAAATTACACCTTGCACGACAGTGCTGTTGTGAGTAGAGCCATCCTTTTCTTTTTATATATTTATCACAAACGAACCCTCACGCTATCCAAAGCAGATCTCCAGGGGTCGCTTTGTGACACTCTTATACTTGGTCATACTAAATAGAGTTACGGACTAGGAACACCTTTTACTTTGAGTTCAGTGTGTGGCCCGTTATCCATACCAGCATCCAAAATAGACTCAATAGGCAGATGGTACATAGCAAATTACCAAATGTGCCTTCACTCACACATACAATGTGGACACACCAAGAACCTGTATCCACACCCACCTACACAAATACCAAGAGCAGTAGACGCTGATAAACTCGATATGCTGTGAACTGGGAACATGTGTTTGTGTGTAGTAAGGTGGTTTTGGATGATCTATGGGCCATTCTCCAGAATGATGGGATAGCAATCTTACAGATCCAAAACACACACACACACACACACACACATCACATATTTTATAAAATGGTCTGTCAATTTCTTCACAATCCTTCCTGTATCTGTCTGTATTCAAAACAAGCACTCAGAACTGTTGTCAGTGACATACCGAAATCCCACCCATCCTGCCACCTGCTACTCAGTCATCTCGCACTTTATTACGGGCTGTAAGTAGCTATGGCGACTGGCCAGGTTGGCAGGTGAATGTTGAGGTCACTGAGGTGGGCGGGGTAAAGCTGTATGCTCCAGACATCACCGCACAACACACACTTACACATTAACATCTCCACAGAAACGACCTCTGCCCTTCCAGAACTCATAGCTTTACAATCTAAAACCAGATGCTGCCACAGTGACACACCCATTTATACAAGACAAACAGTTTGAACTACAAATCTACCATTGCTGTGGTGTTACTTCAATCTCAGAATTAAAAATGAAATATATATAAAAAAAGAAATACACCCATTTAAAAGTTTGGGGTGGGTAAGATTTTTTTCTGGTAATAGTATTACAATTTTTATTGTAATACATTTTAAAATGTAATTTATTCATGTGAAGGCTTCAGCATCATTACTCCAGTCTTCAGTGTCACATGATACTTCAGAAATAATTCCAATATGCTGATTTGCTGCTCAATAATGTTTCTTTGTAACACAATACACTTATTTTTTGTGGATTCCTCTCAGCATCCTTTGATGAATGGAAAGTTCAAAAGAACAGCATTTATTTTAAATACAATTTATTGTAACAATGTAAAAGATTTTACTATCACTTTTGAATAAAAGGGAAATCTTAATAAAATATATACATAAATAAATGAAATCTTCTTGCCCCCAGTAAGATTAAGTGGTCTCAAAGTTTTGGACATGTACATTACATGTCATTTTTAGTCATTATCATTATTATTATTAGTAGTACATTAAATATACTTTTATCAACTCAATCCTATAAACTCAAATGAGGTCATAATCTGAAAGGTCAATAAACCATGAATATTTTGAAAACAAAACCTAGTGTTGATGCCAACCAAGACAATGACACAGCAGGCATGGCAACCACGGGAACAATCAAGCATATCTTTGTTTACTGCCAAATACACACGCTGACACAAACTCTCAGAGAGAAAGAGCGAGAGAGATGAGCATACGAAAAGAATAAAACACCATATCGAATTGGCAGAATGTGGTAAGCGTGAGAAAGAACAGAAAGAAAATAAACAGAGGACACAGGACAAGGTTCACACGGTGATTAGGATAAAGACAAAAAATACAAGCTGCAAAAATGGTTCTCTTAATATTTCTTTGTCTTGTTTTCCTATAAAAAATAATAAATATATACATACAGTATATAAGCATTCTACAAGATAAATATAAAAATAGTTGTTCCCCCTTGTTTGAAACATAAATCAAAATTTTGTTAGATTTATGCTTTCAACCAGAACAAAATAGCCAATATATAAATATATATCATATATACAGTATTATTATATATTATTAATACAAAAATTTCACCAATTTTTTCAGTTATTTAACTTGTTTTATGGCTGTTTAGATGTATTTCTGTAAAACAAAACAAAATCCCTGCTTTAAAATGATTAGTGCAGTGCATACAACATTCACACACCCATCCCTCACAAAACCCTCTTTTTCCCCTTATTTCTCAGTTCTTCATGTTTCTCTTTCAGTCATTCATTCATTATTCAGTGTAGGAACACAGGTGCACCTGTTTCAACTGACTCTTTTCAGACTAGCAGCTAGAGTCAAACACACATAATCCCCAACTTCACTGACACACACACACACACACACACACACACACACACACACACAAACTTCAGTAGCACCCACCAGATCGCTCACTGAATGTCTGCCCTTTAACAGAGAGAGGAGGAGGCACTCAAAAGTCATCCGTCTTTTTTCCTCTTTAGCTGTATTGTGTTTGCAGTGCGTCACCTGGTGGAAAAAAGAAAGGATAAAAAGCCTACGGATGGAGAGATGAAAGGCAGAACAAAATCAAAGGATGAAAAGGAATGGAGGGAATGGGAGAGGTGGAGTGCACATAAAATGAGCAAAATAAAGCAGAGGATGTCGTCCAAACTGAAAAAGGCTTTTTAAAGCTGCCCTCCCCTCTAAACTGCTCTTCAGTCCTGTGTGAATGTTCGGTCTTTCTGTTCTCAAGCTCAGGAGACAAAGAGAGAGGATGGAGAGCAGCTAACAGACGAGTGAAATGAAGGCTGAATCGGGACAGTCAGAACAGTTTACTGACTGCGTGTTCGAGGAGTGTTACTTGCTGAGTTTCCCAAAGGTTACAGTCAAAAAAACTTAAACAATAAACATGCAGAAGTACTGAGGCGGAGAGAGTGGAAAATATTATATCATAAAAGGCACATTACAAATTTTGCAAATTATTTATTTATGACCATTTTTTATAATATATTTTTTTAAGATGATAGTTGTAGTTTAGTACACTAAAAACTAAAAATGATTTGTCTGTCAGTACAACACAAGTGAATATGTGTACTGTATATATGAATATATATGCATTCATTTAAACAAAAATATAGTAAAAACAGTAATATTGTGACATTATTACAATGTAAAATAACTTTTCTATTTTAATATACTTTCAAATTTAATTTCTTCCTGTGATGGTAAAGCTGAATCTTCAGCATCATTACTCCAGAAATCATTTTAATACACTAGCCTACTCAAGAAACATTTATTATTATCAATGTTGAAAACAGTTGTGCTACTTAATTTTTTTGTGGAAACAGTGATAGATTTGAACTTTCTATTCATTAAAGAATGCTGAAAGAACAAAAGTACAGACTTTTTTTAAAATAGATTTTTTTTGGAACATTATAAATATATTTGCTTTCACTTTTGATTAATGCATAATTCAATACATTGCTCAGTATGATATGGACCCAATATATATTGTCACACTTCACCTTTAAATATGTGCTTTATTTTTTTCTGTTTGTATAACGCACAAATGAAGGTGAACGTTTTATATAAAAAGGTATGAATGCTGTCAGTTATTATTAAACATCAAGTGTGAACATTTACTTTAATATCCGGTGTCTTGCAGTTTCCTCTGATTAAATCAAAGCTGTAACTTACTCTCTGAGCATGTGTGTGGTTGTCCTCACTAGCAATCATGCTGAGCACATTAAAGTACTTACAACAGCTCTTTATGCTCCTCTGAGACTTACAGAAAGAGAGCGAAAGGCCCGAGAGAGAGACTGTGTCTTCCACTGCCCACAGTGTTGGTCAGTGTGTCTGAGTTCCCCACAGAGGCTCATATCTCACACAGTATGACCTCACACCATCCTACACAGATACACACACACTTAAACAAGTGAGCTAAGGCTAAAGAATGGGACACAGTAAGTAAAGTGGACAAAACATTCTACCCACAGTGTTGAACATGCCACAATGCAGTACTGTTTTTCCATTTCCTCCCCCGTTCTTTCTGTTCTTTTTCATTTAATGGGGCTTTTGCTGTGGCTGGCAGACAGAAATACACAATACCATTTGTTTCTCAAAGAGAAACGGATTAAAATTGACCATGGTGTCACAGCACACAGTAATTCATCTGAGTGTGTTACTCTGGTATGAATGCACTGCCACCTACTGGATGAATGACACAGTACAGGGCGATAGGTGCAATCTTGACTGGACTTTGCTTTTTGGGGATTTTTTTGACACTCATTTCTGGGCATAGAAGTTTTAGGGCCAGTCATTTGAGCCATAAATGTTGTGTTACTAATCAAATGTTCGTCAAGATAACATTGACACCACAAGAACACAATGTCATTTCTACAAGCCTTATCAATGAATGAATGAATGAATGAATGAATGAATGAATGAATGAATGAATAAATGAATAAATAAATAAATAAATAAATAAATAAATAAATAAATAAATAAATAAATAAATAAATAAATAAATAAATAATTGCCCAAACATCTATCACTTTATAATGAAATACAACTATACAAGGTACACACTCGGCAATAATATTCCACTTACCCCCTTAACAAGGTCAGAAATGATCACTGGGGCCATTTCAAAAGGTACAGCATTGTACCTTATTTAAATTATACATGATCCATCTAGTCTTGATAATTACCATCCGAATTCTAATTGGCCATTTATTTCTAAAATCCTGGAAAAATGTGTTGCAACTCAGGTCCATGATCATCTCTCCAATAACAAATTGTTTGAGCAATTTCAATCTGGCTTCCGTCCCCACCATAGAGAGACTGCTCTTGTTAAAATCACTAATGATCTGTTGTTGGCAGCTGACTCTGGTTTATTAACTATACTTGTCCTTCTCGACCTGAGTACAGCCTTTGAAACCATCTTACATAAGATACTCCTTGACAGGTTAGTTTCTATTGAGATCACTGGCACCCCCCTGTCCTGGTTTAGATCATATCTCTCTGGTCGCAGTCAGTTTGTCCAACTTAAACATTTCCGATCAAGACCATCTACAGTTACTTCTGGTGTTCCTCAGGGTTCTTTTTTTTTTTTGGGCCCACTTCTATTCATTATCTACTTGCTCCCTCTTGGCCATATTAGTAGAAAATATGGTATCCATTTTCACTGCTATGACACCCAGCTCTATCTGTTTTCCAAACCCTCTGACTCTTTTCTTCCACCTTCTTTGCCTAGCCGTTTAGCTTAAATTAAAGATTGGCTTTCAGCTAACTTTTTGAAACACAATAATGATTAAACCGAGGTCCTACTTGTAGGCACAAGATCTACTCTGACTTAATCTAATTGTTTCTCTGTGGATATTGATCATAATGATATTTGTCCTTCCCCGCAGGTTAAGAGTCTGGGTGTCATTATGAATAGCACTTTTCTTCAAAGCTCATGTTATTAATATTACACTTAGTACATACTTTCAATTGCGTAATATTAATCATCTCCGCCCTTCCCTCACAATGAACAACACTGCAATCCTTATCCATGCACTGGTTGCACATCAATTATTGTAATGCTCTTCTTAATGGTCTTCCTTCCAAACTTCAGTTGATTCAGAACTCTGCAGCTCATGTACTTTCTAGAACTCCTTCTACTGAGCACATTTCACCAATTCTTCAGCGACTACACTGGCTTCCAGTGACGTATCGTATTGATTTCAAAATTCTGCTTCTCGCATTCAAGGCACTTCACAATCTCGCACCTCCATACCTTACTGATCTTCATAATATTTATACCCCTTTGGTTGGTGGTGGCGCGACTCGAGATGTTTTCCTCAATGAACTTCTCGTACCTCTGCTTTACCGATATATTACTCGGCTCCTGAAAGGATTTCTGCATGCCTTATGGACATATCAAACTGAACGTCTACTTGTCACCTTAATCTTGACAAGACTATCCTCCTCTTCCTTCCTCCATAAACAAAAGTCGAAGGTCAAGCAGTCAGTGCCTCCAGGTGTGTTCAAAATGACCAGCTCTCATTTGTGAGTGACATTATGACTGACAGATCTTGCTTTATCCTTCAAAACATAGGGGAAAAGGGCCCTTCCTTGACAACTAAAATACAACAATCCAGATTCCAGGCCCTGTTTCATTTCAAGACTAAAGTAACTCCTCCCTTTACTACTACCAGCATCTAAACATCAGAAAGAGACATTTTATCTGCATAGAAAGCACTGTGGGAGAGAGACACTTCTAGTAATAGCATATGTGTACAGCATTTAAATCCTGTATAGTCTGGCTCTAAGGATACATTATCTGGATGTTTCAATATCAACATGAGCCTCAGTCTGAACACAGATATGTTCTGATTTCAACCATTTGCAAGAAGCCTAACATATCAACTTCACTTTACTTTTTACTTTCCATTAGTGGCCAAAGGGCCTAGATCATGTTATCCCTCCCTATACTATTAAAGACAAGATTGTTAAAATCTGCTATACAGTAAGCCTTATACGCTTTTAAAAAAAAAAAGACTCTCTCACAGAAAACCAGTCAACACCCATTTAGATGTCACTTTATGCTATTCAAATCTAGTACTCTCAGCTGTTTAGTATATAGTAGTTAGATTATGATTTAGATGACAGTGAGTGATATTAAGATTTAGATGCAATCCTCTTAAAATAAATAGCAACACTGTAAAGTGCGTGTCATTGGCGTGGTAGATTTATTTGCAATGCAGAAATGCATAACTTTCACTGTTACTCACCAGTCCTTGAGACGATTGCAGCAGTATGGGTGCTTCTCAATTCTGTTTTGTGCATCCTCGTTTCCTTTCGCGTCTCAGCTCCACCCACTTTAGGATGCGAGGGAAGGCTGCAAGGAAAGAAATGAGGAAGGAGGAATCGAATGAAAGCTTTTTTATACATTGGAATACTTGATCACTCGAGCGTCATCAGCAGCGCTCAAAGGATCTGCCCATTGTGTTGTTGAAGTTTGGTTATCTATCTATAAATTACAGAAACGTCTGTCTGTCTGTGTGTGTGTGTGTGTGTGTGTGTGTGTATGTGTCTGTTATTCGCATATCTCTCGAACCGTTAGTCCGATGGATTTCAAACTCGACAGGTGTCTTGCCACGGGCACGAGTAAGTGCAGTGCCAAGTTTGACACTGTTTGGATGAGAAATGCAAAAGATATCGTTAAAGGCACAATATGTAACTTTTTTGCTTTAAAAATAGCAAAAATCACTATATCTATGTTTTGTTGTTGTTGTTGTGTACTTACATTATCCCGACTGTTTCCAACAACTTTCAAACCAGGAGAAATTTGTAATTTAATTCGAAGACACGTCCCGTTTCTTTATTTCCGTTTTGTCGCCGTCAATATCCCTGTTGTCCCTGGTTTCCGCTTGTACTGCCATAGCAACCAGAGCCCTCTGATAGTAACCAAGGCGACTGACGTGGACAACTGTGTAGTTTGCGATGTCTATTTGCACGCTGTTGTTGTTTCGTTCAAACAGTATGGACCATGGCAAGCAGACTTTGGATAAAAAAGGAGAACTAAGACGAGAATCAATATCGGTGTTTTCGAGATGCCTAGAGCTCCCTTAGACAGTAAGTTATATAAACGAGAGCTCCATGTCCGAGACTTCGACCGCTCCTACATGTACTTTATTAAACAGGTGAGTAACTTACATTTACATAAAACTAATCAATGTTATATAGTTCAACAATGATAAAATGTTAGAATATGATCTGTATGTTATTCTAATGTTGATCTAGCTTACTGCTAGTCTCATACAGACAATACATTTCAACACATTCAAATGCAGTTTAGTGTGCTAGTGTAATGTTAGACCAAGTGAAACAGCGCTGCGTTACCTCACAAGTTTAATTTGTCTAATAAACTGACCTGTGAGTTGTAATTCTGCACTTGCGTGTAGTTCGTTAGAATGAAATGTCCTTATTCCTTTTATATCCGTGGGACTCGCGTCGCGTGTGGAGCTGATAGCTGTCTCTTAGCAATCCCGACCTGCTTCATATCACAGTCATGATAAAAACATCGATGTATTAACTCATCCATAAACATTATTAGATCGGTTGGCTTGACGTTGACGACAAGATCCATAATTCTTAGCAAATGTTGCGTCATCAAACTACGCCTTTGTTATTGTAAGAGGTTAGCGACCCCTAGCGGCGAAAAATTCCATACTGTACGTTTAAATATATCGATAAAAGAAGCACTTAGAAGGTTGTGGTTTAAAAATAAACATTCTGACATAAACACTCTGTCAGCTACACTGTTTACTTCTGAATATTATATTTTATTCATGGCCATCATTTGTAGTAACCTATTCACAAACTGTTTGCTCAAGCGTAGCATTTTTTCGGAGTTCACTGTGTAGCCTGCTCCCTGAAATCTGTAAGTCACCTAAGCCGTTTACTTCTGTATATTATATCTATCTATAAATTACTGAACGTCTTTCTGTCTGTGTCTGTGTCTGTGTGTGTGTGTGTGTGTTATTCGCATATCTCTCGAACCGTTATTCCTATGGATTTCAAACTTGACAGGTGTCTCGCTATGGGCATGAGTAAGTGCAGTGCCAAGTTTGACATTGTTTGGATTAGAAATGCAAAAAATATCGGTAAATATAGGTCAGTAAAAGAAGCACACACTGGCTTTTGCCGCTCTAGCCACTCTGGCTTTTGACCCTAACAGAGAGGATCGAAGAAAGCAGTGGAGCTTAAGTAGCTTGGAGTTCACTGTGTAGCCTGCTCCCTGAATCGTGTAGTTCAATGTTCCACATTTATTGTATGTCATTATTATGTCAGTATCAGTATTTGCTTTCTACCATGCACAAATAAAAATGTCACTGAACTTTTGCTGTGTAATTGTAACAATGAGCGCTCAAATACACCAAACCAACAATTACTAAAAACGCACACAAAAACTGATTTTGCACGGGCATTTTGCACTAGTTTAAGAAATTCATAATAAATAATAATAAAGCAAGACACCCTGTTGAAACATGTGTGATGTGTGGTTTATATATAAAATGCAAAGGTAAAGTATAAATAAAAATTATTGTGACGATTTGAAGGGGGAGAATTGATACACATCACGATACGTTTAGTCGATAAAACACTTCCGCAAAGGATACACCTAGTGTATCCTCGCTTATAACTCCTCAGGAAGCCTCCTCACTCCTAGCTGTGCAATTAAAAGATTTGAGATGTCCTACAAGATGGCTGAGCTCGATCGGTTTCCGGGTCATAGGATGGTGAAGCGCCATTGAAATATTATGTTATACCAATCTACCACTAAGTGGAGCATTTGAGTTATCTTGAAATGTATCTAAAATCAAACATACTGTATGAGTAAAGGTGTTTTTTAAAGACCTTTTCCATTAACTGATGTCCTTCACTTCCGAAGTGCGTAGTACCTACTACATTTGAGTGCGTGAGGCGTGAAGGAGCGTTTGATTGGTTGGACCTGAGGGCCGATACGCCTTTCGCGGAACGAATCGGTTGAGTGAATGATTCAATGAATCACCAATCCCGCAGTAAGGATCAATGAACAAAGCAGTGAACAAACTGTATAGTGAACCGAAAGAGAATGAATCATTCTCCACTAAACAGATGTCATCAGGGTCAGGGTGTGAATTGAATGAATAGCCTACATCAATTCTAGATGGAAATTTTAGAGTAAATTCCAAATGTTAAAACATAAAATTGTTTCATGAGTATGGGGCTTTTGCTGTGGCTGGCAGATAGAAATACACAATACCATTTGTACACTATTTTTGAGAAACGGATTAAAATAGCAAATAGACCATGGTGTCACAGCAGCACACAGTAATTCATCTGAGTGTGTTACTTTGGAATGAATGCACTGCCACCTACTGGATGAATAGATAAGTAAAATATATATTTAAAAAAAATCCTATTTTGGGTAATATAAACCATGAACAGAGATTCAAAACGTATCAATTAAGTTTATTTCTACAATGAATCAACATTTTTATTTTAATCTTTCTAAAATAGAGGTAATGCTCTGGATGACAGAATTTATTCTCTCTTACTCAATCACACTTTATATTTAAGTTATCAGCATCCCTCATGACAAATACTTCTTGGTGACACTTATTTTTATGGTACTCTTTAGACATTCTGTCAACTACTGTATAAGTAACATTGCACTGACAGTATTAAAAGACTTTTAGGAGTAGGGGTAGGGCTAGGGTTTGTAGAATAAGGGGTTAGGTATAGAAGAAGTTACTTGCAAAGTTACTGAAAGTCTGTTGGATGACCATCAAAATAAAGTGTAAGATACATACAGTCTACTAATACTCTAATGAGAATTAGTTGGAATGTATATAGGCGCAACATTAATTGTAGACAACATAATATCTAAAGCAGGGTACCATTTTTTATTATATATCTTTTTTTAGATTTTAGATTAACAACTACATGCCAAACCTTTTTTTATTTCTCATACTCCCATACTAGATTACAATTCTAAACAGAATATTCCAAAATAGAAACAAAAAAAATATTACAGAAGAAACAAATAACATCATTAAATAACATGAAATTCAGCAACATTTTCCATCCACAGTGTCGTCAGCAAAAATTCCAGAAAAAGAAACACTGATTTCGATAACAACCAGTTATGGGTGTGTCTTTATGTGAAAATCTTGGATAGTACTGCTAGCCTCAAACAGATGACGGGGAGCTTGAACCTCACAGCATGGAGATGCCACAGCTGCCCTATGAGAAACACAGTTGTCTTCACACAAATCAACTCTGAAATTTAAAAATAAAGGGATGAAAAGACTGAGTGTTTGTGTATCCAAGTTAGCGAAAAAGGGAGACAAGAAATTCTCAGTGTCTGGTGGTGTGCGTTGATGAGAGAGTGATATAAAGCAGCTGCAGGGTCAAAGAACCTCTCTGTGTCATAAACCATGAGGAGAGACACATACGGATGACCTCACAGTTTGTCACTCCGGCAACAAGGTCACTAAGAACAATCATACTTGCACACAAACAAACTTAAAGCCAACACACAAACTAAAACGAAGTTCATGGAAAATTTACAAAACATCACATGCCCTCTTCCACACCAGACAAACACACAAAACATAAGTGCAAAAACGCAACAGTGCTGATGTGACTCAGAGTTTATAGTTTGACATCTCTCCTAAAGTTCTTGTGGACGTCCTATGAAATAAAGTTCTGGGCAGCTCGGACGCTGAATTTCAAGTTTAACGGCAATAACAAGACCAGCCTATATCAAAACCAGCAGTTGTTCAGTAAACATCTTTCAAAAATCCAGTTAGGTTTTATTCCAAACAGCTTTTTTAGTTTTTTTTTTTCCTAAACAGGAAATGCACGACCAACACAGGAAGACATCTGAAGGCTCTTCACCATTACAGAACACTGTGAACTCTGTGCTGTTGATGGTGACATCCTATCCAGAGGAGTAATATGCAGTGTCAGTGCTGTAGTATTTCATAAAGGAGGTAGACGCACTTCATCACATTTTGACACTGCAATGTCAGTGTAAACCTCCAGCACGGTTCACTGTTGTGTGTTAGGAGGAAGTGGGGGGTCTTTATCATCATACTGTGGGGGCGGAGTGAGAGGTTCAATGGTGAACACGTTGCTCTGCTGGATATCGCTTAAGCTTTTCCTTCGGAGGTTGTCCGATCTGATGCGCCTAATTTTAAGGGGAATCAGCTTGCGACTGGGACGGCTGTTTCTGCGGCCGCCCGCTCCAGTGCTGGGGTCGATTTGGGATGAAGGTCTGCGTGCTGGGCTGGATCCATCCAGTACGATGTGCTGATCTTCCTCTAGCTCCTCATAGGCTGGTAGCTGCGTGACGCTGTTGTGTCGCTCAGAGGACTGAGTGATGGGATACTGGCCACTCATAACCACCTCCTCATAAGTGGGGACCATGAAGTTCTGATCCATCCTAGATACAAAAATAAACGCCCATTTACAACCATACACAGCAAATTTAGGTTGTTATGCACTACCGTTTAGACCATTTACCATTTAATTTTTTATAAAAACTTAATTCTTTTAATCAGTATGAATGCATTAAATTGATCAATAAAACCATCAATAAAGACATTGTTACAAAGAAGAAAGCTGATTTTTTTTAAATCATAGATTCCATAAAAATATTAAGTAGCACAACTGTTTTCAACACTGATAATAACAATAAGAAATGTTACTTGAACAGAAAATCAGCGTATTAGAATGATATATTTTTTTTGAGAGAGAGATCATGTGACTGAAGACTGGAGTAATGACTGCTGAAAATTTATCTATCACAGGACGAATTTAATTTTAAAATGTAAATAGAAAAATATGGGAAAAAAGCCATTTTAAATTGTAACAATATTCACAGTATTACTGGTTTACTGTATTTTTTAAGAGACTTCTTTCAAAAACATTTTGACCCCAAACTTTTAAACAGAAAGGTAATAAATAAGAATGTTCTTATGTTTATTTTTATTTTTTAAACCTTGATTCATTTCCAATAAAAATGTCAATTTATTAACGAAAAAAAGTCATGTGGCACAAAAGTATTTTTTCCCACCTTGAATATGTCAATGTATACTGCACATATTAACAGTTTGTGAAAATATTTGTCTATTTGTCTTTATTTTATTTTTTGAATGAAATTAATTCATTTTCAATTAATTTGCAAGACAGCTTACAACCTGAGCCAACCGTGCCAAATTATATGATATTTTAACAGACTTACTGACCTTGACACACAGTCATAAAGGGTCCTCTTTATGTTAACATTTCCAATAAAATGTTAATTGGGAAATTGAGAGATGAAACCATGTTGATGACCTCATGACCACACGAGTCTGTGGTAGAGTAGTGAGTTTAATATGAAACTTGAGGTCAAGGACCAAATCTGTTCTGTGGGGAGCGGACTTGAGTCAGTCCTAGAGCCTCCGAACAAATCTTTGGGGTGCGGATTGGATCGATTCCTTTCCAAGAGCTCTTCCTGTCCAATTTTAGGGAAAAATCTGATCTATTGGAGACTATTGGATCTATTGGATTTATGACTTCACACTTCCCCAAAAAATAAATAAACATTTATTTTAATTCAGAAACTAAAAAAAAAAAAAAAAAACATAGAACAAGTGTATGCAAGTATGTATAAATTGCATTTTTAAATGTTTTTACAAAAATTATTAGAATAAAACCGTCACGTCACTGGCGCAAATATCATCATAAAGTGAATGAATGTGATTTCACCTGGGTGTGTATTTAACAATATTATGTACTCACGTAGCTTCCTCCCCCTGTGTGTTAGCGGGTGTACTGCCGGCTTCCTGTCCCGTGGCCGCCCGGTGTTTGTTCCGTATGCTCAGACACACAGACAGCAGCAGCAGCGCCACTCCTCCCCCCACTAAGACGAAAGCCACGGACGAGGTCTCCTTAACTTGACCGGATTCCATGCCTGGTCTGGAGCTGTTCCCACCGGACCCTGCCGGCACCACGCTCCACACAATCATGACGATCCCCAGAGCGATGAGGCCCACTCCCAGCGCAGCGGTAGCATACTGTGCCCCAGAGTTACTGCCGCTGGTCCTGCTGGGACTGGGTGGAGTCTGGTCGCTGTAGGACATGCTTCCAAACCTTACCATGGACTTGAATCTCCTCCGGACACGTTGTTTTTCGTCCTGTGCCTTTCAAAATGTCTGAAAACTTGACCTATCTCATTTTTCACTTTGTTTTCTGGAGCACTGACCCGCTCTGTGAACAGAAAATAAAATAAGGATGAATCATCGGACATCAAAATGTGATTGAATAATCAGACTATCATAAAAGAGTCTTAAATCAATAAACGTCAAAGATCCAGGCCCAGTCCCTCCATAAATCCTGTGTGAAAATAGCATAGCAGTCACCCAGCCTGTGTTTAAGCAGTGATAAAGTTTTTATCAAAGCATATTTATTGTCTGCACACACATTGGTAGACATGTTAGGCTTGCATGACTTCCATGAGATTAAGTAAGTGTCTCGCCTGCCGAGCTTTAGTTACAGGTGCAAGAAAATGGAAGAAAGAGTTCAATTCAAGAGTGAAGTGAGAGAGAGAGAGAGAGAGAGAGAGAGAGAGAGAGAGAGAGAGAGAGAGAGAGAGAGAGAGAGAGAGAGAGAGAGTTCATGAACACAGACTTTGGTGAAATTTCATCTCTGCTCAGAAAGGTTTACGTTGGAATGAAGGCGGCCAGTAAAAAAAAAAAAAACTCCTAAATTCTCTTTACTGACAATGTGTTATTGTTTCATAGTTACACACTCACACACTTAAGAAAGCACATCATAACTCTGCTGTGTCATGCCTACAGTTTCTGGTATTGGTTATCTGTACAGCCAGGTCTGGGATAAGCGTTCTTACCACACAATTAATCATTTCTCAGCAACATTAATTCGTGGTCTTAGATCAGTGTAAATCATACATGTAGAGCCAGGTGGGTTATGGTGGAATCTATTTCCTTCAGCAGTGACTCATACTTTATGCTGTGTGTATGGAAAAATATGGGCAGTTGCTCATGAGCTCTGTGTTTGTACTCTTGCAGGCCAGGGTGATTAAAGTCTCCAATGGCAGACATAATTTCATCCTGGGACATTTGACTTGTTGAATGCGATTTCCTTGACGCATAAGCAAAGTTTAGAAGTGTACGTGACCGAAAACTGAGGTTACTGAGCACGTCTACGCATGCAGACAGATAAAATTATGATAGTGAATCTACGCTGAGGAATGGCAAGAATTTCCCTCTCACAAAAGCCACTTAGACCAGATTAGACACACACAAAAAATAGTGCCACATAAATTCACATTACACAGGGGCACCATAACAGGGAAGAAGGTTACCGTTGAGGGAGCTTGAGACAACAAACTGTAGGCTACAGGGTTCCAGAAACTTAGCGACACCCCTATTTGTATATCTAAGTATCTTAGAAGGAAGGAAATAGGCTACACTCACATTTCATCATTCACAGAAGGCAAAAAATGTGTTGTTAACACAGAACATGGTATTACATTTAAATACGCAAGACAGTGGAATAAAATAAAATAAAAGTTTAGGCTAACTTTTAAGCGATCGCGTTTTTAAGAATGACATCTAATGCAAAAGACGTGAAACACGTCTGTCAAGCTCTTTTTTACATAGAAAAACAATAAAGTTCTACACATTGTGTTCTAAAAAACACACAAATTTAAGTTTGAAAGTAGTTGAAATAAAAGAAAAATGTCTCATGCAGCACCTTTAAGAGCAAAAACGTGTTCCGTGTTAATGGCCCCAAGGCTGTCACTGCCTACAACTCGTGCCAAACATCTCTATTTATGTACTACTCAAGAAAAAAAAAGTAATAGAAGTTTTAAAAAATATGCGAGTACTGAAAAAAAAAAAAAAAAATGTGGGTGACCTGTCCCTTTAAGCATCAACGTCCGAAAAGAGTAAAACATCTAAACAAAACCCCAACATAGAGAAGAGTTAAATATCTTTAACGCAAATATTAAAGACATAAATGCAACTTCACACAAACAGACGTCCCCATAATGTAAACAATTCTTTTCACACTGCAGGGCAAAAACAAAAAACTAAAAAAAACACCTTCAGGCAAAGATAAATTATAAACAACAAATCACGTTGCGCACAACACGTGGCTAAAAAAACGAACGCGCTATAAAACCATATTTACAGTAACAAACATACCAGTAAAACGAGCCAAACTTCAAGTTCACTAAAAGAGTCTTACCGAGAAAACTTCCCTTCCTTGTGTTTACCCAGTCCGTTTCAATCAATCCTGAATGAAACCACGTTTAATCCAAGGATGCACACGTATACCAGAGCATTTGTAACATTCCTTAAGAAGCTTAACTTGAATTCCTTAAAGCGATATGGCCTTAAGTTTCAGATTCACAGATATGAACATCTTCCTGTCCCTGCAGTCCAGAATTAACCCTTTAACAGACTCATTCAATCTCCTGCCCCGCCCATGTGTTCGGAGGGGTAAAAAGTTCTCCATCCCCTAGCAGTAATGGTCCTACTATGAACCACATTTTGAGACTTTTAGTGAAACAGATATTGATGCATGATTCCAGAGTAAAATAAATAAATAAATAATAATCATATATAGTAAGCTACAGAGTCCAAATTAACCCTTTAACAGACCTATTCAGGCTCCTGCTCCGCCCATGTGTTCTGAGGGGTAAAAGGTTCCCCATCCCCTGGCAGTGATGATCCATAAAACTACAGAACCACATTTTGAAACTTTTAGTGAAACAGATATTGATGCATGATTCCAGAGTGAATACAAATAAAAATGTCATATATAGTAGCCTAGGCTACAGAGAAACTTTATTTTGAAATAAAATCATGAACTATAAACTAGTTTTCCAGTTTTTAACTGATTAAGCAGTCAAGTCTTAATCTTATTTTCATTCATCTTTTAATATTTTCACCCTAACGGTAAAATAGGAAGACTGTCGATGTGTTGGCATTCTGACAGAGTTTATTTATGATTCTCAGGAAATACCTAATCTCTTACAGGTTTTAAGATACAAGCATTATTAATCACACTAATCGGCAGTCAGGGTGGTGTACGTCAAATCACCAGCAGCACCCACATAAATGTGTCGAAACAGGGTTCACCCAAACATAAATCCCTAGAGCGGAACAAACGCTCAACAATATTTAACTACTTTATGGGCAATGTTAATGATGTTGGGCAAAGGTTGACCAATGACATATAGGCAAAGTGCTTCCTCATAACTGTCTGTTTTAAGTTAAGGGACGTCATGTAACTTTTACAGTAAACAGAATAAGGAGTGCTTTGATAGGTATTACGTATTTTTTCTCAGTAAATTAAGTACATTATTAATCCTGTGTGGGGAAATTGTGGGAATTACAGGTATGATGTGTAACAGATGCTAGAAAAATGTGAAACAAATACTCAAAAAAAAAAAAAAAATTAGCTGATTATTTTTCATAAATAATAATTTATAATTGTTTCTTGTCTTAATGTCCTAGGATAAAATAAGGAAGAAGTACCATAAAGATGAATACAAAATAAAATGTAAGACCATTTTTTAAATGGAGAACTTGTACTCTATATAAATATGCACCTTAAACTGCTTCAGAAACGGTCATATCTTTGACCTTTGCACATTTGCTGTGGCGATTAGAATAACCTCTGCTACAACTTACCAATGTGCATGACCTTGGAGTTAGTATATGCTAACTACGGCATTTATGCATGAGGTTGGTGATTTACAGTTAGGACACAAAAGTAGCAGGTTTGAACCGTTTGGGTTTTAAATGGGCTTCAAAGAGAAATTTCATAATATAAAAAATTGTGCACCGTCATTGGGAAAGCATAACCTTTAGTTATGGATCTGCTAATCACCTGACACCAATAATCCTCATGATCCTTATTCTAATATGAACCACATGACTATTTGAACCCCAGTGGATTCGAACTTTATTCAATTCAAATAATCATCTATTCGAATAATAATGTACTATTTAACATGACATTTCACATTCTAATCTTCAGTATTTTGTGGTTTTAAATCTAACATCAACTGCTTAAATTCAATGTAAAACATAAATTCCAATTTCCACACAAACGTCAGCTATAATTTCATCAAACATCTAAACGGATAAATAAATGTTATGTGCTCTTTCAAATGGATGCTTAACTCTGTCTCACTTTGAGACAAATGAGTCCACACTCACAACAACATAAGGTCTACAAAACAATGCCAAGGCCCCTTCTGGCACACTGAGAGTCCAGAGTCAGAAAATGTGAACTTTCTTTGAGATTTCTTCAGTGTTGACCTTGAAAAAGAAAAGAAAATCCCTCCATTTGGGAGCCTTAAGTGTCATGTTTTTCAACAGCAGTCTAGACAGAAGAAAGACTCAGACATTAGTGAGCTCGGCAGCAGAGAAATGTCGAACTGGGCAACGCTCTTGCTGAAGCGAGACCTCTTGAAGTCCATTCCTTGGAAATGAGCCGGACCTGTTCTGGTGACTGATCTTCCGTCCAGTGAAATTCTTTGGGCTGAGACCGAGCTGCTGCTGCAGAAAGAAATGGATCCATCAGATTTCTGATTCACTGGTTCTACAAATATTTGACTTTTAAGAATTGTTCAAGCAATAATACAAATCTTCACTCTCTGAGGGTGCATTGTTACTGAGAACTACACTCAAAGGAAACTAAAGAGCACAGACCTTGAGAAGAGAACACACAGTGGTTGTGCAAAGAGATTTATGCAAAGGATAAAGTGTTAAATGGCTACATTTAAAGGGTTAGTTCACACAAAAATGAAATTTATCCCATAATTGACTCACCCTCAAGCCATCCTAGGTGTATATGACTCCCATTATAAACCTTGGAAGAGCCAGCATGTTTTTTAATATAACTCAGATTGTGTTATATACACCTAGGATGGCTTGAGGGTGAGTAAATTATGGGATCATTTTCATTTTTGGGTGAACTAACCCTTTAAGGGGATAGTTGACCTAAAAATGAAACATCATTTACTACGTTCCAAACCTGTATTCATTTTTTTCTTCAGCGGAACATAAAATAATATATTCTGAAGAACGTTGGGAACCAAACAACACTGGAGCCCATTGATTGAGAACACTGAGATATTCTTTCAAAATACCTTATTTTATATGAGTAAATGATGACAGAATAAAAATACTACAATCCTTTTTTTATTTAAAAAAATTATAAATATATATATTTGGGGGTGGAGGTACTCAAATGTAATGAGTTTAATGTCACAAAAAATAGGATTTAAGGCTCATTCACACCAATAGCAGAGCCCCCACCACAACTATAATGATAACAGCACAGAGAAACAATATTGTTGGAATCACTTTCAGAACTATTTCCCCCCCAGCTGATGAACGTCACAAACATTGGACAACCAATCAGAATATATCCTGCTTCAAAGAGCTCAAGCATTTAAAGCGACAGGCGACAAAACTGCAGCGCGCACTAAGAATAAACAGAACGATATCATCCGCTGGTGTGGATGCTAATATAGTTTTCGCTATAGTTATAATTCTTAGAGTGAACGGGCCTTTATTTTCTTTTATAATTGTTTATTTCTATCTTTGATGTTGCCATCCATACATGTTCTTGACAGGTTTCAAAAGATTCCCCCCTAAAGGTGGCATTAGTATGAGAATCAAAAATTTCCGATTCAGGTTTAGTTTTCTACCTTCACCATCCTTAAAGACTGCTGATCGTCATGAAAACTGGGTGATGAGCTGCTTAGAGAACTTTGTCGGTGGAGTGTGGGTGGAGTCCCCAAAGGTTCAACTTCCTGATCAAGCCCTGCCCTGCAGATACAGACATCTGTTGAGAAATCTGCACCACTCGACTGTCTCTTCATCTCTTGATTTTACAATATATAAAGAGACATTTATTATGATTGTGTAGTGTTCTTAGACAGTACTACAATACTAACAGTGCATTACCTGGCTGCACTGACAAGTGCCTTCATCTCTTCATTGAGGTGATGACGGACCATTTGCTTGTTGCTTGGAATACATAAAGCTGTTGCCATGGTGTCAGAGCTGAAGGAGGGATCCAAAACCATGACAGCACCATGAACCCCACTGTTCTGAAGACTGTCAGCAAACTCCTAAATACAAAATACAAAGATACATTTTCCTTTTGAGTCTTGAGACATACCAACACCTACACTTTCTCTGTTAGCATTGCTGTTCTCTCTCTTTGGTACCTTCAGATCAATCTCTTTGATCCATTTGATGATGCGATGACAAGTCCACACTACAGGGTCTGTGTTCTGATTCTCACACTCAAATCGCCTGGACTGCAAAATCTGCAGCAAAAACAGTATTTGGTTATTTGTTGTTTAGCTTCATTAACTTACTATAGAGACTTTGTGTTTTTCCAAACTGGGCTTTTCTGATGTGTGTTTGTGACGGTTGTTGTTCCTTTCTGGTAAGGTTTGGTGCCTGTGGGAATTGCCAGGATTACAGCTTCTGGTTTATGTGTGTGTGTGTGTTTTTACCTCTTTGTCAAAGCTGAGCGTGTGTAGCAGCTGTATTCCCAGTAGCAGGCTGTTCTGGTGGGCTTTTTTAGAAACGTGCATATGTTTCTCTAGGTCGCTGCGAGTGAGTGTACTCAGGAGACGTCCGTCCACAAGGTGAGTGTGGAAGAACTGGGAATATTGAGGGAGACCCACATCCGTCAGCCAGGCCTGAGCCACCCAGTGATGATCCAGATCAGCTGCTTTAGAAAGGCTGAAACACATGGCCACCATAAAGAAAAAGGAAAATAGTTTTAAATTCTAGAAGTAAATGCTTTTTATTCATGCTGGTTTCATTTGGTTTAGAAAAATATACCACTTACAAGAAAAAGTTGTCATTTAAACGCTTTAAAAATGATAATATTTGACAAGCCTTTTTGTTTTTGGTGGTAATCAACATTATGCCACAAATTTTGTAGTCTGAACTTAACATGTATTGATCTTGTATTATTTTTTTAACTTTATTGAATATATCTTTATTATAGGATAAAAGTACATGTACATCATATTTTCAAGAATATCATGAATTATTAACATAATATTGTGCATTATGGTTTTGCGTAGTCACACCACTTGACTTTGACAATTTTAGAAAGGTCCGTTTTTGTGTTATTTTTAAGTGTCACCTTGACACAGAGCAATAAGGATCTGCAGGGGTCCTTTCTTTCTATGATATAATTTCTATGACTAAAGGTGTGTTTATGTCTCACCCATGTCCTGATTCTGCATCCCTGTAGTCTTCAATTGCCAGACGGAGTTTTCTGCGGTGCATTGAATTACTGATACCCAAAACAAATTCTAGGTCCTCATCTGTAAGAACTAACAAGACCTAACAAAACACACCGATATTAATGTGGGATTCTTACATTCAGCACAAAATAGCCTAAAGTATTCAGAGCTGATATGATCATTAATCGTGATAATTATAGCCTCATGTAGACGTGTTTATGTATAATAAGAGTAGATTGTATGATACAAGGTCATACATCTACCTTCCCACTTTTAACGTTGTCTGAACAGGCCCGTATGTACATCGGCATAGCCATGATCACCTCCAGCCACGCCTGCACGGTTCCTGCACGCCAACGACACATGGGGGCCGTCCGCGCGAGCTCCACCTGCTGAAGCCGATCCAGCTGCTCCTCGCATTCTGATAGGCTCACACTGAGGCGGGCGGGGCTTGATAAACTGTCGGAGTCTAGATTGGTGGATGACGGCAGAGGGGCGGGGCTTAAGTGCGAGTAGGTTTTCTCTCATTTATGAGCATATTCATCGTGTTTTCTCAGGTAAAAACAGGTGTGTTCACGGTACCATAAATACAAAATGTATTAACTCAGTGATATGAAGTTATATAAATGTCATGAAGTAAAAAAATTTTGCCCCATTGTATCACGCTTTTGAACACCAGCCACGTGTGTTAAAGCATCTTGTTTTACCAGTAGACGGCAGCACTAAACCGCCTCCAAAACTTCAACCAACCCAAGCGTCCACTGGTAATCCTGGCTGGCAGTGTTTGCTTAGATTTAACCTAAAGTGTTTGGGTCCAGAGGGTATAAATTCATGACTGACAAACCAGATGGCTACAGCTGAGTGCTTGTAAAGAGTAAATGTTGTTGGAAAAGACAAACAGCTCGTCTAGCCTGGTTTTGCCTGAGATTGCTCATCTATTCTACACAAGCCATCCATATATTAAACTGTATTCCCCCCTTTTCTAATAGTGCTTCATTATCAGGATTGTGGAGCTTGCACATCACCAGAAGCTATAACGAGGCACTGCAGAGGAAAAAACAATACAGAATTCATAATGCGCCAAACTGACTTTGAGAGCCCCCATCAAGACTTCAAAGTGAGATAAAAAAAAAACAAATGGATTAAGCAACCACACACACACACAGATAAATGCCCCATGTGGTTAAGGATATTTAGTAATGAGTTAATTATGATTACACACACTCGATTACCTGAGATCCATCAGGCAGATGAGGTAGCCAAAGACAAGCTCAGGGAGGCAAAGTGCCAAAACACAATTACAAAGAGCAAAGAACTCAGCCACACGCTGGTCAGTGTTTTTGATTTTATTTCAAAATAGTCTGTAGTTATATAACTTATTACCATTTTCATTTCCATGCCATTTAGAGTTCCATGCTATTCAGCACCAGCCTGAGCCAAAACACAGCAGGGGAAACGAGAGCCGTCTCTCCATCTCCAGCTGATGAAGAACACACTACATGCTCTAAAAAAAAACTTGTTTATTTCTTCATTTCATGTCAGTGCAATATTGAAATGTACACAATGGTAAGAATCTGCCACTGAATGATAGCTAGCACTGATTTCAGAAAAATAAAAAAGAGACTATAATTACAACGTTTAATGGTGAAAGGCCCTGTAAAGGCAATCCATTCCTCATTTGGAAAGCAGCATGGGAAACTACTGTGGAGCTCTATGTCATACCCTGCTTTATTTAAGGTACAGTAATAATTTCCATGACAACTACCCCAAGCTTTTATGACCAATGATCTGAGTTTTGTATTTCCACACTGTTCTCAAATAATTTTTTGCCTCCTGGTTAGTGTTGTTGTGAAGGGATTTGTCAGAGTTAGTGTGTGTTACGGTGGTTATAAATTCTCCTGTGGGAAAGGCAGGGCGAGCCACTGCTCACTAAAGTCACATAACTACATCAAATATCCAAATATCATAATATGCTACAGTTAGACGAATAGATATCTTTTAGATCACAGTGTGAAATGCCACACATCCTTTTTTTTTTTTGAGGTTTTCATACACACTGAGGGTCCTGCTGACTTCCTACAGGAGAGCTCCATCAATATGTTTAACACACAGGTTTAAAAACAGCTGAGACAATGAGCGTTAAATGATATAAAAAGGCATCTGGAAACATTTACAAGCACTGAGTGCACAATGACTATTATTTCACATTCAGCAGTCCTTCAAGTTTCCAGTGAGATGCTAAAGTGGGTAAAAAATGAACACACACACACACACACACACACACACACACACACACACGGGAGGTTTGGTTGTACTGCGGCACAGTTTGGAATCATTGAACAGTCAGCTTGTGCTCATAAAGACGGCAGCGATACACACACACACACACACACACAGAAATGAGTAGCGGGGCTCTCAGCAGCGTCACCAGTCAGCATCCTCTTCTATGTAGTAGTCGGGTGTGTTAGTACCATCAAACAGAGTGGGGTCCAGGGACTTTCTTTGCTTTCCTCGACCGAACACCCGCGACAGAGAGCCCAGACCCATCCTCTCCTTCTTCTTTCTGCGTCTCTGCTCTTCCAGATCCTCTAGAGACTAGAGACAGGGACAAAGAAAGAAATAATAAGTAATAGAAGTAAAGGTGCTACATCAAAAATGAGCAGAGCAGCTATTCAGTATTATGGCCCAATGCACACGAAGGTTGTCACAATATCTTAATCTCACGGTAGAATACCAGCTAAAGTATCATAATACCACTCAAGATGTGTCATTCAAGATGTGCAAGGACAGAAGGCGATGGGTACTCTGCTGTGGTTTTAATTCTTTACAGTTTCAATGGATTTTATTATATTATTATTATTATAGATTGCAATTTTAAAAACAGTACTATTAAAATACTAATATAAATTTAGATTACAATTAATCACAATATTGAATTAATAGCAATTATTATTAAATTAAAAATAAATTATTTTTATAATTATTATTTAGTCCCTAAATCTTTTTTGTTATTGCAGAAAAAATGTTTACTTAAAGCTGCAGTCCGAAGCTTTTTTGGGTTAAAAATTATCCAAAATAAATTGAGCAAGTACATAACCAGCCAGTGTTCAAAACTATCTCCTTGCCTTAGCTCGATTCAAAACGGTAAGCTTGTAATAATGTTTTTAATTTCAGTGGTACTGGTGGATTTCCACGGGAAATTCGAGCATGTCTTTGCGTCATTACGTCACATCTGTACACATAAAGAAGGTGTCTCGGCTCCTAGGCTATATTGAGTGTGAGGATGTTGGAGGTGGAGATTTATAGCCTTTTCTCACAGCACTTAATATAATTAAAATCAATTTGATGGGGGATCCAGAAAGGTTCAAACGACAATCACCAGTGACAAATGGAGATTCACCCGAACAAACGCGAAAGACTTTGGAGAAAAAAAAAAGAGACTGCAACCGGCCCATGCGAAAACAAGGATAAATATCGGAAGGGCATTAAATGTAGTCACGCAATGCTGATGTTGTTAACATGAACAATTTGACGTGATATGATAAGCGATCGTTAGATTTAATCGGCGCGATTTACTGCAATGCTTTTTTCCCTTAGTTGGTCAGAACAAAAGTGGATGTTACGACATTTTCCGGTGAAAATTCTTATGTTGGTCATACTTCCAAAAAGTAGAATCTATGATTCCGAATGAAAGTATCCACGCGAGCGCGGTGATTGACAACCGCACATTCTCCTCAAAACATTGGATTCATCCGCACTGAGCCATGATGAGGTAGCCTGGGTTTTCCCATGCTGCCTTGAGCGCAGCGCGATTTTATTCACGCTGCTAGGCAGTCTGGATACCATGGACCAGATTTTCCCCTCAGCTAGGGAACCAATCACAGAACGGGGAGGGAGCAGCAAGACGATGACGACATCTATGCGACACACCGAAGCAGTTTGTTTATATCTATGGCTCCAACATGACAGACGTAAAAATATATGCATATTTTTAGGAACACATCTACAAAAATATGCCTGTATTTCAAGTTGATAAAATAATTTAAAATCCACATCAGTTTATTATTTACCACGCCCTCCCAGCATCTATAACGTTACCTAGGCTACTTTCACTTTAAAAAATTCATCATAACTGCGCGCGCGCGATCTGCTTGCCTTGCAGTCGTCGAGATGGATGCTGAGGAGTTGAAGAAAAGAATAGCTAGTGGAGATTGTAAAGTTGTCGACAATACGTCATCAAAAATCAAGTCCAGTGTGTGAGAGAAATTTGGAGTTATCTGAAGAAAATATTGTGAAAGGCTTTGCTGCAAACATTTTTGTGTTGGATAGTCGCAAATGTGGAACTTCATCCCTGAGGAAGCACGCAGAAACTGTGGTAACAAAGCAGTTCTATCGAACAGTATTTTTTATATTTAACACTGTTAAGTATGTGTGGTGTGCAGGGCGTGTTTGAACCCAGAATTGTCAGATGTAGGCTAGACGAAATTGCGTGGCAGATATAGTGTTGTAGCCGCGTCTGTTATTAGGCTACTCAGTTTTGTGGTAACGTTAGCCATGTTCTTCATGTACCGGCCTTTTGACAGCTTCGGCTGAAGTTGTCCTTGTGTTAATTGTCGTGTAATAACTTCTGTATGACCTGGCAATAAACATTTTTGTAAGTGTGTCTATAATGTGATTGTCTAAACTGATTTGATTTCGGGTGCGGGTCGGGTGTCGGTTCTATTTTAAGCGGGTCGGGTGCAGATTTTAATTAGTGCTGCTGTCGGAAAACTGGTCGGGTGCTGTTTTAAGCACTGCGGGTACGGGCGGGTGCGGATTTACAAAATCGGACCCGTGCAGGACTCTGGTGTACACATAAATCTCTGACCCATCGTCGTCTTCTTCGTTGAATATCTGTCGCTCTACATACGTCATCTGGTATAATTGAAACGATTGGCTATGAGCTATGTACAGGCGCATTTGATAGACATTCGTAGCGCCCAATAAACGGCTCTGGGCATTCGTAAACCACGCCTCAAATACGAGAAAATGAACATGTAGTTCCCAGACCACGTCTCAAAGAGAAAGTGGTCTGACGTTAGCCAGGCTAATGCTGAGGCACAACGCACGTAAAGTTGATAATTCCGCGAATAACTGCAATTGCAGATTTCGAACAGAGATGGCGACAAAGAGGAAAAACTACGGACTGCAACTTTAAATTTTGATTGAGTAAATAATATATGCACATTGCATTCTGCACATAACATTTTTAAAAATAGTAACAATAATATTATTAAAATTTTAGAATACAATTAATTGCAATATTGAATTAATAGAAATTAATAATAATAATAATAATAATAATAATAATCATAATAGTATATAGTAATAATGTAATTTTTTTACTAAAAGTTTGACAGGGCAAATAATATTAACACCATGTATGCAATAATAGTAACCCCATATTTTGCGCACCTCTTCTGAACAATTAAACACTTCACAACCTAAACCAAGGCATTTATAACAAAAAAGGTTGCATTTCACCTCTGCTTTAGCTTGTTTCCTAATCTAGCCATTCAATTAACCTATGAATATTGTTTAATATAGTATACTATAAATATTGTTGGCTCTGTGATGAATTGCTATATATTTTGCATTTGTATGTCGCGCTAAATAAAAGAGTCTGTTAAATGAATAAATGTAAATGTACATGTAAATGTATTTTGAGATTTGGGTATCAGGTAGACAGTATCATGCCACACCACTGTACACGTTTGTGTATTTTTGTAATGCAATGAGTGTCACAGTGAGTTGAATTCTATATTTGTGTCTTACATTGCAGAGGGAGTGTGTTCTGTGTCGTGGTGAATCGGATGCCGTTGAGGATCTCTCTCCCTCCATCACTGAGGTGTCTGAGATGACAGACGGTTGTTTCGAGTGACACGGACTGATCCTGGCTGCGGCTGATGACATCATGCTGATGCCATCAGCATCGCAAACGCATGGAGATGCTTTCAGTGCTAACAGACACAAACATATGACTGATTCAGAATTAGGAGGCTGATTTTAACTCGGGTAATTTCAGCTTGTTCAGATCTTTATAAAGACAGGTCATTATTGTATGTGTAATGTGTACTGTATGTACCCTGTCTGTCCATTGAGTAGTAAAGGTTTTGTTGACTCTGTCGTATCGCCGCAGTCAGAGGAAGCTCTGCATGCATCGCCCACTCTTGGTTGCCGTTGACGACAGTTTCCGTGGTCATGGCCAGCGAATGTCGCTTAGGAACATCCTTAGTGAGAGTAGCCAAAGACTGTTTTGCCTGGAACACACAAACAGATTTAATTCAATTAGGTCCACTTCTTTGTCCAGAGAGTGTTGTAAACAAGTGTAAAATGTGTGAAAATGAATGTGTAGTACTGCCCAGAATAACTGCTCCAAACGTTTCACAGTAGTGGCAGTCTGGAGCTACAGACAAGTTATTAATAGGCCCACACAGAACTCTGCAGAAAATACTACATATGTCTAAACTTGTTTAATTCTAAACTTGTCAAAATTCTACATCCTTCTTCCCCTCTTATGTGTTAAATCCCATTGTTTTAAAAAATGTTGACCAATAAATATCCATGAATTTTCAAGTTGTTCGTGTCTACTGAATTCGGATATTTAAAAAACACATTTAGAAGCTTTATGCTATATACATACATATATATATATATATATATATATATATATATATATATATATATATATATATATATATATCATAAAGGATTGTTTTTATGTTTATAAAATATTAGGGATGCACGATATATCGGCAACCATATCGATATCGGCCGATATATGTTAATCTTTTATGTTATCGTTATCAGCCCGATAAGAAAACTTTGCAGATATATTTAAGCCGATAAATAATGGATTATTTCCTTCAGCTGAGACACTTCAGATGCGCACTGTTCGCCATGATGGTTTTTATTTGCTTGAAATATGATTGGAAAGAAGGAAAATATAGTAAAGTGCAACATGTGCAGCACAAGTCTGTCATATCGGCTACATAAAATTATAATGAGAACATTATAATTGTGTGCTTGAGACATGGATTTGAATGGTGAGAGACTTTTGCTTTTGTAATCAGGCTCTCAAAAATTATCAAAAAATTTGGATTTATCGGCCAATATATCGGTTATCGGCTGTCAAATATAAAGAATGACCAGTTATCGTTATCGGCCAAAATGTTCATATATATATATATATATATATATATTACACACACACACTGTTGTGTGTCAGTAGGAACTATCAGTTTACATTTCCAAACATTACTTTTGCCATTAATTATAATAATCCATTGAGATTTTTGTATGCACAAGTAGTCTGACAACAGCCGGTATATTCCACACAGAGATCTGATCTCACCATCATCGAGTCCATCTGGGACTCTATGGGACTCGATGTTGGTGAGATCAGATCATACAGGCTGTTGTCAGACTCCTTGTGCATCCAAAAATCTAACTGGATTATTAAAATGAATGGTAAAGGGAATGTGTGTATTTCTTACTGACACGCTACAAAAAATATATAAATAACTGGCTTAAACCCATTTTTTGGGGTGAAAATACTAACGTGCCAAAGACTTTTGACTACATATATATATAATATTTAAATCTATGTTGCTATTTTATGTGGGACTGTGGGAAACCTGTTTTCTTATAAAAACAGGCAACCGATAAAAGTACTGTTTAATACCATCATACCATTTGTAAATAATTTTTGCAAATTTCTGCATAACTGTTCCCATAATCGGTGCGCTAAAACCTGCAGATTCCATGTTGGGCCTAGTTCAAAATCATTTCACATCACAGTCACGACAGAAAACAAGCCCAAATAACACCACCACCACCACCATTGCCATGTTCTCCATTATCACTGGGTTAGAATGCTTCCCGAGTTTCTAAACATTCTAATAAACTAGCATGCAGAGAGAAACACACAAACACATTGATACTCACAGCAAGGAAACAGAACTGCACATGCTTTTTCCATTCCATATACACAACGTGTTTGTTCTCAAAACAAAATACACGTGCAACCAATAACATTGTCTAAATTGTGCATATCAGAGAGGGAGTCAACACTGCAGACCAATCAAAGAGGGACTTGGGGTTGAGTGACAGGCCTGGCTGATCTTACCGACACGGTTTTAGGTGATGCTGGTCTTTCTGGAGATCGAACAAACACGCGACTCTCTAGTTTCTGAGCCATAAAGTTACTCATCTGTTAAAGAAACACACACATAAACAAAAGCACCCATACACTACTCAGCACTAAAGTTTTTGAGCTAGTTGACATATAGTTTGAAGAAACCAGATAAACACGCATTTCAAATATTTATAAACCCACTCAGCAGACAAGAAGCAGGATATTCTAATGTGTGGTATCCTGTTTTTCTAAATGATGTGTATCTTACCATAGTTAGTTCAGCCTCCAGTTCCTTGATCCTGTTCTCTTTCAGGTCCAGTGCAGAGCGGAGTGCACTTGCATGTTCTGTGGCCTCTTTGGTTTGTCGACGTAGGTCCCACTTCTCCCGCTCTAACATATCCTTTTCCCTTGCCAAGACTCTCACTGCATCCTCACTCTCCTACAACACAAACAAGTTTGTGTATGAATTTATGCATTTTTAAAGTTGCTGTGCAAGTTTTAATGCATAAGACATGCGAGTAATACTTTTCGGTGTTGCTCGTAGTTGCGTATGAAGTCTCGTAGCTGCTCCTCACGGCTCTCCAGTGTTGTGTAGAGCTGCTGCATCTGATTCACGAGATCAGTCCTCTCCAACCTCAAACGCTTCCGGTCTGCCTTCATTGCTAGGGGGAAAAGAGAGATAAAGATAAAGATATATAAAAAGTTCCTCAGATGTATTTCCGTAAAGATTAAGCAACAAAGCTGGTTTCAACATCGATAATAAGAAGAAGAAATGTTTATTGAGCACCAACCAGCATATTAGAAGGATTTGTGAAGTGACTTGTAATTAAAATTGCAATGATATTTCACAACATTACTGCTTTTAATGTATTTTTGATAAAAAAAAGCAGCCTTGGTGAACATAAGAGACTACTTTCGAAACCATAAAAACATCTTACTAATCCCAAACCTTTGAGCAGTAGTCTGTTTCCTCAATTCGCATGATTATAGGTATAATTCATATCCATAGCACAAACACTTAGTTTAATACATAGAGTTATCGATTTAAAATAAATCCTAACCCTAAGTATGAGCAATAGCAATCCTTATTGGAGGCCTTGCGAGCACCAATAATTAAATAACACAAACCAAAAAGAAAGAGAAACTATTATAAGCAATAATGTTTCTTATTATTGAAAATGAAAATACTTGTATTAACTTTGCAATGTGTGATATAGTGTGGTGGATTTTTAATAGATAAAATAGTAAACTTTATATTAAACTAACTATGTTTCTAACATCTAACCTTATTTCTCTTTTTAGGCCTAACATGATAACACTTTGAAACACAATGTACTAAAACATTCTGTCCTGTGTTTTTGAATGTTGTATGTTGTGTTGCCATACCCCTTTTACTTTGGTTGTGTGAGTGTAAAAATAACAAATATGGGAAATGAAACTAGACCGATGACTAAGTTTGAACCTTGTGATTAACAATGAAGTAATCATTAAAACAAAGTTTGTTTTACCTAGTAACAGAAGGGTTTGCATATGAAGAACCAATCAAATTCATATCATTTTTGCCATACCTCCTTGTTCTATAAAAAAACTGTTGTATTCGTGTTAGCTGGTGGGATTCTCAATGGAATTTGTCTGAGATCCTCCGGCCTTGCTTCTTCTTGGGAGAGATTCCCTGAGAACTGCTCGGGACCTCTTCCGGCCGTGATTAAAGCATTTAAAGGACATTTGCTGAAGTCTGTTTGTTGATCATTGCTGCGCAGCAAGAAAGCTAGTTAGGGAAAGTTAGTTAGGTAGGTAGACTATATATTAAACGTCGATGGGAGACGTTAGGGAACGTCGATTGGAGACGACCCAGGTAGACTATATAGGGAACGTCGATTGGAGACGACCCAGAGAGTTAGGTTTAGGGAAAAATCTACCACAATAGTTTAAAATAATTTTCTAAAATCAAGGTTCTGTGCTCCACTGCTAGTTTTGCTCTGACAAATCAGAAGTGCTTCACAACCTTGACTATTATCAACCTTCAGCTCTGTTTTAAACAGTATGAATTAAAATAATGTTCATAATAAGTCGAGAGGCCAAGAGAAAGCATGAAGAATATCTGAGATATAAGAAAGGGAATTACTCATCTACCCATTATAATGGACCTCAGTGTTGATAAAATATTGCTGCTATGAATTCACCTGTCAGTGCAGTTTTATGTAGTAATATTACACCTTAAAGATTTTCTGAAATGTTTTTTTCATGTGCTATTTTGGTCTGTGGTCTCGATCAATTTAAAACTATAATACGGTTTAATTTGCATACAACCGTTCCCATTTATACATTACTATTATTCTCTTGATGTCCAGTCCCTCTCTCTCTCACTCCCTCTTTTTCCTCTTCTAGGGTGTCTCTCTCTCCAGCTGGCTGTGGTTAATATTGTGTGATAACAGAGGCAGTAATTGACTGTTTTAGGTTGTTTGTATAGTCTCTGCTCTGACTTGCAAATTGCAGCTCTTCTTTTCCAAGGACACTGAGTCCATTCACCCACCACTTAAAGACTCATTATACAGGAGCCAAAAGGCACACACACACACACACACACACACACACAAAAAAAGCACAAAAAAAAAAACACACACACACTCGTGTACACACACACACACACACACGAACACCTGGTCAGAGGTGGAGAGAGACTGTGAATAGCAGTGAACATTCAGATCAGTAGATCCTGTAAGCAGAGCTCTTTAATTTTCTCCCAAACAGTGTGCGTTTCATTTAATATTGGAACATGTTCCTTTTCCATTAGCTCACACACAAATCACATTATTAGTTATATGAGTTTTCTTTATCCCTCCATCTCTTGCTGCCGCGGATTTCTACAGCAGACATGTACAATGCTCATTTCAAAATGATGATTTTCATAACTGATTTCAGTAAGCCTTCGCAGAATACTGCAGACAAAGTCAGCTCTGAACACAGATGAACACAGAAGGCAGCACCCACAATGCAAAGCTGTTTAGGTGAAATTAATGTTCAGGATTGCCATTCAACTCTCCCTGATCTAGAATATATGCCTGCATTCCTGTCACACTGGGCTTTAATGGTCATTGGAAAAAGTAGACTTCAAGACAAAGTCAGACCAAGGAGGTTAGAATCCCTTGATACCTAAGCACTGAGAATATTATGGCAGTTTTGTGGTCAGTGCTGTTCTGATTACTTCTGCATTTCACAGCTACAGAGCTGAAAAATGAGTAGCAGCACAAAATAAAGATAAACGAGAGATGACATCTAAATAGCTTTGAGGAATATTTTAAATGGTGCAGTCAAAACACCTTTTGCACTTCAAATATATATACTGGATCAAATCACTTGTCTGAGAATCTTATTTAAATATGAGGTACATAACATAACAATAACATAACATAAGGTAACGTAACGTAACGTAACGTAACATAACAAAACAAAACTGATATTAGGTGGGGGTAAATGTCGAAATGAGTAAGTCATTGAGTCAGTCATTCATTCGATTCGTTGAAATGGTTGATTCATTCAAGAATGAATTAAATAGGTGTGTATAATGACATCAAAGTAATGCAAGAGCGAATAGAGAGCAGACGGCTCTGTATAATCTCTAATCTCTCTCACAGTACTTTGATGTCACATCGAATGGCCTGTGCAGAGCCGCTTCAAGTCGAACACACCTATTAGCTCTCTTTATTAATGGGCCATTAAATCATTTGTTCACCCGATTGATTCGGTTGAAACGTGGATTCATTCAGTAATAAAACGCCGCTGTTGTGTTGCTCGGAGACGCACAATAGTTCTGCTCTGGCTTTATAGGCAATATATTGGTTGAATTTTTTTTGCAAAAACAGACAATATTGTGTGTAAAATATATCAATTTTACCTTCTTATTTATTGAACTGTTGTATAAAATCAATATCACATTTGCACTCATGCTTCGAGACAAAGACAGCACTCATGTGATACTGCGCTCGTTACTCGTGTGATATTGATATTGCTTAACTATATCATATCATATCATATAGGCCTATATATATCAACTCATAACTCATACAGGGGCATTTTTATCTTGAATTTTAGGGGTATTCTTACTACATTCCATAGGCTCCATCACGCAGTGAGTTGTTGCCCTGCATTATGTTCATCACCAATCAACTATATGAAATGTAAGATTATCAACATAGGTCTGGGGGTGGGGCCAGGTTTGGTAAATGTGTTAAATTATTTTAACACGTTATTTTTCAATTAACACGTTAAATCAACAGCCCTGCATATAATAATCAACAATAAAGTATATATACACTCACCTAAAGGATTATTAGGAACACCATACTAATACTGTGTTTGACCCCCTTTCGCCTTCAGAACTGCCTTAATTCTACGTGGCATTGATTCAACAAGGTGCTGAAAGCATTCTTTAGAAATGTTGGCCCATATTGATAGGATAGCATCCTGCAGTTGATGGAGATTTGTGGGATGCACATCCAGGGCACGAAGCTCCCGTTCCACCACATCCCAAAGATGCTCTAGTGGGTTGAGATCTGGTGACTGTGGGGGCCATTTTAGTACAGTGAACTCATTGTCATGTTCAAGAAACCAATTTGAAATGATTCGAGCTTTGTGACATGGTGCATTATCCTGCTGGAAGTAGCCATCAGAGGATGGGTACATGGTGGTCATAAAGGGATGGACATGGTCAGAAACAATGCTCAGGTAGGCCGTGGCATTTAAACGATGCCCAATTGGCACTAAGGGGCCTAAAGTGTGCCAAGAAAACATCCCCCACACCATTACACCACCACCACCAGCCTGCACAGTGGTAACAAGGCATGATGGATCCATGTTCTCATTCTGTTTACGCCAAATTCTGACTCTACCATCTGAATGTCTCAACAGAAATCGAGACTCATCAGACCAGGCAACATTTTTCCAGTCTTCAACTGTCCAATTTTGGTGAGCTCGTGCAAATTGTAGCCTCTTTTTTCCTATTTGTAGTGGAGATGAGTGGTACCCGGTGGGGTCTTCTGCTGTTGTAGCCCATCCGCCTCAAGGTTGTGCATGTTGTGGCTTCACAAATGCTTTGCTGCATACCTCGGTTGTAACGAGTGGTTATTTCAGTCAAAGTTGCTCTTCTATCAGCTTGAATCAGTCGGCCCATTCTCCTCTGACCTCTAGCATCAACAAGGCATTTTCGCCCACAGGACTGCCGCATACTGGATGTTTTTCCCTTTTCACACCATTCTTTGTAAACCCTAGAAATGGTTGTGCGTGAAAATCCCAGTAACTGAGCAGATTGTGAAATACTCAGACCGGCCCGTCTGGCACCAACAACCATGCCACGCTCAAAATTGCTTAAATCACCTTTCTTTCCCATCTGACATTCAGTTTGGAGTTCAGGAGATTGTCTTGACCAGGACCACACCCCTAAATGCATTGAAGCAACAGCCATGTGATTGGTTGATTAGATAATTGCATTAATGAGAAATTGAACAGGTGTTCCTAATAATCCTTTAGGTGAGTGAGTATTAATATTCATAATAATATCTCCATAATATTTATGAATAGTCTTTGTTTCCCTGAGCAAGTTGGCAGTTAGTTAGCACTAAGCAAGGGTTTGTGCTTTTATGTCTATTGTTTACTTCAAAATGACAGGTCTAGGGTAGGCTGAGAGCTGGGGATGAAAGGTTGGGCTCATTGAATTCAATTCCTACCTTGTAATGCCTCCTTTGCTCTGTCCAGCTCCTGCTCTTTCTGTGTTAGCTGCACTCGGATCTGTGAGACAGACAGCAGCTCCACGGAGCATCCTCCTCCTGTCTCCTCCAGCTCACGATTCAACATCTCCCTGACCTGCTTCAGCACCGACACCTCCTCCTGCAGACGCACCACCTCCTCATGCAACAGCACTACAGAGAAAAGGACAAAAAGAGAGAGAATAATTAAACATTATAATGCATCACTGTGATGGTTTCCTGATTTACTTTGATAAACAGTTGAAGGTTTTTATTATTATTCAATTATTTACAATCATTGTTATAAGAAGTGGCATGAGCCAAGTGGATTTTTAATGCAATCAATCAATCAATCAATCAATCAATCAATCAATCAAGCAATCAAGCAATCAATCAAGCAATAAAAAAAAAGCATGGACATGATTTGACAATGTTAAATGGTCCTGAAATAGTCACACTTCTATTGTTCGCGGTCAAAAATGAATGGGAAACGAATTTCAACTAGTGGAAGTATTTGGTACTGCGCCCAAACAAAAAGCAATTTTTTTTAGATATCAACCTCAAATTAGGAACACAACTTGTTTAGATTTATGTTATGAACTTTTTCAGCATTTTTCATATAACTATTTTCAAGTTCACTTAAAAAAAAAAACTTCAGCAATAATCTGCCAAGTATTTAAAAATATGACATTCAAAACATTCAAGATTTATGATAGTTTAACTTGGAAATGTATTTTTCAGGTCCATGCTGAAAAAGTGAATAAATGGATTACAATTACTGCATAAATGTACATTGTTAACATAAAATCTCCTAAAATACAAAATATTAAATAAATAAAAAAACAAGGTCATTTTTGACCGACATGTGTTCTAAAACTTTTCTGTTTCAACTAAATGCAGTTTTTTTAACCCAATAAATATATAGATATTATTTTTCTATTTATTCATTTTGCAGTGTCTGCAACCCCTAACCATAACAATAAATCACAATATACCTGAAGAAGTTGATGATAATGGCAATTATAATCCAGGATTTGTCTTTTATTGCATATATTTTAGAATAAGAAAAGAAATCTTTAAGTATTCCATCAATTTAACTACATACTCAGTATGCAAATATTCCTCCTACATGCGTTCTGAAACAAGTAGATCCACTCAGCAGGTGTTACTGTAGGACACAAGCATAAGAGCATTCCAGTCATTTCTGCAGAATTTTGCTAAGAAAATCTATAGAAACTGAGTATAGGTAAAGGATGATATGATAAAGAAGACACAGTAATCACGCATCTACACTACAAAACAAAATCACACATTCATTATCTAAATATGCATGATTCTGCACATATGCATACAGAATCACAAAACATCTGCTTACTACAATCTTTGAGCTTTAAATTCTTAAATAGCACTTCTGGATTTACACAAAGAGATAAGTGTGCATACAGACACAGTAATGTGTGAATAAATCCATAAAGACTATAAAACAGTAGTCTGTGAGGTGTGTACCAATGTAAGGTGTGTTGTGTGTCATTCATAATGAGCTTTGACCCATGTCTATATGGCCGTGTTTATGAGTTTGAGTTGTTGCCATATTCTGAAGAGTCACGTGAGAGCTTCAGTTGATGTCTGATTCACTCTCTATCTTTTCTAAACACATCGTGTTAGTTTAAAAAGTTCAACAATCTAATAAACATTCACATCACAGTTGGCTGGTATGGAACAGATGAGGAATCCTGAACATCTGGTGTTCCTCCTTGCCAGAACAGGATGAAGTCTTGTCACAAGCATCTAATGCAGTTCTAGAGTGTGCTTTGGTTTACTTTCAGACTGCAGATACGAGACAGCACTGCAGATCCGGCAGGCTGTATTACACGGATTAGAGCTGTAAGACCTTAGCATCAACTAATCCAAAAATGAGCCTCTAGAATGCAGATGCTACTCTAGATTAGCTTATGGGTTCAGTGAAGGGTTACAGTTGGCACTAGCCTGTAGTTTCTTGTCCAGACAGGATTTTTTTTTTTTTATTGTTATGGATTACATAAGTGTATGGAGTGAGTTTTTACCTGGACTCTCTGTGCTTGCCATTTTAGGCCTTTAAAAACAGGATATCAGATCTAATTTAAACAAGCTGAGCACCCTACGGAAGTAGCCCTCAAAAAAGCAAACACTTCAAACAATGTCCATGGCATGAAATAACAAAATATCAAACCAATTGGTATCTGGAAATGATGCTAAACGTTTATTCCGAAGTACTTTATTTTGCGCAATTTCTCCTGTCAGTTCCACTTAAGTTCCTTCTTTGCAATAGATACCACTTGGTTTCATGTTTTGCTAACCAAGGCAATGACATTAATACATTTTAAGTGTGACAAAGAAAGAAAACACAGAATGTGTGGGCTTTTCATGCAATTTAAAGAGTCTTGAGTGTCTTGGCCTTTGAGGACACTACAGAAAAGGGCAGAAATCTGATAGCCACGCTCTGAAGAGTTTGATTAATTCTATTAGGGCAGTCAACCACAAAATGAGTTTGAAAGC
Source organism: Rutilus rutilus (assembly GCF_951802725.1). Classification (NCBI taxonomy): domain Eukaryota; kingdom Metazoa; phylum Chordata; class Actinopteri; order Cypriniformes; family Leuciscidae; genus Rutilus; species Rutilus rutilus. Next base: position 21,163,641 of record NC_140232.1, on the reverse strand, counting down.
TTTAGGGAGATGACTAGAAGAGGACTGATCTTCGGGCTTTTAATTAATATAAAATTAATTAAAGGTGATCAGTCACTGTACTTAAGATACGTTTACTCTAATCTCACAGCAACCATAAACAGCATTTAAAAAAATAACAGTGACTGTCGGCATGAGTGTTGCAGAGTCACATTTGATCAGATGAACGTTTGCATCATACACATGAAGTTTGGACTTGATAATAACGAAGCCGCTGGCTTGTGATGTGTATTTGTTTCTGTTCTGGAAAGCTCGTGCTTCAGTTTATGTACAGTGGGATGAAGCGATGCCAGGCCTGTCCAGTGTGATAAATACAACTCCCAGAGTTTCACCATGCTCTGTGTTATCCATCTTCTGATGGTGGGCTATTTTGATGCGAACAGCTCCACGACAATGCATCACTGCATGTTTTGTCAGCTTTTAAAAATGAATTTTACATTAAACAGAATGATGATGACGACATGTAAAAAAAAAGCCATTCATTTTCTCTTATATTTTCATCATTTATCTGGACAGACAAAAAAGGTTTTCACAATTTTGTCCTGCAGAGTTGAGTGACTCACATAAATCATTTCAGGAAATAAATAAGAATTTTTCAAGCTTTCCTCCTACTTTTAATTAAGTAATGTTTATGTGGAATTACTTCAATGTTCATTTACTTAGTCTTATGGCGTGACACCTCCACATAATAAAAGGAGAGATATTTAGCATTAATAGCATAAACTAAAATTATACAAATTATACATATTTATATTACTGTATAATATAAATAGTTATATACAATATTAAATATAATATTTTAAACATGCCTATATTTGGTAAAATGTTCAATAATTATTATTATTATTATTATTATTATTGTGCACACCATTAAATCTAAAGAAATGATAATCAGCAACAATAATTTTTTGTTTTACACTTCACAAATATTTACTTTAACTTAAACTCTTGATATACTGTCCATTTGTTAACTATCCAAGTGTGTGTGTGTGTGTGTGTGTGTGTGTGTGTGTGTGTGTGTGTGTGTGTGTGTGTGTGTGTGTGTGTGTGTGTGTGTGTGTGTGTGTGTGTGTGTGTTGTGTGAGAGAGGGAGTGTATGTGTGTGTGTGTGTGTATGTGCGCGTTTGATTTATATTACATTGTGGGAACCAAATGTCCCCACAAGGATAGTAAAACCTGAGATCACCTCCATTGTGGGGACCAGCCAACTAAATTATATTTTTTTGAAAATGTAAAAATGCAGAAAGTTTTCTGTGATGGGTAGGTTTAGGGGTAGGGTTAGTGTAGGGGGACAGAATATACAGTTTGTACTGTATAAAAACCATTAAGTCTATGGAGAGTCCCCACAAAGATAGTGAACCAGACATGGGTGTGTGTGTGTGTGTGTGTGTGTGTGTGTGTGTGTGTGTGTGTGTGTGTGTGTGTGTGTGTGTGTGTGTGTGTGTGTGTGTGTGTGTGTGTGTGTGTGTGTGTGTGTGTGTCCACATGTGCATGACTGTGTGTCTATTTGAATATAAACAAGCCTGATGATGTAACAGTCCATCATTTCTGATGCTTCATTGCATGCATACACATAAATAATCTGAACACACACAAAAACCCTCACTCCGTAAAACCAGTCATGCAACTAAAGAAACTTTTGCTGCTCTCCGTTTCTCTGCAGCCTGAGGGAAACGCTCACGATCACTCGTTTACTCACCCGCATTCACCCCTCGTTCCTCGCTGACATCTTCACAAATCAAATGATTGGGATTAAAAGAATCTCAACTATCATCTCCTGAACGGAATCCAACAGCAAGCCAAATTCAAAGGCTCAAACTCCCTCTTCACCTGCCAGGAGCGACTCCCAATGGTTTACAGATATTAACTATCCTCAGCGCTCCCTCTCTTTCTCTGCTTAAAAAGGAGGAGCTACAACTGACACCAATGTTCAACACACACACACACACACACACACACACACACACACACACACACACACACACACACACACACGTTGTGCAAAAGGAAAAGAAGGATCTAAGGTCAAGGTGCAGAATTTCAAACAGGTAATGACTCTCTTTTTAAACATATCCACACACACACACACACACAAAATCTCTCACTAGCCAAATTCCGGTAAGAGGAAACCATACACACACACAGACACACACACTGAAGTTAACAATCAACAACTAACACACTGTTCTCAGAATAAGCCACAGGAAACCCCTGATATTGGCATCTATCTCCATTCACTTGTTTTTGTCAATCAGTTTTGATCCAAGTATCTCAGCATGTGAAGGGGGAGGCAGGGGGGCAAATGTAACACACTAAATTGAAAGATGACACGTACACAGCACATGCTCAGTAAAGATAAATTCCCGTCTGAGAGAAAGATCTTCAATTGTTTCACTTTGTGAGGAATTTACAACAAAAAAAAAAAAAATTATTTACATTATATTTTTTATTTATGTGATAATTATCACATTATATGTTTTTCCTGTCACTTCTGAATAAATTTAATTCATCCTTGCTGAATAAAAGTATTAATTCCTGTACAAATGTTTCTTATACCAAAAAAAAAAAAAAAATGGCAGACAGATTTGTAGTAGTCTGTCAGTTATGAGGGATTATTTTATTTTTTTACATTTCTTGACTTGACACATCTTTTCCCCCAAAGTGACCTTTTTTTTTAAATCAGTTTGTATCTCCCTTGGGAATTGAACCCATGACCTTGGTGTTGGCAGTAACAGTTGAGCAGTCGAACAAGCATGCCCAAAAATGTGATTAAGCTCACTAGGTCATACGTGCACACTGACATATTCACTCTGGTACTTACAAACCAAAACTGATTCACACACAAAATATGTGTGTCTGAATATAGCTGTGTTGCTTTTCAACACTGAGCTAAATTTTACAGATCCCTCAGGATGGTTTATCAACACACACATTACACCTGTCAACAGGGTTCACACAAATCAGCTTAACGCACAGACAAACATACAATCCCATTTACACAAAGGAATGTAAAGTGTTAATAAATGCTGTGCCGACCACGTGAGCGAGGAGATGTGTGGAAGGAAGGAAAGAGAGGAATCAAAGATTTGACTGACAACCACTCAAAGTTGTTCAAAGACAAACAACTGCAGGCTGGAGTCATCTTCTGACAGCGGATAATTAGTCTTTGAGTTACAGAAACAGAAGTCCTTACACTTGTGAAGTATAATAAACACACTCACAAAAGCCAACATAAATTGACAACGTGACCCAGATGAAAAATCTACGTTTATCTAAGAGAATAAAAGAGTGATAAATGAGACAACGTTTGTTTAAGAACTGCAGCCACAGTCACTCCCTCTATGGAGATGATGAATCAATGGATTCATAATTTATAACCTTTGATTCAAAGCTAGTGAATAGAGAACCTCAATCAGTTAGAGTCTCTAAGAGTCAACCTGCAGTCAGGGCCAAGAAAACACTGTAAGATAATATGGTAGTGTCTCTCTAACACTCCATCTCTCTCCCTTTTATGACATGTTCAGTAGAGAGTGAATGTGTGCAGTCTCTCCAGACTGGATCACTGACATAACGTCTGGTCCACATTGTTGAAAGCTATTCTGGCCAAGAACTAGGGCTGGGCAATATGGCACAATATTTTTTTCCATATCATGCAAAACTGATATTCATCATCGCAATATTAATTTACTATTAATGGGGAAGGAAATGCTTTCCACCTATTTGTTAGACCTTGAGAATGAATGTTGACATGTAAACTTGTTAGTTCACAATTAAACTCCACAGAGTAGCCATGTAGGAATCACCGTTCACCGTTTCATGTCCCATAAATTCTATTTTATTTTTCTAGGATTTTGTGTTTTATGATTTAATACAAATTTATATAAACTTTAACAATTTAATCAAGCTTTTAAAATGTAATCAAATGAAAATATATCAATTAATTTACAACAAAACATTGGATTTGGATTTTTGTCAAGATGCTTCACAACAAAAAATGTCAAACATGGATGAAAAAAATATCTTGGTTGTATGATATTCCTTAGAAATAATAATAGTTTTTTTACTTTGAGAAGTACATTTGAGTATTTATTTTTTTGTTTAGTGAGTGATATATTTTGGTCATAATTTCTTGAAGTTAAACCGAATTTTTGTTTTGACAGATTGCTGTGAAGATCTTACAGTTTTAGTTTTAGTTTCAGTGTATATTTGACGGTAGTTTTTCACGGTGAAAAGCTTGTGAAGTGACTCTCAAAGCAGCTCTGGAGTTCATGAGTTCATGTCCTCATACTGAGACTGCAGATGCTACAAACACTGTGAGCGTCACATGTATGTGAGTTTGTGTATCAGACGAAACCACGCCGTTCATTCACACAGAAATTACTTACTAGCGACATGCACTGACTGGCTGTTATTACGTTTATTTCTGCTGTATGATAGGCTGTTACATTAATCCATATCAAGTAAAAATCTCCAGAGTTTATCATCATTAAGTAAATATCAATATGATATTGTTTATTGCCTAGCCCTACCAAGAACCACCATTTAATTAGATAAAGGTCATTTGACTGACTCAAAGTTACTAACCACACTTTTTAGCTGTAAAGCTGAAATCCCTCAATAACAAGGCATCAGAGCTGTGGCGCACTCGGCTGTGCACATGCTCAGGATGCTCAAGGGCAGTCGGCTCATGGGAAAAAAAGTTTAATCTGGGACATGTCATGTACTTTCCACTGTCATATAAAAATAAAGGCAAAAACACATCCCCCAAATCCCCCCCAAAAAACAAACCAACCAACAAAAACAGCAAAGAAAATAAACTGGCAGCTCATTCAAATGCACAGCAGTTCTCACTAAGGTTGAAAAGACAATGATGAAATTACCCGAAAATCTCACAAAGCTCACAATTCCAGTAAACAGGGACCGGATTCTCGAAACATTCTCAAGAATAAAAATCTTTTAAACTGCCCATTTCTTCTTGTTCTCAAACTTCTAATAAAAAAAAAAAAAAATTATAAGAATATTTTGAATTCCCAAAAACATTTCTTAAGAAAGATCACATTTAAGAAGCATTCATATTCCCGAAAAGAATGTTCTTAAAAATCATCGTAAATAACTTCTTAAGGTGATGATACACAGGGCAACTTTTTGAGCAATGTTGCTGGGCAATCTTGCCGGGCGATTGTTGCTTGGGCACTTTCCCATTGAAAATGGGCAAAAAATTTCTATCTGGATAATTTAGATCAGTCGTGGGCCCTGTGTCTCATCTGGTTGCCCATTGACGGCAACATTGCCCAGCAACATTGCTCAAAAATTTGCCCTATGTATCATCACCTTAAGAGTGACAACCTCTAACCTGTCTTAAATACCCAAATGTGGGATGTTTAATAAATGTATTGGGTTGTCTTAAATGGTAAACATTGCAACATAACACTAGCTACATATAATACAAATTACTACTAGGAATGTGGACGTGTACTCTGAAGTGACACCGATCGATCATAAAAAACAGTGATCACTACTCTAGAATTACCGAGGCACCACACAGATACAAGACGCATTCGCTCTAAAGCACAAAGAAAGACAGAGCGCAAATGAATTGGAAAGACAGCTGCATCTTGAGACAGGCTCTTTTAAAATTATCTATTTTAACTTGACACAGCACATTAAAAACATGGCGAGCAATGAGTAATACCCACCTTTCAATAAATAAAAAAAATACCAAAGCCTGTCATTTTCTTCTTTAAAACAAATTAAGATGTTCTTAAGAAAATATTTAAGGACTTCTTAAATTTTCAAGAATTGCACTTAGGAACATTCTTACGAACTTCTTAGAATTTTTCTAAAGAATTTTCTTAACTTCTTTCTTAAGAAATTTTTTGTAAATCCGGCCCCAGTTCTTCCTCAGAAGATGCTTGTGGCTGCAAAGTGGTACGTAAACAATTTTTACTAGTAAATATTCACGACTATTCAAAAGTCTTGGGTTAGTAAAATGTTTTAAACCATTTCACAAGTTCACCTTCCCATCCAGTTTTAATAATTAAAAGGATATTTCACCACTGGAAAGATGAATGTGTATTTAAATTGGCTCATTTATGTAGTAGAAATGTGAAATTATTTTAGAAGTTGGTGCCTGCCTTCTAGACTGAGAAAAGTCAGAACATTTATTTTTGGCTCATGTGGATGAAAGACAACAACTCCCAGAATGCACTTGCTTCGTTGCCCTACGAGGCCACTCCCAACCCACGCCTACCGGTTACAGAGGGCAGTATCGGAAAAAATGATACAACTAGGCTACTAGTTGACTGGAAACTGAAAAGACGGCGTTTTATCGTGAGATCCCACCCCCTATGGGCGGGTTGAAAACATGCGGAACTAGCTCCTACTACTGGCTGTAGTCTCTAGCCTCTGGCCAAAAAAGCCTCCGATCTGAGTTTTTTTTTTCCAGACACACAATACAGATATCTCTCGTCTCAGGGGACATGAGGGAGGGAAGCACGGTCATTCGAAAATACTACCGGGTTTCTACTGATACAAAGCTTAATGCTAATCGGTGAAATATCCCTTTAATGATAAATGAACTTGGCTTGCTGTTCTTGAAGGAGACTCAAACCTGAAGGTTGGCTTAAACTCCGAGCTCAACCACCCTATAATGGTACTAACAAGAATGAGAGAAATAGAGGAGGAGATGAAGATGCCGGAAGAATTAAATTAAATTTAATTTAGGATCGTAATGATGATTGACAGGACTACATGATTAGGCTCCTCATGAACATATTTGGAACTTCATTTAATACTTTTATTCAGCAGTGAACAGAATAAGCAAACACTTATTACAAAAAATATATATATATCAAATTAATGTTGTTCTTTTAAACTTTCTATTCATCAAAGAATCCTGAAAAAAAGTATTCACAGTTTCCACAAAAATAGTAAGCAGCACAACTGTTTTCAATATGGTAATAAAAAAATATGTTTCTTGAGCACCAAATTAGCATATTAGAATGATTTCTGAAGGATCATGTGACTGCAGATTGGAGTAATGATGCTGCAAATTCAACTTTGACATCACAGGAATAAATTACATTTTAAAATATATTAATATAGAAAACAGCTGTTTATATTTAAATTTCTCAAAAAGGAAAAATCCTGTATTTTTGATCAAATCAATGCAGATTTGTTGAGCATAAGAGACTTCCTTTTTTAAAAAGAAAATCTTACCGAGCCCAAAACTTGAATGGTAGGGTATATATATATGTGCATTCCGATTGCCAGACAGAGACAGAGTGGAGCTTATGATTTAGAAAAAATCTTTATCCCTTTAGCCTGATGTTGAGACTAGTGTTTGTGTGTCTCTCTCTCTCTCTCTCTCTCTCTCTCTCTCTCTCTCTCTCTGTATGTGTGTGTGTATGTGTGTGTATGTGTGCTTCCAGCTCAGGAAAATTCACTCTCTATCTCTCAGGTGACGCCTCATAGATCACACTCAGAGTTTCAGTCTGAAACACACTCATTTTCATTCGACTAGTCAGTGGTGCGTTTTAGTGGTGTGAGAGTGTTTGTGCTTATCTGGACTTCATTTAGGCTTTCAGCATGTGCAGCACACTATTCTTACCTTTATCCAATGACGTCTCCTGGAGAACGGCGTCACCTTTTTGACCAAGCTCTGTCAAAGCTTTCTGTCTTTGCACCGGTGCATCTGTGGGAGAAACACACAGACACATAACATTAGATTTTCACATAAACTCTTCTGGCTTCCTTATAATCGCAACAGATGGAAGATGGAAGTTCACATTTTAGTCAAATAAATGTCTAGAGTTCAGCTTGAATGACCTCTGGTATCGGCAGCAGTGTATCTCACCTCTGATCCGGCTGAAATATCACACCACTCACTGCAGAAGGAACTGGAAGCATTTAACACACAAATCAATGACAGAATAGAGGATCAGCCACTGGATGCTTGTTATAACGCCTTCAGGATGGATTTCAATGCTTAGAAAGCTTCTTTACCTAATTAAAATGAGCATAATCTTATAAAACTAAATCACTGGCTTTATTCTGCAGGGGAAATGTGTTTGCGCTCTCTCTCTCTCTGAAGATGTTTTCACTCTGATCATCCGTCACTCAATTTTAATTCCAGCACTGACGGATAAGAGAACCTGTTTGGCGGGTGCAAAGATCAACATCCTTCAGATGAGTGCGATAAGATCCTTCAGCTGTCAGCGACTCAAAACACTTACACATACACACATGTACACACGCACTTGAAAAATATTGATTTCGTGATTGTGAGTGACATAAAATCGCTAAAGTGCTAAGTGTTAAGACATCTAGTTTCGTTTGCTCTTTCATTCTCTCTTCAGTCTTTCTCAAACCCTTTTGTGCATTTCTCTACACAAAGTCTGAGACCACTACTAAAAATGCTTCTTTTTTTTATTGTTCTAATTTAATGCAAACGTTTTCGGTACAAATTATGTTCTCAGCATAGCAATTTGAGTGGAAAATGTTCCCTGTCTCTGTGACTCTCTCACATGCCGAGTTTAACAGATCGATGATGAATGGATGAATTGTGTTGTTTCCCAGACAAAGCGACAGAATCAAGATAAAAGAGAGTGAGGGGGAGGAATGACATGTCAGACTAAGAACAAAACGCAGCAGAAGGAAACTTCAAACAACTAAAGACTTTAAATACAGAATGTGAACATTTTTGTTCTTGTAAATCCTTGAAATGACATCCTCTTAATCAAATAAATTCACATCACCATAAGCATCCCATCACCATGGGAACCAATTGGGATGACTAAAGAGAGGTTAAATACAATCGGTTTACTAAACAGATCTGACATTGCTTGTGTGTGCTCTGGGAGGATGTGAAGTTTGAAACATCTCATTCAGAGGTCAAAACTCTGTCTTTCTGACAGAAAGTCTGGAGCTGAGTCAGGATATGACCAGGGGTTGCTAAGCAACTAATGCCAAGGTAACGGCACCCAAAACTCATATGCCTGGCTGTTTCAGACAGGAGGTCGCCAGAGGGCCAAAATTTGGAAACAGGAAACACCTGTGGTGCAAAATACTTTTCCAAGTTATGTCAATTGAAAACAGCAATTAAAAAACTGTAAAAAATGTCCTGTTAAATGAACAGTTTAAAACGGCAAAGCTTTAATCCGTGGACTAAAAACTAACAACAAAAAAAGTATCCTATCAAATAAATGCAGCCTTGGTGAGATTAAGAGACTACTTTCAAAAACATTACAAAACCTTAATGTTTCCAGACTTTTAACTGGTAGTGTAACACTCAAAATATTCAAACACAGTCAGTTTAGAGAATGTTGGCAAACGAGAATTTTTTGGAACGCAATCCTTCAACTGTTAGATACTGAAAAGCAATTTGCTTGATTGCTTGTTGCAACTTCCTCATTTTACTATACTGACTGTTTCATGTTTAATTAATTGGAAAATACTTGAAAGGTACCTGCAATCGTTGGTATGTATTATCTAACAATAATAACTGCAATAATTAATTGCATTAATATGAAACTTTTTAAATAGTTAAAGTAGTTAAATCAAGTTTTTTTTTTTATTGATAAGACTTTCAATCGAGAAAGTTCACTGTTATTGGCATCAACAACACTATTGAGCTTTATCTGTGGCATTACCACAAAAAATCCTTTAAAAATAGCTAATAAAACCAAAGAAAAATGTACACAGTAATGCTCTTAGAATGTAGGTCATTATTATTAGGCAAATGCATCAAGTCTTAAAGGGTTAGTTCACCCAAAAATGAAAATTCTGTCATTAATTACTCTCCCTCATGTCTTTCCAAACCCGTAAGACCTTCGTTCATATTCGGGACACAAATGAAGATAATTTTGATGAAATCCAAATCCCTTTATTCAACAATTTCAACAATCCCCCTCTCCTTTATTCAACAATTTCTTCTCTTCCGTGTAAGTCTCTAATGCGATTCAAATGAGCACCACGACACATGCGTGTGATGCTGACGCAGGAGCCGGCCAATACTGAGCCGGCGTTCTGACGTAGAAACCAGAAGTATACATCCTCCCAGAGCACACACAAGCAATGTCAGATCTGTTTAGTAAACCAAACAGTGTCAGAGACGGAAAGGGAAGAGAAGAAATTGTTGAACAAAGTCGTCGTTTTTTTTGCACACAAAAAGTATTCTCGTCGCTTCATAACATTAAAGGGATACTCCACTTTTTTCGGAAATATGCTCATTTTACATCTCCCCCAGAGTTAAACAGTTGAGTTTTACCGTTTTAGAATCCATTCAGCCGAACTCCGGGTCTGACGGTACCACTTTTAGCATAGCTTAGCACAGATCATTGATTCTGATGAGTCCAGTAGCATTTCTTTCAAAATGACCAAAGAGTTTCAATATTTTTCCTATTTAAAACTTGACTCTTCTGTAGTTAAACCGTGTACTAAGATCGACGGAAAATGAAAAGTTGCGATTTTTCTAAGCCTATATGACTAGGAACTACTCTCATTCCAGCGTAATAATCAAGGAACTGTGCGGCTGTACCATGAGTGCAGCAGGCGTAATGATATGACGCAGCGCCTGAAAATAGGTCTAATAGGTTAGACAAACTTAGTCCCGGTCACGTTGGAAGAAGTTACCGAGCTGGGGACTATTTTCAGGCGCTGCGTCATATCATTACGCCTGCTGCACTCATGGTACAGCCACATAGTTCCTTGATTATTACGCTGGAATGAGAGTAGTTCCTAGCTATATACGCTTAGAAAATCGCAACTTTTCATTTTCCGTCGATCTTAGTACACGGTTTAACTACAGAAGAGTCAAGTTTTAAATAGGAAAAATATTGAAACTCTTTGGTCATTTTGAAAGAAATGCTACTGGACTCATCAGAATCAATGATCTGTGCTAAGCTATGCTAAAAGTGGTACCGTCAGACCCGGAGTTCGGCTGAATGGATTCTAAAACGGTAAAACTCAACTGTTTAACTCTGGGGGAGTTGTAAAATGAGCTTATTTCCGAAAAAAGTGGAGTATCCCTTTAAGCTTAAACCACTGTAGTCACATGGACTATTTTAACAATGTTTTTACTACCTTTCAGAAACCTCTTGGATTTCATCAAAATGATCTTCATTTGTGCTCCGAATATGAACGAAGGTCTTACGGGTTTGAAAAGACATGAGGGTGAGTAATTAATGACAAAATCAAATATATCCATATATCTATATATCTATCTCTCTCTCTCTCTCTAATATATATACATACAGAACAACAAAGGAAGTTAAGAGGCACTTGAAATAAATAAGTTTGGCCCTTATCAGAAATGGAATACTTACAATAAATGACTAAACCTATTCAATTAATTTATAAGCATGACTATTAATGATGGTGAAATCAGAGTGCATCACTTAAGAGACTTGAGACTTTAAGGGAATATTAATGCAAAATAAAAGGAAGAATCAAATCTTGTAAGTGCCATAAGCAACCAATTAAACCCACTGAATGAGATGTTATAGGACACAAACAAGTTAATAATAGTGAAAGAAAGATCTGTTTAAACCAATCAGCTGAAGCTGTGCAGATGGCCTTGTGCATTCCCTGAATGACAAGTGATCAATGTTGCTTTCACAATCCACAGGCATGTAATCAGGCCTTCATCAAGCTGCTATGTACTGAACTTGAATGTGCTGCTGCTTTTAAAGTGTAGTAGAGAGACCACCGTGAAAAATGTCAGTGCTTTTAATAAAGCCTTTAGCCTTTTTTAACCTCCCAGTTTAATGCCACAACTCTGCCTCTGTCATCTTCTCCTTGATCAGTACACACACATATGTATGTGCAGAGCTTTTTCCATCATGAATCCCAGCCAAATAATGTCCAGAGGCACGGGAATGATAAACACCTCTGGTTTAACAGCTTAAATATTGGAAAATTTCATTTTGATCCAGGACACCCAATAAGAAGCTGGATTTGAATTGAAGTCCGTTACTGCAGTGCAGAGTACAATGTCTGTGATCCAAAACTTATAAAACGCTTACCAAAAAATTCCAGTTGTGCAGACAGAGTTTGACATCTAGCTGTAACCTCTTAAACCTCATTGGTACTGTAGGCAGTGTACAGGGTTTATTTTAGAAGCATATCATCTCCAAGTGCTGCAAATAGCAAAATACACACACACACACACACACACACACACACACACACACACACACACACACACACACACACACACACACACACACACACACACACACACACACACACACACACACACACACACACACACACACACACACACACACACACACACACACACACACACACACACACACACACACACACACACACACACACACACACACACACACACACACACACACACACACACACACACACACACACACACACACACACACACACACACACACACACACACACACACACACACACACACTCACTCACTCACTCACTCTCTGGCTGGTAACCCCATCCAGTCGTTTTAATGCCAAACGGCAAACAGATATAAGCTTACTCTCGACATCTGTGTTTAACATTATAGTGAACACTGGCAAACACCAGCACACACAAACTGCACCCTTACAAATCAAACATTAACACAAAAACATTTATGATTTATCTACTACCAAACATGCTGTACAGATGATTTGTTTGGAAAATCTACACAAATGTATTTCTCAAAACTCCATATAAATCACGCATAGTCCCAAACCCCAAGTCCTTTGCTACATAATATAAAACAAACATAACTGCATCATTTTACAACAGTGCAAAAGAAATGAACTGAAACCCTATTATAGACATTTAAATATGGCAGAAAACGGTTCACATTCAAACGTGGCTGATCAAATTACACGGCGAGGAGCAAAACTCGTATGCTCCACAGGTTAGTAACTGTCACTGTGTGAATGACAACAAATGCATTTCCTCTCACACAAAACAACAACTCACTTTTTTCCTACTGTTTTGTAGCCCAGCAAATGTGAAAGAGAGAGAGCGAGAGGCAAAAATGTCCTGTCAGCTCCTCCAGATCTTCCATACTAACAGAGCAGGTGGAATATGACACTCTGTGAAGTGTGTGTGTGTGAGGGGAAATGAGAGTGAAGTGAGTTCATTGAGAAGTTTAAAGCTATGCTGTGCAAAGGTTGTATAGACTGCCCCTTTACACCTTCTCTCAGAGATTCAACCAATGTGTTATACTGTAACTGTGCTGATAAATGTGAAGTTAACTTAGCTTATTAACACTCGACAAGCAACAAATGCAAGTAGGAAAAAAATGCTTTAAAAGGCACAATAGATAACATTTTTGGATTAAAATATCCAAAAGCCTCTAGAACAATGCTATATATTTTGTTGACTTGTATACTTACATTATCCCAAATCCAGAGAAATCTGCAATTTTAACCAGTGTAAACATCCTGTGTCATTGCATCACCTGTCAATGACCTCATATCTGCATTACCCTCGATTTCTGGTTTTACTTCCGTAGAAACCATGGAAACACCAAAGAAGCTTTAATATATTATGTGTTTTATTAGACAGGTCATTCAGCTTTTATGAGTATGATATTCTAATATTGATCTAGCTTACTGCAGTGTGCAACAAGTAGAGTAATGTTATAATATAACTTTCAACACACTCAATTGTATGTTAGTATGATTGTTCTGATAGTGGCAGTTGGATAGTACATTTATTAGGAGCTGCAACATAATACATTAAAAATAAACGCATAAAAAATGTGATAATTATCAAAGCATTAGACTGATAGCCTCTTTAATCTATGTTCTTGATCAAATCAAATGTCAAACAGTAAATACTAAAGACAACATTCATTGCATTCTATAATTTTTACCACATGTAAATGACCATTGTTTTTTTTTCTCTCCAGAACTGTTTCGTCCAACACATTGGAAAAACATACCAACATATTTTGCAAATCTCACCTATATATACATTTCACTGCAGTTTCCAGCTGAAATGAACACTAGTAGTGACAATAAAACACCAACAACTTTTATTCCTTTTCACACAAATTATTATGATTACAGGCACAGATCATTGATTAACTAAGAGTTATTTTTGGACGGTTTCTTGAACAATACTTTGGTATGACCTGAAAACACTTTTACCATAATATGTGATTGTAAACTAATCTATTAAAATGCTTGCATCACATAACCAGCTCCACTTTCTGCTGTAGTAACCTTGATTTTTCATGTATTTTTGCTGCAGTTTAAGTGGCTCATCGTTGTTTGTCAGAGACATGCAAGGCAAAAGATTTCTATCAAATGTATGACAGTTTCATGGCATGTAAGACATATTTATGCTGGTAAATTCTCAATTCGCCATCGGCAGGTGTGAAAAAAAGTTACTTTCAAATTTTGATACATTCATGATTTATTAGGTTTAGATACAGCAACAAACATATTCATACGAAGTGACTCAGAGTAAACAGCCTCAATCACAGGCATTAGAGCAGCAGGATGTGCAGGTGTCAGGTGACCTAAACACCTTCAGTATGGTGACTGCCAAACATATCACAACACAGCAGTAAAGATTTATGACCACAGCGTTTATCAGTTCAGCATGCAAGTGAGTACCTCTGAAAAAAAAAAAAAAAATGAAAGAAAAGAAAAAGACAGGAAGAGAGAAACCGGAGAGATAGACAGGGAGAGAAAGAAATGTGGTACTGGATGTGTCTGTCTGAGATTCTTGCTCAATGGATGCCAACGGCAGAATGCATTGCAGCAAAAGATAAGATTCTCTCAATTTGTCGACACATGACAGACTGTCAATTTCACAGAACTTCCCTCTGCAAAACAACAGGTTCTGTGTGATACAGCGTGTATGGGTCTTCAAAATCCTAGATCCTACACATCAATCCAGAAGCAAGCAAAAATATCCTATTTGTTGACCGATGTGAGTTTTTGAATAGCTGATGCCGATATATAGAGACCGTTCAAAAGATTATTTAATTATTTTGAATTATTAATTATTGAGAAAATGTCTCTATAATCTCTGTTGACTATGGCTGTATTTATTTGATCAAAAATATAGTAAAAACAGTACTATTGTGAAATATTATTATTACTATTGAAAATGTTATTTATTCCTGTGATGGCAAAGCTGAATTTTCAGCATCATTACTTCAGTCTTTAGTGCCACATGATCCTTCAGAAATCATTCAAATACGCTGATTTGGTGGTCAAGTAAAATTTCTTAATATTATAAATCTTCAAACATTTTCTTAATACTTTTTTGGAAACTATGATTTTTTCATGATACTTTGATGAATAGAAAACACAACAGAAACACATTTATTTGAAAAAGAAATCTTTCGTAACATTATAAATCTCTTTACTGTCACTTTTGATCAATTTAATGCACCCTTGTTGAATTAAAGTATTAATTTATTTAAAAAAAAACAATATTGGCATCATACTTTTGAACAGGTAGTGTATAACTTATAAAATATAAAAAAAGGGTACGAGGCCTGGTTGAGCTACAGCTATGTCAAAAGGACGCTGTTTTTTCCACCCCTATTCCAAAACTCATTTGTTTCCAATTACAAGTTTTTTGTTGTAGCTACAGTACAATATGAACAAAGGGCAAAGCTGTTTGACTCCGCTGCCATGCTACCAACAATAGAGTTGATATATTTTTACTGTAGCTTTTATGATCGATTCCTGTTTGTATTACCATAGTTTTCCAACAAATATCATGATTAAATGGTGTATAACATCGTATCTAAAATGTATAAAAAACACCACTCTGAAATCCTGAGAAATCCGTGCTTGCAAAGTCTGTGCATGAAATCCGTTCAAGATAATCCTCTTGTTGGTTAACATTGTCAGGGTCTGAATCAGGCTTGAATTGGTTTGAAATTGACACCATCCTTAATATTTACATCTGAGTAGAGCTTGTGGTGATGGTAAGGGGCGGGACATTTCCCAAACATGCACGTAAAAGCCAGCGGTGCCAATCACAACACACTGGGGCAGCTAACCAACATCACAGCACATTTCATATTTCGAAAGGAGGGGCTTCATCAAAATAGGAACTATATGGTGCGTTCGAGCCAGAATGGGAAGAGAGGTGCAGTAATAATGGAAAAATATTTGAACAGACAAGCATGGAAGCATATTCTAGTACATCCCAAAAGGGGACTTCATAATAGGACCCCTTTAATTATACAAAATTAAATCTTGACAGAATTCACCTACTTCACACAATATTGATTAAATTCACTAAAAAATATTTGCCAGTAATCTCAAAATGATCAAATATCAGCTGATTCACTTATCATGACATCACTAGCACATACATAATTCTGCCCTTTGAAATCATGAATCAGTCTGAAGGTCAAAAAGGTCCATAACTATGCTGTGTCTCAAGAACAGCAAATCAGCAAAACAACTAGCTAAAGTAGCCAATACAAAACACCCAGTGGCCTGGCCAGAGGAATTTATTGCTGAACAAGATAGATTGAGTCAGTAATATTTGTGTTGTTGGTGTGGAAAGAGGCAGTGAATATTAACAAGGTACAAGACTGACTCTACATCATCAGTAAATAGAGCTCCATTATCAGTCAAATAAAATAATGAGTCTGCATTATTCAAGAGATAAAGTCTTTATAACCTTTAGTTAAAGGTTAAAGTCACATTACGTTTCACTGCATCTATTTTCTAAATGCACATTTTATTGTGATCTTATTGTGACCAATTCATCCATGAATTCTGTTTTTAGTTGAAAACCGTGTGGTCACTGTCGCTACGTCCATTTCATCGCAAGTTTAAACAGCATCATTCCCAAGAAAGGAGCCAGAATCACAGGCCAGTGGAAACATCAGTCAGCACCATCAGGAATTCAAGAAGGATCAAATAAAGAGAGAGAGAATGAGGCATCACAGATTAGTTGAGAGCACATCCTACTCATATGTCTAATAATATTAGATTAAAACTGAGCCCGGAACTGCCTCTAACTTGATGGTGGTGATTTAGCCTGACCTTTAATGCTGCTTTACTGCCATTTAAAGCCTTACATCTTAAATTATGGTGACTCCTTTTGATCCAAGCATGGAAATGGTCTTTAAGAGTGAGCTGAGCTCTTGACTGCTTCAATCCAGCTGCTTGATCTGGATATATGTCGTGATGTTTCATCTTCTGCCTTGCATTTAAATTAGGCAGTTCACACGTCTGAGGGATGAGGATCAGGACTGCTTTCAGCCAGCTCCCATCCCAGCGCGCTCACACACATACAACACCTGTCTATAAACACGCTCTTGCTGGGATACAAACAACTAGATTTAGCATTTTAATAATAGATAGGACAAATAAATGGTCAAACACCCTTGTGAACATGGACAAACACCCATATGAAAATATAATCACTTTTATACAACGCAACAATCAAATACGAAGAGCTGATGACCCCCTTAATAGCTCATTAATGTCAGTAGGATGAACTAAAAGCATTGATCCGCTGGAGTGTGTGCAAGCGTATATAGAGAAAAGGGAGAAAAGCTTTTAGCTGCATTATCAGTCCTCCCCTTTGTGATGTCATAATGAGAGAAGATTGCCTAGCAACCCACACTGCTGCCTAGAGACCGATAGATGGGGAATTTGAACGGCCCCTATGACATAATCTACAGATGAACACAGGTTCACCTGTGTGGAGCGAATCTTCTGTTAGTATTGTCTCTCAAACTAAAGCAGTAAGCTTTACAGCAATTACTTTGGTAGTGAAACTGGATTTATCCTGACTAGCTCATATTTGCTATTTTCAAATGTATATGCAAGTGTAACTGAACAGAAACAGAAACAACCAGCCTTCCTGTATGTGCATGGCCGCCGACAGCTGTTACATCAAAACAATTATGCAGCCAGGCCATTAAAGCAATTTAGAAACATCAATATGACGTAAGTAAGATGTATGGTGGCCAAGTGCACTTAAGACACATCCTTTGCTGGCCATAGAGGGGAAACACTAAACATCATCTTTAGGCAAATAAAATAACTCTTAATTTAGATGCTATGCCATAACTGGGAAAATAACTGAGACACAAAGATTGTGTGCGTGTGTGTTTATTTGTATGCGTTTAGTGTCTCATTCATTACCAGCAGGTCTTTGTAGGGCCATCTGCACTGCTACTCTCTCTTCCAGGAGATAAATAAGCACTGTTCTCATCTACACTGACAGGCCCGTGTCTGGGCACATGTGTATGTGTGATTTTCCATCTTGATAAGTCATTATTTTGTCAATACATATGTCCTGCATTCTGACATGTGGCAAAATAACACAAGCAACAATCAAGCCCTTGATCCGCTGATAGAGGGAGCTTGGCTTGGCCAGACTGAAATACTGTAGCTTAACAGGCCCTAGCAACATCAAGGTCATGGGTTTGATTACCAGGGAATACATGTAATGATAAAACGTATAGCCTGAACGCTTTTTAAATTGCTCTGGATAAAAGCAGCCATCTGCCAAATACATAAATGCACATACAAATAAATTGCATCAAGTGACTTGGCAAGTCAAACCCACGGCAGAAAAGTGCCTTTCCTGGAGTGGATGTGGGACATTAGACACAAGATCACAATCTGCTGAGCTCTCAATGAAGTGCTGAATGAAATCAGAGAGAGCTGCTGCTGCGGGCAAGAGCCTCACAGTGTCAGGATTCATCTGCGGTCATGTGACGGATTTCTATTGAGGAATAGAAAGATTAGTGTATTTTTATATGCTTTATACAAAGTAATTTTAGCAGATTGTATGTAGTGCATAATATACAGTTAGCCAGCATAATCACAAAATAAACATCCTGTGATGTAAATCTGGAATAGGTTTGTTTTGCAATAATTACTGGTTGACTGTACATTTTCCCACTTGTTATAGCCTACGGCTGCTTACCAAATAGATAAAGAGACATGAAAAAATTGCGTGGCACAGACGAGGATCAAATATACAGTTTAGTGATCATTATAAAAAATGAACACCATAAAAAAACAAAAAAAAAACAAGTAGCCATGTAATACGTGCACACTGGAAAAAATATTTTGTTGTATTTACAGTAAAAGTATGGCAGCGGTCTGCGAGATTTACATTAATTTACAATTAACAGGTTTTTACTGTAGCATTTTCTAAAACATTCTTTACAGGGCAAGATGGATTCATTCTCATCAAAACACACACAGACTAAGTTAACCTTGTTTTTTGTAACCTTGTAAGAAAGTGTAAAATTATGTATGCATGTTTGTTTGTACAGTGAAACAAAGCTTCACTGTCACTTCAGGGCATATTAAATGCAGCAAATTATCTGAGATTGTTGAGTGCTTATGGAAATCACAATCCTGATTCATCATTGTGCCCTTAAGCAAGGCACACAACACAACCCCAGGGTGGCTCTGGAGTACAGTAGGTTGCTTTGGATAAAAAGCATCTGTTAAATGTTAGCCCAGGGTGTCCACTCCACCCACGGAGAGCAGGTGGATCTGAAACAGAGAATCACTCTGAACACCCAAGAGACTCAAAACCAAAGCCATCCCGAGCTACACCACACAGCTTACAGACAATCAGAAGACTGACCAATCAATCAATGACCAAACAGCAAACAGAATGGCAGGAGAGGCGTATATGCTCTCTCTTCTGTAATGTGGTACACTTAGTGAGACTAGCATTAATGGAAAATGAAATGAAGGGCCATTTCCTGAAACATGAGCCGTGCTCGATTACAGTACACGGGTTCTCAATAAAACAGTTTCTCTAGTGGATATCTTGTTTAAGCAAGGGAAAGATGTAAACTGCCACCAAAAATGACAATGACCAGATGCTCAAAACATGGAGGATAAATTTGGTATTTGTGGATTGGTTATGTAACATTTCATAATGTCCACTTGTCCAGCCATGGGTTTTGACAATGTATAATTTCAATGAACTGATTAAATTGTTGTTAGAAAAACAGTGGGCTAAATATGTCTTATAATGATAAAAAAAGTTGATTTCTGAAACTTGCTGATGAACAAACACCCTTTCTCTTAATGAAAAGTATCTAAATACACACACACACAAACAAGCATTATTTCCTGACACTTTCACACACACACACACAAAAAACATATTGTCCTGAAACACCCCAGCTGTCAGTGAGGAAACTGAAAACTGAATCACCTTACTAACCCACTAGAATGAATCGGAGCAAGAGAGAGAGAGAGAGAGTTTGTAGGCTATCAATTCTGTCCATTCACTCGAAGGTCACGCAGGTAAGCGATATGAGCGGTCACACGTGCGGTTTCTTACCGTGGTGGTTCTGTTGTTGTTGTTGTTGTTGATGTTCCTGCGGTTCGCCCGGTTCTTCCAGCTCGCCGAGTTCCGCCAGTCTGTGACCGGTGGCTGTCAGCTCCGCGCGCAGGTTCGCCACCTCCTGCTTCGCGCACTGGATCGCGCCATCGATCCGCTGCGCGAGCTGCTTATTCTCGTCCATCATTCTCCGGATCTTCGCCTGCCGGGAGAATCCACAGAACCCACGGAGCGTGTCATATCGCCTGCTGCATCATAAGCACACTAAAATCCCATTCTGTCCTTGTGCTCTCTTTTATAAGCTCAGAAATCCCCCCAAATCCACAAGATGAGAACGGATATTCAGAGTCCCATACTGTCCTGTGTTTGGATGTGGCTGTCAGAGAGAAAGATAAACAGTGAGAGACAAGAGACTTTGGAGAGAATAAAACAGCGTGCTTCACTAAACGAATCTTTCCGCCGCGCGCTCTCGTGGAGAGAGTTGAACGCACGAGAGACTCCAAGCGGCTCTTTAAACGGACTGTACCATCTGAGGAAGAGAGGAGGTGGGCACCCATCTAACAGAACGTCACATTTGCATCTTAAAGTAACGAACTAACTAACTATTTATTTATTTAACAATATAGGGTTTAAAACTAATTTAAGGTAAATAAAAGTAAACAACTAAATAGATAAATACATTTGTTTATTTATTTAATCAGGGATGAATTCAGGTTGATTGGAACACTTTCCCCCTATTTAGGCTAATTTAAATATTTTTATAAATAAAGGGGAAAAAAGCCTAAAGCTGTAGGTATAAAAACAGCTAATAATGATAAAGAAATGTTAGTAATTGTAATAATAAATTATATAAATGTAAAATGTAAAAAAATAAAATAAAATAAAAACACTCACTAAATAGTTACTATTCGATTAATAATTAGTTTTTCCCCCCTCAAAAGCCTAGATCAAATATCATCTTTGATAGATTTTTATTTATTTTTATTGTATATACCAAATTTATTTTAGCATGTATGTAGTTCTGTTCGACTGAGTGTATGCATCCCAGAGGAAATGTGCCTGTTTGGCTACAAAGGCCGCATTTTAAAAAATGTGCTCCCAAATACATGGTGAAATATGTGAAACCTGGGGATATTTGAAGTGTTCCTCACTGCTTGAGAGGCTCATAAAAAGTGAGTTGGTTTCTGTGAGGGTTAAAGTGTTGGATATAGTAAATGTTATTAATGTGAAATGTGAAAAATATTGTATTTAAAAAGACCCTTGCTAATATGGCATATAAGGTCTTTATGTGTGACACTCATCCTTACTCATCCATCTCTTATTTCAAACTTCTCCCACATACATTTATTTGTTTTATATCAAACCATGAGGAAGAAAAGGATAAGCCGAGGCATTCAAAGTGTTTGTGAGGCTTAGGCTACAGTATGTGTGTGACAGAGAGAGAAAGAGCATATGTTTTGTTCTACTGTACCCACTCAAATTCTTCACTTCAATCATCTCTGAGACAGCAGAATAGTGCGGTTTTTGGAGAATGGTATGAATGTGTGTGTGTGTGTGTGTGTAAGATGGTTCAAGAGCCAAAGCAAAATAAAGGACTCATTTCAAAAATCCCCTTTATGCCACTTTCTGCTTGAGATTCCTTTTTCTTCATTCCCCTGTATAAACAAAACGATTCCACATTAATGTGAATCCCAAAAGCTTCCTGACTGCGGCCAGTCCTGTCACATCTCGGTGGAACCACAATAGATCATCTGCTCATTCTCTCTTTCATGTTAATCACAATGTCATAATGTCAAACTCTCTGAGACTTGGCTTAAAAGATTACTGACCACACCGGTAGTAACAATCTGACAACATCCTCTTAACATCCATCACCTTCTAAAAAGTATTCCATTGGGATCCCAGTTCAATATTATCTGCTTTTAGTGAAAAGCTGAATCATGGCTGCCATTGAATTCGTTTTGTTCTTGTGACCTTCACTATGTTCAGTATAGAATGTTAACATACTATTTTTACTACTTCAGCAGTATATGGTATGTATACTGTGCACAGTACGCACAAAATACTCGGATGACCTCCTGCATTTAATATTGTGTATCAGTGAAGTATCACATCAATTTGTACTATCTCATAATGCAATGATCAAAGCCCCTTTAGGGCAGACATTTCACTCAGCTGCAGTGATGCAATTACTCTACCTATTGGCGATTGGCTCTTTTATTTAGAAGGCGGGGCTTATTCTGCCATAGTGTGCGTTGCACTTTCTCCCATTCATAGTAATAGGAGTGCACTATCTTTGTAGATCTAAAGTTTTTGACTCAACCTGACCTTCTATTTCCAAAATGATGAACAATCTCTTATTTTTAACATCACTTTCTTGACTCATTATTTAATCAGACTGCCAGAAGGTCATGTGACAACAACGTAGCATACTCTTTTTCTTTTTCATAAAGGTGAGGTCACATTTACCATTGCTCTGTGAAGTTTCAGTGGCACAATTCAGTCAATAGGAATCTGCACAATCAGGAGTTTTGAATGAGGGCAAGATTTTGCATCAGGTTGAAGTACTTTGTGAATTCACCGCAATGACCAACAGAAATCTGCTTGCTTTGAAAGTGACTTCTGTGTGAGCTGTGCTTCATGCATTGAATTGACAATGTTGCACACAAAAAAGGAGCAAGTATACAGTACTGCACAGTGTTCAGTAAGCAATGAGATATTACATTACTGTGTTAATTTAGTCCCACATCCCTGACCAATGTCCACACTGACCACATCCCTGTTAGGATGCTGACCACCAGCTGCAAATAATTGCTGCTCACGTCATGTGGATGAATGTATAAATCGAGCAGATTAAACACTGTTAAAGAGAATAAGAGTAACGTATATAACTGGAGGTGAGCAGCTCACTGCGAGAAATATAACACATGCATTCAGCTTGTATTTTGAAGCAGATGACAACACCTCCCTCTGTTTATGACATCACTTCCTCCAGGCTGCTGTCAGAGTGGTGTGAGGGTGACATTCAGCTGTCTCTCTCAATGTGTTTATTGTCAGTCACAAACAGCTCCAAAATTCCCTGATGGAGGACTGTTTTCCCCTGACCTCTTCAGTACTTGAATAACTGCCACTCTTCACCCAAAAATGAACACTTTGTCATCATTTACTCACCCTCATGTCGTTCCCAACCCGTATGATTTTCTTTATTCTACACATTAATAAAAAAAAAAGAAGGTATTTTGAAGAATGCTGGTAACCTGAACATTTTGGTTAAAACTGACTTCCATTGTATGGCCAAAAACAGCATGCGGGTCAATATACTTCAAGCGAAATCGTAGAACGATCTGATGTGATGTCATGTTCGTATGGAGATTTGGGTTTTGGGAGTTTGAAACAGCTTTTCAAAGCAATCTATCCGTAAAAGTTCACTCCAACTGGTAAACCTTGTGACAACTACCACTGGTCCGTGGTGAATACATTATAGGTGTGCTCTGAGGCTCCGCTTTTATTGACGTGGAAATCTTCTCTGGTTCATTTCTTCTGTTCAATCCTTCGAGGTCATACGTGAGTAAAAACATGATCACACTGGAAAGCTGCTTTATATTAGAGATAGAATTTGTAATTCTAATTGTAAGCAACACTGACATGGTTTCTTCATGTTTAATACTGTAAAGCTGCTTGCTTTAAAGCAATCTTTTGTACTGCTACATATTCATCTAAACACTACATCCAGAATCCATGTTCACTGACAGTATTCCGCTTCAGATACTTCAAACTTCATTTTACCCCTAAGCAAAGAACAAAATAGAAAATTTGGACTAAACCGCTCAATTCATATGGATCAGTTTTACGATCTCTTTATGAACTTTTTGAAGTGTCAAAGTGGTAGTTGCGTAACTGTCAATGGAGGGACAGAAATCGCTCAGATTTCATTAAAAACATCTTCATTTGTGTTGCGAAGATGAGAGAAAATCTTACTGGTTTGGAACAACTTGAGGGTGAGTAAACAATGACAGAATTTTCCTTTTTGGGTGAACGATCCATTTAAGAGACGACAGAATTTTCACTTTCCCTTTAAATCCCAGAGCCAGAGTCTCTCATCCATAGATATGAAAGATCCTCACCATTCGAGAAACAGAGTTTTTCCATCATGCCTGATTTTAATTACTACTTTCTGACTTTGCTTTAATGAGATTTAAGAGAAAGAATGAGATCCCATTTTTCTTATTTACACTTTGTTGCTAATCTCCTCTGGTTCTCTTTGTCTTCTTCTCTTTATGCCCCTCTGAATCTTCCTCTCCCTTGTCCTTTGCCCTCTCCCTTTCTCTCCGTCTCTCTCTCTCTCCGCTCTGCTGAGCAGGAAAATGAGGAGAGGAGAGACAATTAATGTAGCTCTTCCACATCCAGACACAATAGACCAGCCAGACCCTCGCATATACACCTATCGAGACACTTACTAAGCATCTTGCCCCGATCTCAAACTGACTCAGACCTTAAACACAAACCTGACACACATGCACGCAACCGCTAAAACAATTTGTTGTGGAGTTTAAAGCACTCATCCGAGCTGGGCTCATCACCATGGTAACAGCCGGCCCTCTAATGTCAGTCAGGTGTTTCTTTGGTGACCATGTGTTTCTGATTGGTTGGAGGCCTTCTGGGATATCAGAAGCAGATGGCATTATGGGATACGTTAGTCATTTGTGACATGTGCCCTCTGAGAACCAGCTGGGCCTTTGCACACTGACCAGTGTGTGTGTGTGTGTGTGTGTTGAGTTAGGCTTGATGAGGAATAGCAAATTGACTCTAGCAGACCTTATCAGTCCCCCAGGGACTCACCGTTGAGATTAGTCTGGACCTTGCTAGGTCCCGTCTAGGCCTGATTCATACCGAGGGTCATTAATGTGTAGCGTGAAGCTTGAATCGGCAAGGTTTTTAATCATAAAGTCACGATAAACCTTGTAACCCTATTAAAAGCTCACTCGAAATAAATGTGTTTATGTGTGAGCGAACGCCGTGAGAAGTGAGAGTGTGCTTCGGGATATTAAAAATTGCAGGAAAAGGACAGGAAGATGGCAGCAACATTATCATTTCCAGCCCCCCTTTGGCCTTGAATGGCAGGTTGGCTGATGGATCTCTGGTTTGGGAAAGGGGGGAGGTTTCGGCTCATCAGCGTTTGATTCGGCCAGGCGGAGCAGATGGGATAGGGAAATTGTCTGTCCAACCACACATTATAACACAAACACATTCTCACACCTACTGTATACTGGAACACTCAATTTCACACTGACCAACACAACATTCTACTGCATATTTTTTGTGGAATTTTACAGATTATGAACAAAAATATACCAAATGTTTTTGAAAGAAATATTTTTTGCTCACCAAGACCGCATTTATTTAATAAAAAATACAGTAAAAAAAAAACAAAAAAAAAAAACATACATAAACAGTGAAATACTATTACAATGTAAAATAAGTTATGTTTAAATATTTTAAAATGTAATTGATTCCTGTGATGGCAAAGCTGAATTTCCAGCATCATTGCTCCAGTCTTCAGTGTCACATGATCCTTCAGAAATCATTCTAATATGATGATTTGATCCTCAAGAATAATTTATTATTATTATAAATGTTGAAAACAGGTGGAAAATGTTTTTGGTGGAAACCTTAAATAATTTTTTATAAGAAGTTCAAAAGATGTATGTACTTCTGTTGTTATTATTTTATTCTCTCATGCGGAATGCTGTTTAAACGTAATTTGCATCATATGACAGATCCATAATATTTGTATAATTCATTTTTATTATTTCTTAACTTAGAATTAACCTTATTCTGTCTCTGTTTGATGTATGGTCCTTTCTATGAACAAGAGAGACGGATTTAAAGGGATACTCCACTTTTTTTGGAAATAGGCTCATTTTACAACTCCCCCAGAGTTAAACAGTTGAGTTTTACCGTTTTCGAATCCATTCAGCCGATCTCCGGGTCTGGCGGTACCACTTTTAGCATAGCTTAGCATTGATCATTGAATCGGACAAGACCATTAGCATCTCTCTCAAAAAAAATGACCAAAGAGTTTCGATATTTTTCCTATTTAAAACTTGACTCTTCTGTAGTTCCGTCGGTCTTAGTACATGATGTAACTACAGAAGAGTCAAGTTTTAAATAGGAAAAATATCTAAACTTTTTGGTCATTTTTTTGAGAGAGATGCTAATGGTCTTGTCCGATTCAATGATCTATGGCTATGCTAAGCTATGCTAAAAGTGGTACCGCCAGACCCGGAGTTTGGCTCGAAAACGGTAAACCTCAACTGTTTAACTCTGGGGGAGTTGTAAAATGAGCCTATTTCCAAAAAAAGTGGAGTATCCCCTTAAGTACATGTGATATCTCAATGGTATCTGTAATTGTGTGATGTATTCTGTTTATGGAGAAAATCTAAATAAAGTGAGAAAAAAATAAAAAGTTCAAAAGAACAGCATTTATTTGAAATAGAAATCATTTGTGATGTTATAAATGTCTTTACTGTTCCTTTAAATGTATTTCATGCATCCTTGCAAAAACACTTTTGAACAGTAGTGTCTATAAAGTAATAATGTATATAAAATATACATAAAGGAACATGATTGGCCATACCTGTGCGTTGAGCTGCAGATGTGTCATGAGCGTCATGGCTCTCTGAAGTGCTTCTCTTTTGATAAGCAGTGACACCTGCTCTTCACCTTCCAGATTCTTCCTCCACCCATACAAAGGAACCTTCTCGTTCAAACTGCACAAAGACTGACCCTCTGCAGAAGAACGAGCATACATGTACATTCATACACAATTAAAGCACTAGCATAGCTGATAAAGAGAAGCCTTGCCAAGTCCCCCTGTGGTGAAAATAAAGCTTTGAATGTTGTTTATGTGTCTATTTGGAGTTTTTAATATGCTTTAAGCCAAACCCTGTGCAAAATTATAAGTCAGCATTATTTTCTGAGTACAGTGAGTATTTTCTCACCTGTAGTGAACCAAAGAATCGGTTTGAAATCGCTGGTGTTTCTGACGTCACAAACTACCTTGTAACAATCACGTCAACGTGTGATCGTCAACGAGTGGATCTGAGCTGGTGCGAGTGAGTGGGGGCGGTGCTAATTTGCATATTAGTCGAACAGTGTATGCTAAATGAAGCAAGGGTGTAGAGTTACATTCAAGCTATTTTATGGCATGAAGAATTTATTTTCAAGGAAAAAACGGTTAAAAATGTCATTTTGGTGATCAAAGATTAGTTTTACGTGATAAAATTATTGACAACAGGGGGACTTTAACGCAATGAATGGCAGTATTAACGCTGACAGTCCCTGAGTGATCCCTGTTTTCCATTTGGACTAAGTTGAAGTTAATTAGCATTTCATTTCTGTTTAATTTAATGAGTTTTAAATTAAGTTAAGCTTTAATGAGCAGCACATCAAGGCCGGTAGCAGAATCTCCTTGTCACAAAGAGATTGTGTCTTAAAGGGAACCGTACACTCCACAAAAATGATGTAATTATTTACTCACCCTCATTTTGTGCCAAATGCAAACTTTCATAGTATTTTTTTATTCATTTTATTCATACTATGGAAGTCAATGCTGTCCATCAACTTTGGTTGCACATATTCTTCGAAATATCTTCTTTTGTGTTCAGCAGAAGAAAGAA
Source organism: Rutilus rutilus (assembly GCF_951802725.1). NCBI lineage: Eukaryota > Metazoa > Chordata > Actinopteri > Cypriniformes > Leuciscidae > Rutilus > Rutilus rutilus. The sequence goes on along the minus strand of NC_140232.1, from coordinate 21,135,649 downwards.
ATTCATACAGTTTTGAAACAACTTGAGAGTGAGTAAATTATGACAGAATTTTCATTTTTGGGTGAACTGTCCCTTTAATTTTATTCAATATGTCATGGTTACATTTATTTTGAATTCACAATATGTAAATCATTTACAGATTATTCAGTTAAGTTAGATAACAATGTTTCATTCATTTCAACTTATTTAAATATTCAACTAAATTAAACTGACTTAAAATGAGTTAAATCTTGTATAACATAAAAAAGTTGAAAATTGTTTAACTTATTTTGATGAGTTAAAGCAATGTAAAAACATATGTGGTCATAACTGATTGATCATAATTTTACAGTGTAAAAGCAGACGTGTACAATATTTTCTGTTTCTGAAGGCATTAATAAATTAAGCAAAATATTTAAAAAAGATAAATATAATGGTCAAAAAACTCAAGAAGCAATATCCACAAAAGGACAGGAACATTTTCTAGCATACTGTACAAATGAGTGAAAGTAAAGTCTAAATTGTACGACGAAAGGAGCAGCTCACGCTTCAGAATTTATCACACCATAAAACATTTTCTGAATCACTCACATATTACTCCATAAATATACAGACATACTTTATTGCCTTTAGAGTCATATTTTTCCTTTCATCTTTTATGCTCTTTACTACCAGGTGTAAACACAGAACCAAACCTGAACACACACATACATGTCTATTGAAAAAGAAAAATGGGAGGAACTCTTTCAAAACCAATTGAAAGAAGTACCTTGTGTCTGTTGTGAGGGTTACAGACCACTACAGCTTTAGGCATTTCATTAGCTGATGACAGATGCTTGAGTGAAATTAGACCACTTATCTTTTGGAGTGCTTTAATAGATGCATGTTAATGAATCTAAACAATGCTGGCAGGGAGAAGGAGGGACGACATAGGCTAAATGTCACTGAATTCAAGCATCAGCTCAGTCAAGGAGACTATATAGGCAAGAAGATTAGTTCAGAGCAAGGGTTCCTTGTATTTCTGATATCAGATGTGTGACTCTGATGAAACAGAATGTTTGACATGCAAAGACTGACTGTCAGTCCTAATGTTGAAGCACATCCCTCATTTTCAACCGCAACAAAATGAATATGTGTCCGTGCATCTTCACCACCACTGCAAAACAGATAAAATACTGCTATTGAGTCATGATACACCACTCGTTGTGTACTATGATAAACATAAAATGACACTCACTGTGCAAACAGCTGATGAGGGAAAGTCTGGGCTAATGCAGAAATGCTTTGCCTTGATTGTAAATTCAATTACAAACAGAATCGAATCTGTTTTTGTGTGATTATAGGTTCTATAAATACTATTCATGAAAGTACCTGTGCCTTTTTGTAAGTCTACGCATTTTATATGAAAAAAATGTTTGCAATGTACTTCCGTGGTAATAGTCTATCTGGATAGTTATACTGAGGATTTATGTCGCCCTCTAGTGGTCATATATCACTAAACGAGCAAAACAAACTGATCACAGGATTCCTCAATATACTGCATATCATTCCATTCCATTCCAATGAATCATCTAGTATTTGTTCATGCAGGCAGGCAGTAAGGAAAAGTGAAATATAAGGAATTAATATACACAACATAGACCATTCTGCTGTACTTCAACACACAACATCTTCTATTGAATTTTGCCTGTAGAAACATCTTCCTTTCCAGTTTTTCTCAATTGTTTACACACAAATACTGGTACTTGAGACACAATGACCACAACATGTAACTCATTCACCAACCCCCTGAACCAATTCTGCTAAACTACAAGCACAATTCCTGCTTTACACTCAAATTGCAGTTCTAAAACACACTTTTTTCAAAACACTACACAATTCTCTGCTTTTGGCACAATTTTCATGCAGAAAATCTCTTGTTTTCACAAGGAACACACTGCCATTCAAATATGCACACTGACTCATCACATGGGCAAACACCCATCACACAGTTTTACAATTAGCAATCCATTTTTTTTTTACTGTAACTGTATACAGTCAATTCTTCTGTTGTTTTGTATGTAGACCACTGTATGTACAACTTTGTGTTAGTTGGGATGTACACTGTGTATATTGTTTTTGTGGGAAAAATAAAATATATTTGTTACCATGTATTTGTGTGTTCTGAGTATAAAAACAATATTCTCAAATATTTTACAACACACTTATGCATGTACTGTCTGTAGTAAGTGTAACACTGAACAAAAAAAAAGGCCTAAGTCATTATGATGAATGGAGAAGAAGTGTTTTCCATTCATCATAGTGTTTTACATTGAGCACATCAGTGTTCAACTGGTTCTTATAAATGTCTATTCATATGATGGTTTGTGTGTGTCATTTGAAAACAAAATACCATTTTGAGAAGAAATAACATTGGTTTGAATGTAAAGTTTCATTTTGCAGGAGAATTGAGGGGTTTGCACATTGTGAGAGAGAGAGAGAAAGAGAGAGAGAGAGAGAGAGAGAGAGAGAGAGAGAGAGAGAGAGAGAGAGAGAGAGAGAGAGAGAGAGAGAGAGAGAGAGAGAGAGAGAGTAACATAAAGGTGTCAGACAGACTATATAAAGCTTCTGATATAATAAGAGCTGACACCAAAGGTCAGAGAACTGAAGCATCTCCCCTGTCCCTCTGTTCGTTTGAGATACACAAATAATCTACTGCAGTGATGTCAAAACGTCCTGTTGTGTTGCATTTAAATGATCTGAAGTGAGGGTCCTTGCGATACGTCATGTTTAACTGCTGCCCTTTGGTCACTGTGCTGATGGCCACTCGAGTACATCTGGGCAGAAGGCCCTGCCATTGCAGGGAAAACGTATCCAAGAGGCTTCTGCTGATGTGATCCTACAACACTCAGGGGGAAAAGCCCACAGGGTAAAGAAGCGGAGCGAATGCAGCCAGGCGAATGAGTGTGCTGACATCCAGCATTTACAGAAAGTACAGAAACTATACAATCTTGGAAAGACAATGTGCTTGTGTGGAATAATCTGCCTCATCATTTGTAATCACAAAAGTCAAAGAAGTGCACAGCAAAGCTGAGAATGGCGAAAAATTAACATTCTTGCACTGCAGTTTTTCTTTTGCCTCGACCAGAGAAATCAGGTTGATGTAGACCTTCCACACATGCAAGCAATCAAGTGAAACAACAACCCCTCTCTCTCTCTCTCTCTCTCTCTCTCTCTCTCTCTTCTCTATATATATATATTTCTTTTTCTCAGGCTAATTTGACAGTATCCTTGAAGGCTTGAGGTCACACTCTAAAGTAACAATCACTGTCCAATCAGCATCTCAGTCTGTGTCCAAATCCGACACATTAGCCACAAAACAACAGAATTACTTAAGAATTCTGGTAAAACTTTACAATGAGTTTATTATATAATGTAATGGGGATGTTAACACATCATGAACTAACAATGAATTTTACAGCATTTATGAATCACTTTATATTTAATGATATTGATTTATTTAATTCATATGCAATCAGATCTAACAAAGACTATAAGCTATTCATTATGTGTTCATGTCGTCTAATTTTAATAAATAATGTTAAAAAAAAACATGTATAAAAAATGCATTAACTAATGCAAAGTATAAAACTTTACTGTAAAGTGTAAATAACAATAACTAAACAGAAGGAAATTGAATTTATAGAATTAAAGTAGCATTAGATTAAATAAATATACTGAATAAATTGACAGAATTACAGTAAACCAGAACCAAAAACCGTTTTTGCCATACAAACGTTTAAATGAAAACAATAAAGATTACCATAGTGTTTTATTATTACTGATTTCTTTTTATAAACCTCTCAGATAACACAAGAAGTGCACTGCAACACATGGCGTGAGATGAATTTGCGTTTGAAAACAGATACTCACTGGCTTCTGTCCGCTGTCTTTGAGGACCCGTTACCTGAGCATCTGCCATCCTGCGTGTGCCTTTACGAGTGTGCAAGTTTGTTACTAGTAAATATTGATATATATTATTGATCTAACTGCATTCTCTTCTGCTCTTATTCATACCTCTGTCCTCCTTTATCTTTCTTTCCTTCTTTCTTGCTTTCTCTCGCTCTCTACTGCATGTAGAGGGAGCGCAGGCAATACTGCTATAGCATCTAAGATCACTTCCCCTGGGAATTTGTATGTGAACATATTTTTGTGTGTATGTAAGAATATTTTCTTCAAGTGACCCTTCTGTCTCTCATTCTTGTCTAAACTAATTTACCTTTCCTCTTACGTAAGAGACCTCCTCTTGCATAGTGTTGTCACAATACCAAATTTATGACTTCGATATGTTATTCTAACAACCGCTGAAAACAGGTAACACAGGCTCATCCGGGTTACTAAAGTCAGCAAACTAAAACGAAGTTTTGCTTTTGGTGAGCTAATACTGTATTAAAGGGCACCTATTATGCCCCTTTTCCAAGATGTAAAATAAGTCTCTGATGTCACAAGAGTGTGTCTGTGAAGGTTTAGCTCAAAATACCCAATAGATCATTTTTTTTTACAGCATGTATAAATTGTCACTTTTTGGGGCTCAGAAAAAACAAGCTGGTTTAGTGTGTATCCCTTTAAATGCAAATGAGCAGATGCTGCCAGTCCAGAGGGCGGAGCCTCACGAGCTCGCGCTCTGAGTCAGGACAATCTCATACGGAATGATAATATCAGAACAGAAACTCTCAGTACTGAGTCAGTAGGTGTTCATTTCGACCCGGAGTCGGACAATAATGCCCACAGAGCCAGAGAATATATGCTGTATGAAGATATAACAGTTATAGTTTAGTTTATTTAACGTATTTGTCATCTGCTTTTATCCACTATTAATACAAGCCTGCTGTAGCGGACCCCGTCGGAATGATGGCCAAAAATATATGAGTTCAATTAAGTTTATTGTACATCACACAAAAGATGAAGCGTTAGTTTTACTCCAGAAAATCACTTTAAGAGCTGAATAAACACAGTATAAGTAGTGCACATTAAAGTCTTATCCATAAACTTTCTCTCTCTCCCTTTCATAATCATCAACATAAAGAGCGAAGTGCACAAAACACTCCTTACAACTAACAGTAAACAAATATATACACACCTTTTCAGTGGATGCTTATTAAACTGGTAAACTTTATATTCGTAAAACGACTCAATGAGCTGTCATAAAGTGCATGCTCTCACTTTCTTTACTGCAGTGATCATCAGTAACGTCAGGCCTATCGCCCCGGATCACGAACAGCAACAGATCCATCCTCGAGTAGAATGAGAGTAAATGACGACTGCTATGTTCATTACATCCAACAACAAAACACCTCAATCGCTTAGGAGACATTCTTGTCTACAGTTGCTCCAGCGTTGAAACACTGGCAGACTGTGTTTATCTCACTCAAGGCGGGTCTATGCTAGTACTGCAGTGTCAATCAACAGTCGTGGGAGGGGCCTGTGCAAAGTGACGTCACATTGCCCCGAATCTGAGAACGGCTTGTTTTGAGACACTGTTTGTTTTTTGGGGATTTAAAAAAAGCACTGGGTGGATTTTTATCATTATAAGGTGGTTGTGTACACACACTGCCAACACACATTTATGTTCAAACGCCATGTAAAAGTGAATTTTGCATAATAGGTGCCCTTTAAAACTCAGTCGAATCAATATTTTGTGTACAGTTATTTCATTATGCCATCCAGTACCGCTCTATCTTGATTCATACAAACGCAGCTGCTGCCATTTTGTGACTATTGTTTTGTACCTATTTGTACACTTTTGGATTATAGGTTAACAAACAGGTATGTAAAACAATTTAATCTCAGATCAATATCTCTTATCCCCATAATTAATTATGTGGAAAAATCTGTGTAATAAGTGGTATGACTGTACCGTATCCCTTTAATGTCCATCTAGTTTGAACTCTCTCCGCAGAAGCTTTGCATTTAAAGAGCTAATAAAATATTTAGACTCAGATCAATATTTCGTGTCTAATGATTTACTTATGTGGCAAGTAGCCGTGTCATAAGCGCTTCACGTCGTGGTCCTGATCACCCTGACGGTTTTTATTCTGCGATAACAACCGCCTGGATGTACATTATCCCTTACATACCGCTGGATGGCTCTATTGACCAGTCAGAATCAAGTATTCCACAGAGCCGTATAATAAATTCGACTACAATACCTCGATACCGATACTGAATTGATACCGCGGCAAAAAACTAAAACAGTAAAAGTAATTGAATAATATGACAGAACTTATGAATCCCAACTCCTTTCCTTGGGTAATTTTGGCCCAAAATGAGTTTATTTAAAAAAATTTTAAATCAGGTGGTCTCTGAGTGGTCTAAGACCACTTGCTTCAAGACCACTTGCTTCAAACATTCACAGCTGGGGCATATAACAGAGACAATGTTCAAGGTTTTTATTCTTTTCTGCTTTTTTCAAAAAATGTATTTTAACACATGTACAATGCAGAAAACTCCCCCTCCCCCTGAATGCATAAAGAAGCAAACTGACATCAAATGGGACTTCAATTTAGTTCCCAATGGTAGGCCTAAAGCTTATTTGCTTCAGAGATATACAGCCATCTAGTGGCAATACTCATGAAATGCATGTTATATTTGTTTTTCCACAAGAGGTCAGCAGAGACAACTAGTGCTGTGCTTGTTTAACTGGTCTTTGCATGTACTGCAGTTATTTTATTTGGGTATTTATGTGAAAGAATGTGAAGAATGTGCTAAATTATTGGTAAAAATCTAGTAATTTAGAGGTAAATAAAATCATATTTAATAAAAAATCTCCAATAAATAGCAATAAAACAAAAAAGTAGGCTAGTTTAAAGGGATGGTATAATGCCCTTTTCACAAGATGTAAAATAAGTCTTCGATGTCCGCAGAGTGTGTATGTGAAGTTTTAGCTCAAAATACCCCACAGATATAGCATGTTAAAGTTGTCACTTTTTGAGGGTGAGCAAAAAACGCACCGTTTTGTGTCTGTTCCTTTAAATGCAAATGAGCTGCTGCTCGCTGCACAGAGGGCGGAGCTTCAACAGCTTGTGTCCTTTTGCCTCACACAGACATGCACTGAAAATTTCAAAAACTTTTAGCCTTTTATGTTCAAACCGAAGTCATAAAGATGGAGAGACTCAAGAAGAAGTGACGACATGTAGACAACATTTCTGAATGGTTAGTTGGTGAATTTATGTAGCTTATGTGTAGTTATCTTCTAGTCATTGATTAGCATATTCTGTCTTGATAATCTATAAATCGCGTTCCTGGGGGCGGTTTTATGGAAATTTTAGGCTTAGTGATGTCACTAACCCCGGAGGAATGTCGTGTAGTCCTTACCAGCCGTATTTGACGCCATTCCATCAGGCACAATCATGCTTTTTAGGTATACTGGCAGACTTCCACTTACTTCTGTCTCCCTCCCCGATGTGGCTGAATCACCAGTTGGAAAAATCTGTTTTTCCCAACTTCCTCAAAATAATAAGAACATTCATGCATTATTTCAGAAAGAAATTGTTTCTATTCCAAATGTTACATATTATTGGAACCGATTTGTAAATGACATTGACTGGAAAAAGGTTTGGATGATTCCTCACAGATACTTGATAGTAAACAAGGTGAAAGCAGTGTCGTTCAGAATAACTCACAGATATTACCCTGCTAATCATTACATGGTTAAATTTAAAAGAGACATCAATACAAACTGTTCTTTTTGTGAAGACCACCCAGAAACTGTTTTGCACCTCTTTTGGTATTGCTCACACACCAGAACATTTTGGCAAAACTTCAGCAGATTCATCATTGACCATATTTATAAAGACTTGGATGAATGTTGTATTTTGCTTTTATAGAAGTCAAAGTAAAGAAAATATGTACTTCATTATAAATTTTTGGCAAAATTTCACATTCATAAATGTAAATTCAGCACTAAAAAACCTCATTTTGTATTTTTTTCTCCATGAAGTTGTACATTATATTAATTTGATTTCTGGCTCCAACAACAAAAAGGCAGTTAAAACTGTCAACATATGGTCCTCTTTCTCTTTGTAATGGCCCATAAGCTTCCCCTGGCAATATTGTATTGTATTCTGTTTACGTACTATAATCTTGTATGTTGTTATGTAGCCTATATTTTGGTTAGATATACACTGTAAAGAGGTTGCTGTAAATTTTACAGTAACTTACTGGCACTACTGTAAATTGATTTACAGTGGGGAAGAATTACAGTAGTGACCATATATCTTCCCATAATCTTTTGCTGTTTACAGTAACATACTGTATACATATTTTACAGTATCTTACTGTATATATTACAGATACTAAAATACTGTTAAATTACAGAAACCTGTTACAGTGTAGATATGTATATTTATTAAGTCCTTACCAGCCATTTGTTGTAGTCCTTAAAAAGCAATTTCTTTAAAAGAAATGATCTCCCTTTGCTTTGAACTTTGAGCGTTATAACTTTGCAGATGTTGTTTATACTCAAACAGCAACATTACACACTAACTAAAGTTAGAAAAGTGAAATCATATTCAACCACCCCTTTAATATTTTATTGTAATTTTATATCACCATATAGTTATTTTTTATTTATTTATCTTTGTTATTAAAAATAAGCAAAGATGCTAATTACAAACATTATGAAAAATATATAATACAATAAAAAAATACAAATAAACACTAGGCTACTTTAAATTTTTCAGGTAGCCTACATTAGGTCAATTTAAAGGGATAGTTCACCCAAAAATGAAAATTCTGTCATCATTTACTCACCGTCATGTTGTTCCAAACGGTAAGACTTTCATTCATCTTCGGGACACAAATGAAGATATTTTTTAATGAAATCTGAAAGATTTCTGTTTCTCCATGGCAGCCTAAGCAACTACCACTTTGATGCTTCAAAAAGTTCATAAAGAGATCGTAAAACTAATCCATATGAATTGAATGGTTTAGTCAAAATTTTCTGAACGATCGCTTTATATGATGAACAGATTGAATTTATACATTTATTCACGTATAAACATTGATCAGTGAACATAAACAGAAGCTCAACTTGCTTGACGTGCGAGAACAAACCTCATTTGTTCTTGCGAAGCTCAAACGTCCTGCGTAACACACGAGAATGAACCTCATTGGTTCTCGCACGTCAAACGAAACATGCTTGAGCTTCCGTTTACCACAGCTGATGTGTGCGTTGATGAATGTTTATATGTGAATAAAAGCAAATCACATCCTGACTCCTGCTGTCAAACATCGACGCAAATTAAGAAATACGGCTCTTATTAGAATGCTGTCATTCTTAAAGTACTGGTACTAATAAAATGTGGTATTGTATTGTAGAATCGCTCTCGCGGTACTTTAATGCCTCAAGTGTCTCAAGTCCGACAAAGTGCTGCATGAAGTAAAAAAAACAACTATTTTTAAAGTACCGGTTCTAACAAAATGTGTTGTTGTAACGTTTTTAATAGCAGGGCTGGTCTTATGTGTCATGACTCTCTCTTATTTATTCTTTTGATGAACTATAGCCATTTGAATGAAACACTGACACAGAATACATTTTCCCACCAAAATGATGTCACTTCATTTCATTAAGGGATATGCTTTTTTTAGTTAAATGGAAATGACCAAAGATTAGGATGGAATGTCAAATTGAGGCTAGGAACTTTTTGTTTTGTTTGACACATTTTGACAAAAAAACTGTTTGAAATTCACCCATGTTCACTTTATTGTGATATTGTGGTAAAGGAAACTCATCTATTATTTCCATTTTTAGTAAAATTTTTATCCAACATTTTAGGCTCCTGCTATATAGACATAACACGAATGACCCGCCACAAATTTTGTGTGCCGTTAATAAAATGCATAACTGCCCCTCAGTCTTTAAGAAATGTGCATTTTCTGTGTGGTCTTGTTGATATGTGAGAGATGATTTGGCTGCTGTTATAGACAGAAGGAACATTGTGCTCAAGTAATTACACTAACTAGCCACTAGATGTCAGCATAAAATGGGCGCATTCACACCACCACACAAACACTGGGCTACCTCACAGGGCATTTCAAACGTTTAACGGTTGAAAATAATTCTGTGCCAATTCCTCGGAATCATGAGCTGACGTGCTGGAGGATTTTGCTGAGAACTCATGGCAGTAGTCAGCCCTTATTTTCAGGCGTAAAATAAGCCATCAGTCCATAATGACATCCTAAATTCACCAAATTACCATAATTGAATTGTCAAGAGAGACGCCATGTTTAATTTTACGCAATTACTTGACACAGCGTGGTCACTCACGAGGGACAGTCTGGACAGACATAGCCTACACACAATAGGGTGTAGGCTACTGTACACATATCATTTTCTATATATATATATATATATATATATATATATATATATTGTCCATTGGATTTATTATTATAATTTTTTTAATTTTTTTGAAAAGCCATATTTTCAATGTTGTGTATAGGCCTACCTTTTTTAAATGTAAGAATGGGTGCAACCACACTGGTTTGTAATGCAAAAAGTTGTACTGTTTACTGCACTTTGCTATTCTTAGTTATAGCAGCTAATGAATCGGAAGTCTTCACAGAACAGCTTACTTCTGTTTTGCAAAATAAGGTGGATAAAACATGTAGGCTAAACCATTGCTAAGACTGCCTCTCACAGACCCGTTTTCATTCTCATAAGATTACACGGCATCCACCCTGTTCCATTAGACTGATTTTTGGGAATAGGCTATTTAAGAAAAATAAAAGCAACGGTAAAAGTAATATAAAACAGAAAAGAAAAGGGATTATACTTTTTTTTTTTTTTTGCTCTTTTCAGGTTTATAATGAAAATTTGTAAAAGTCTATCTTGAGAAGGTGATAGTCAAGGAGAGAGAGAGAGAGGGAGAGAGAGAGAGAGAGAGAGAGCAAGACTGACAGACAGAGACTTACTTGAAGGCATGGAGGCAGGACCACCTAACGCCATTGCCCAACCCCCTCACCCTCTGAAGACACACTAAAGCACATTTACTCTCTCTCTCACTCTGGCTCTCGGTGCCTCTGTCCAGACTGCTACTCCAGACCTCACCGCCCCTTTCCATTCAAACCAACTTTAAGCCACACGTCTGTGTGTGTGAGCCAGCATTTCATCCAGAGCCTGCTGTGTGCCTTCAGGAGCCTCTTAGTTTGTTAAAGTTTCAGTTGGAGGATAGTGACCAACAGTGACCAAGATGAGGATCGTACTGCTGTTGCTGGTCGCCCTGGCAGGGCCTTTCTGTACCTTTATCCAAGCAAGTAAGTCAACACACACACACACACACACACACACACACACACACACACACACACACACACACACACACACACACACACACACACACACATAGTGCTATTCTTTCTTTCACACACTCTGCCCATTCTCCTCATCTGTTTCTAGTGACCATAACTTTCATTAATTCAATTCGGTTTTGTTTGATTACACACAGTATCTCCACTAAATTATATTTGTTTGATGTGTGTGTTTCAGTGCCTTCTGTTCATGATAAACATTATCCAGACATCTAAGTATGTGCTGATACAGTGTTCCTCTCATTTGGACCTTGTGATGGGAAAATGATGTAATGGTGCAATGAATGTTGAGTTAGTCAGCACTGATTTATTGCTTCTTTTCTCCCTGTTTCTCTCAATCTGGACAGGGTTACACATGTGTATTAATAGAGCCGACTCTATATTTAAGGGAAGCATTTGAGCATTTCGTACACAGGCTGGTTACATCTAAGAGCAGTGCAGGCCTGAGAGAAAGAGAGAGAGAGACGCCCCATATGTGCTTATTTTGTACGTCTTTCTCTCCCTCTTCTCACCCCCCTTCGCTTGTAACCATCTTTGGCGGGGTATCAAGCTTTCACCCCTCTCAGAGGTGGGTTGGTGGGGCATGTGTGTTATTTTTAAACTGCAGCGCCTCTGACTCACTGCTCAGGGTCGGTTACAGCCCTCTAAACATCACATTAAAATACTCAGCAAGTTTCAAACTTGGGAAAACTTCACTCCCTGCAATCAGAGCGTCATCAGTGCACAATCTTCCTCTCCAGACTTCCTTCTGTCTCTCGTTCTTTTTTCCTGCTGCCATTCGTCTCCCATTTTTCCCATTCTCCCAGTCTGGTGGTGCCACTCCCTGTTCTAAAAGCGGGGCGTCATCAGACAGCTAAAAGTTTCTACTCTCTAGGCTACACTGTTTAATATACAGCATTATATACAGTTCTTTTGGAATAATATAAAATTTGTGTTGTTCTATGAACTTTTTAACTTTTCAGATGGCACACTCTGTCTGTTATGTGTTGTGTGAGTGTGTTATGAATAGAGTAATGGTAAACTGACACGTGAGAGCACATCGAGGTATTGGGTGTACTGGGTGTTAATTTAGCTACATGAACCCTGAAACTCTCTCAGGGTCTCTGAATGCAACCACAAACCCAGCCCTATATTCACGGAGCTCAATCAAACTCACATTTAACTTCAGAGTGCAGTCAGATTTTCAATGAATTTGTTTTGAATTCATCTTTAGACTCAAAATACATTCAAGTCACTGTCATACAACTTCATAATATGAATGCACTTCTCAAAAGTGGTGCATTTATAAAAAATAAATATATAAAAAGATTAAAGCTGTATAGAAATATAAATTAACTACTAAAAATGACTAAAGCACATAACAACACTGCTAAAACTTCAACTAAAATGAAAAGCGAAAATATAAAAATGAAAGCTCATTTAAAATGTTTATAAGTAGGCTACTCTTTAAAAATGATACAACAATAATAATCTAAATCAACTCATCAGTGCTCTCACAATCAGTATCGGTAAACTTGACAAATGTATTTAGATTAGAATTTAGATTTGTGGGGAATTGTGGAGCTCGAGTAGATATTGAGTTTTGTCTCCCTCAGGTCTGAACTTCTGTTGTATTTTAGATTAGGATGTGTATGAGTGTGTTAGTCTGTGATATGTTGTTCCCTGGAGATTGTGAGTGTGAGAGCCTAAGCATGTGTGTGTGTCCTGTTCTAGTGATAAGAGAGATTTTCCACTTGCTCTGTCCCCTGCTGCCCACTCATGAAATGTGTGTATATGAGTATCAGTGAGAGGGAGGGAATCTGCTTGAGATGTTCTTCACTCGTTCTTCTTGTACAAAAAACATTCCAGCATCATACTCCCTCACAGCCTGAAAACACACACACACACACACACACACACACGCTGAAGCAGGTGATGGATATTCTTTTTTATATGGATTTAGAGTAATTCAATTAATTGTTCGACAGACACCCAATACTGGCCTCTTGTGCTCTATTTCCCTCTGCTTTTCTCCTCTATATTTGTCTCTCCTTTTTCTTGTCTTTCCCTTTTATGGTATGTTTTTTGTCAGGGAAATGTTTCAGGCTTGGTCATAGATTTGAATTTGATCATTTAATGGGTAGTTTTTCTGTGACACACACACATGCCTGCACTATTTTAGTGGGTTTTGACTCATTGCAGTTTGTATAGCAGAAAGGCTGTTAGTCTTTGCTGTTTCTCACAGTCTCAAATCTCCCTTTCTTTTATTACATGGTGCTCTGAAATTACTCGATTCTAATTGGTCAATTACGGCATTCAGCTATCTGATATTTCCTTATTACTGCCGCCATCCACAAAAAGGACATACGGTTTGAAGAATGGATGGATGGATCATCACCAATGTCAATGTTGTTTTCAATGCAGAAGTGAGCTTTTTCCTGCATGTATGACTTTTAATTAACTAGCTGCTATAGGTAAATAACTAGAAGAATAACAAAGTGCAGTAAACTGTAAAACTATTTGTGCTACAAACCAGTGGTTTTTTTGTGTGTGTGATTATTACTATAAAAAAATTCAACTAATATGACAACAAATACCAGTTTGTCCGGAGCCCCGCACATGATATGCAGACTATTGTGGCCTCGAATTAAGAATTTGATTCCACAAATTAAGAATTCGTTCTTTTGGTTTAAAATTTTTTGATCACATTGAACTTATTTGTTCACTCATATTGATTTAACAAAAAAAAATGGGAAAATTATTACGAAACGGTTTTTAAAAAATCTCTGTCCACATGAAAATGCAAAAACACGCTATGAAGCGATATAACCCTAACCGTAAAGCCACAGTGGCCAATTAGAAGCCTGAAAAAAAGGTTATTACCAGTTCCGGTAGGCTAACAACATGTTGTCATATGCAGTGACCTGCGTAGTATTGCATTCTGACGCCTCTGTTCTGCAATATAATGGGAGAACTGTGCATGTATCTGTATACATGTTATAAGCCCTGTTAGCACAGTTATTAGCAGCAATATTTTGGCTACGGCCGCCATTGCACAGATTCGCCTTGTGTAAACAAAGGAGATAGCGGCGCACAATCTGACGTCAAGCAAAGGAGATAACAGCACGTATTCTGACGTCACAAGCCAAAATCTCCGGTTTCACCGCCTACACGACAACACTGCAATCTGAGTTTCTGAAACTTTTCACCCTGGCAGGAGTTTTCAAAAAGGTTCGGTTTCAGTGACCTGATACTGCGTTTGCGTGTGGACGAACGGATAAACCGCATAGAAAAAGCTGCGGGTTTGAAAATACCCGTGTTCGTGTGGACAGAGTCACACAGGCAAACAGGAACAGGGAAAACCGAACCAAAACACAACCAGAACAGATCATACATGTTACACAAGCAGCATAACAAACTTTATATATATATATATATATATATAGATAGATAGATAGATAGATAGATAGATAGATAGATAGATAGATAGATATATAGATAGATATATAAAAAGGTAAAATAATTTAAAGCGTCTGACACTAGAAGGCTTGTACCTTGAAGTTTGCGCCAGCTCGTTAAAAATAGCAGGAAATTGAACCGGTGCTACTTGCTTTTTGATTGGTTAATACATATGTGACTGCCACCATCTTGCGTCTCAGTTGTCAATTTTTGTAAAAATGCCCTCAGAGACTTCAGTAATATTATCACTGCAGTGTTTGTCTTGCTGCTATGCCAATTGTTTGTACATTGCAGTGGACTATTTTTTTTAGCAGAAGCTTAAGTCCTGATAAAATAAGTCCTGATCACCATGTCGAAGTTTATTTCTCCATAATGAGCGGTTGACTGTAGCCAGTTACAGTTTCTGCCCATGCTGCTGTGTACAACTCAGAGAAAGAGAGGGAGAGAACAGCTGGCTCTTTCTGCATACTCTGCTCCTCCCATCACATCACGTGTATTTATGTGTGTGTGTGTGTGTGGTGGTTGGAGAGGAAGAGAGCCATACTTAGAACTAATTGTTGGGGTCTCAAACATAATGAGCTGATTGTTAACAGCAGTCAACAAGAACATTAATATAAGCACACAAGCACACATACACCCAGGGCATTCTGATCTCTGACCCCACTATTAACAGGATAGTTTTGTTTGATTGTGGCACTATGAAAAGCAACAGTGATCTTTGGAGCAGAATAGTTATTTTTATTGAATTTTTTTACACCTTACAATTAAATAATGTTCTCCTCTCACGTAAGAGGTCTTAAATTGTTATGACGCTTTATTTTGGGAGTCTAGTTAATTAGGTTATATAAATTTAGGTTTAAAATTACAAACTGAGTGGGTATATGTTAAGTTCACCCTTAAATGAAACATCTGTCATTGACACCCTCATGTTGGTCTTTCTTTCTTCTGTGGAACGTAAAAGAAGATATTTTGTATAATGTGCTTCTAGAAATTAAGATTTCAAACTTTAAAAAGAACTCAAAAGTACCATAAACGTAACATAATACTATAATGTTTGTCATTGTTTTCGAAACCGGATCATTGTGAAGGAATCATTTCAACTGGTTTTGTGAACTGGATCAACACTGAAAGGATTCGTTCACAAAAAGAGCATTGCTACTTCTCTTATGAACTCTCCTGAACGTGCAGGGAGAGCTACAGATAGATTTTTACAGTACCATAACTTTGGGTTTATACCTCAAACAAAGTTATTCTATGGTATGGTATTATAAGTCATTTGGACTTTTGAAAAATTATATTCCTCTCATAAAATTTTTACATTTAAAAAATTAAAGGCCAGGATATTCTTCAGAATTTCCCCTTTAGGGTTTTACAGAAGAAAGACTAATAAGTAATTGATGATACAATTTCATTTGGGTGAACAAACCCTTTAAATTCCACACTGCTGAAAGTGTCTGAGTCACATAATAATCAGTAAAAGATAAATCTGCTTCTTGAAACTCATATGAAAATTTTCTGTTACAAAAGAACCCCAACATTAATTTGCCATTAACCCAGAGTTGATAATGTGTGCTGAGTTTTTTAACCCATGCTGAGTTTGATATTTTAAACTGTGTATTTCAGCAGCTGAGGTGGTGTTATTATAAAGGGAGGTTCCCTACTGATCGCAGAGACAAAGTCTCCCATATGCAATCCATCTGGCTTCGACGCCAGCACAGATCTGAAATCAGTTTTTGCTGTGTGTCTCTAATGGTTGCTGAAGTCATTGTGAGTGGTGCAGAAAGATCTAAGATCAACCACTGAAGAAACTTATTTGTAGGAACATTTTTGCCATGTTTTTTTCTCCAGTGCTTCATTTCCTTGTGTGCAGTTATTGCCGGCTTAACCCAGGAAGTGAGACAATTGTCTGGTTGAAGGTATGACGTAAAAAGGAAGTGATCTCATTAGTGTGGAGCTGAATAGTTAGGGCGTGACTTTCTGTATGGTGAAATGGTTTTGTACGTAACGTCTAAGTGAACGTGTAAGTCTGTGTTTATTGGGCTGATGGAGAGGCTGGAATGTCCTCACTATTAACAACCATGAGAACATTCTGGCTCACCCATCTGATACAAGCACTAGAGAACAAAAAAACACAGCAAACAGTGTCTGTGTCTCTGGAATATCTCCATTTTCCTCCAACTCTCTAATGCAGAGCTCTCCCCATGTTGAAATGTAACATCTAAGGGTGGGTTTCTAGTATAACATTTTTATAAAACCTTTTTGTTGTTTATGTACCAGGTACTCTGGTGAATCCAACAGCGACTGAGGTGACTACAGAGCCAGTAATTTTATCAGAAAAAACGACTGCTGTCATTCCCAAAACAGAAGAATCAGCTCCTCAAGAGGCTGCTTCAACACCAGTGCCTGTTGCTGAGGCTACAGAAGCAGCTGCCTCAACAGAAGAAGCGCCATCAGTTTCCACATTAGCACAATTTATACAATCAGAAATCCCAATAGAAACCGCAGCCCCAACAGATGCAGCAAAATCAACAGCTCTACCAACAGAGGTGGCCCCTACTGAGGTCACAGAGTCGATAACAAAACCAGGAGAAGTTGAAAAAACAACTCAAGATGCTGTAGAGATAGAGGGGGAAGAAGGTGAGATATGCTACAGACATACAGTGTAAATATTGTTACAGTTGAGAATTTAAATTGAGAATCTGTGTGAGTGAGGATGAGCAGTCACTGACATGATAGTGTTCTTCCTTATTCCAGGTATGGGCACGGGACAGTTGGTTGGGATCGTAATCGGCGCATTGGTCGGAGTGATTGTTGTCATTGCTGTTATCATCATGGTGGTCAGAAGAATGGGCCAGTACTCGTAAGTCCTTTTATTAATATGATTATACGATTTAATATTATTGTATTATTAAGGCCCTTTCACACCGGACGCGTAACGAAAAATCGAAACGAAAAAGCAAATAGTTTGCGTCAAAACCATTCACATCAGCGAATTTGCGACGTTTGTGATGTTCAGAGCTTCAACATTCCAAAACTTTCGCGCCGACAGCTGAGAAAACATGGACACTTCATCATCATCATCATTATCATCCAGTGAAGACGAGCTTTTCATTTTCTTTATAAGACAGAAAAGAAAGTTTTGGGTGCACCCAATCTTAAAGAACCGAGAGTCTGAAGGGGAGTATATGCTAATGTACACTCTTAGTTTCCTTTTCCTCTCTCCTTTTCCTTTTCCCTTTCCTTCATTTTCTCACATAGGTGTCCCTGAGGTTTTTCCAGGTTTTTTTTTTGCGTCTTCAATTAAACACAGTGTGTTTTGTAATGTTAATACACAGCATGTAACACACGAAGTAACAAGTTAAAATCATTTGACTAGAAACTGTAGATATCATCACACAAAGAATGTACTAAAAGCAGCCCTAAATAGCCTCACCACATTTTGTTACATTTTCAAAGTAAACACGGATCTTTGACGATAATAGTGTTAGCTTTCTATCCCAAATGTAGTTTAGCCTGCTAGCCGACACAGCACAGGACTATAACGACTAAAACTATCACACAACATACTCACAGTCGTGATAACCGAGTTGGTTGGCAATGCTACGCCACACATTGTCTTTCAAATCGTTGTCCTTGTAGTATGTGATTGGCTGAAGCCTTTTCTGTCGCAGCAAAAGTAAAAAAAAATCGACATCGAAGCGGAAAAATAAAAGTCGTTTTTCCGCCGCAGCACATTCGCGTTCGGTGTGGAAGCACTCATTACACAAAACAGCTGATCAAAAAATAAAACCATCGCGCGAATTATTCGTGCGTCAAAATCGCGTCCAGTGTGAAAGGACTCTATACAGAAATAACTTTTTTTTAAATATCATTAAAGGGGTGAACATTTTGTCATTATTTACAAGATCTTTTTGCTTATACAATGAAAGACAATGAATTTCAATGTTGTACTGATAATACTGTGTGCTTTATGAACATGTTCTCTGTATGAATTAGTGATGGCCGGTTCGTGAACGAATCGTTCTTTTGAACCGGTTCTTTTTAGTGAACTGGTCGAACCAGTAGGCTAAATCGGACTGAATCGTTCGAAACAGTTCGCGTCTTGCGTCAGCGCTGATCCACAAGTTAAGTTACTCACTTTCGGACATGAGTCCTGACAGTCCCTTCGACTCAAAATAAACCAATATGCCGGAGTAGGCATATATGTTACTCCAGTAAATCCAACAGTTCACTGAACTGAGACATGTTGTGCTGAGAGAAGTGATGAGCACGAGCAGTTAATACTGAGCATGCGCGCACTACCGAACGTACAGGTACAGCGGTTCTCGGATCACCAGTACAGAACTGTGAACTGTTTCTTTCGGACGCGTTCGATACGGAGAACCGATGAGCTGATGAGCTGAGCATGCGTGCAATTTTTTCAGAGGGACGAAATGCATGTTTCTTAAGTATTTTATTGAACATCAATAAGTGTAACAAAATAAAACATGTTAGAAACATGTTTATCACATAGGCTACTGCCTTTTCACTGTATTATTTTAAAGATTGGAAACAATGAATGGATTATAAAACTAAACATTTATTATTATACTAAAACATTATTTTCAGGAACAGATATAATTTAATTTCTAAGTAAGGTGATATACGTTTTTGACGTAGCCTAAACTCTTTCCAAGGTTTTAAAGAGTGCAAATGTTTATAATGTGTTAATCAAAACATATAACGTAGCCTATTAAACATACTGGAGACATGCATCGAGTTTTTAGTTTTGTCGACTGATTTAGCCTAGTAAGGTTTCAGTAGTTTTCAGCTCACACACAGGCATGCTACGGTTCTCGAGTCAAGAACTGGTTGTTGCAGCAGTTCTCGGATCACCAGCACAGAACCGAGAACTGTTTCTTTCGGACACGTTCGATACGGAGAACCGATGAGCTGGAGAGACTGCGCATGCGTGATCGCGCCGTCTCTGAACCGAACTTTCTTTTGGCCAACTGATGCTGTGTTTATATACTGTCTGTGCTGTGCTGTTACATGAGCACGGGTGAACCAATGACTTGAATGAGGGGCCGAATTCGGCGAAATGTAAGTTTATTTAATTGCAAATAAAATAAAAATGATGAAGACCAGTTTATTCACTTTAAGACATGTAAAACATCCGCGTTTGCGCATTGCCTAGGCCTACTACAGGGTTCATTTTCAAAACGTAAATGTAAGAAACCTATCCAAGATGATTATGACGATGAGTACTTAAGTTATGATTACAAATGCCTTTATTTGAATGTATATTTATACGCCGGGATGATAGAATTGACGTCATTACGTGATGACGTAAAAGAACTGGTGAACCGGTTTTTTGAACCGGTTCATTGAAACGAACTGTCCGAAAGAACCGGTTCGCGGAAAAGAACCGGACTTCCCATCACTAGTATGAATGACTGAGGTGAAATGTTGCATGCTGACAGTAAATGATTTCTATGTTGTAGGACTGCAAAGAAACGAAAGCCTCAAAAACAAGACAGCATCTTGATCTCTGTAACTGTTTTACTGTTTCATAGATAATCCTGATTAATCAGTGTAACACAGTTGCTCTTAAAATATAAACGTATAACAGCTTAACACAACTATGTTGCTACTCCAAAAGTCTTCTACCAATGTTCATCTAAATGGCAAATATTGGAGAAAAACTCCACTGAACCGTATCAAGGCTAATGCCGAACAAGGAAATTATGTCATAATGGAATCTTATACCAGCCAAGTACAGTGGTTACTATGGTTAGCATCGCTCTTCACCATCTTAGAAAATCATACTGCAAATGTGAAATGGAGTGGCAATACAGTGCTGTTGATGCTATATTATTTGTGGTACTAACATGGTGTTGCCCAAAAAAACTAAATAAGAGGGCCAAAAATAACCAATTGTATTCAAATGTTTTTTTTTTTTTTTTTTTACAATTTCTGTCAAGTATATCTGAATCATTTCTGAATCAAACTCATGAATGAAACTGATAAATGCAATTGAAATGTTCAATAACCTATTAATGTACTGCCATTTATTTGTTTGTTTATCTTTGTATGTTACATGTATAAAAAAAGCTTTAGTAAGTGTCTGTCGCTGCCATTTGTACTAAACTGCTTTGTCGTCTTTCTTTCCCAGCCCCTGAAAAGGAAGGCACGACAGGAAGAGAAGAAGAAGAAATTGCGGAAGTTCTGAACTATTGTTCTCATGTTTTAAACAATGCAAGCAGCACTCTCACCATCCATCCAGGACTATAACGGGAGCAGGAGAGTGCCCCATCCCCTTTCCAATTGAAAAAGATGCCCTCCCCAACCCTCCGACAAAAACACCTCCCTAATTTATACCCTACTGGGAGGCCACAGGAAGTTACAATATATTTTTTAATGCATATTAATGTAACAGGATGTGAATGAATGTGGTCTCACTAACTGTGAGTTTGTGAAGTGCCTAATAAACAAAAATAAGCAAACAACTGCACATGCAAGCAAAAGCTTGTATGTTTTTTTTAAATTCCACTGAGTATGTATTGTATGTTAATATCATACAAAGATACTTAATGTCTTCATGTGTGACAAAAAGCCAATCCAAGATCATTATATTTTTCTCAATTTCTCTCTTTTTCCTCTCTACAGATGTGTCCAATAGGACTATGACGCATTATGTACAGTTTATGATACATATAGGCAGATGCTGTGGACGCATTCTGTTCTCAGAATAGGCTCAAGATGTGTAATTTACCGGTCTGGCGGCATTAACTAATATTTTTGAATTAATATTTAAGGGGAGCAGCACACAATAAGTGCTTGAGATTTACTCTTTTGAAGTGCATTAATACGGAGTGACTTGACTGTGTTGTTCTTAACTGTCACCCATTCCAAAAGTGACATCACTTCCTCTGGGACGCATCATTATTATGTGTTCCAATCAGCTTAGCTTCATGCGTGCAGCTGCTATTGGCATGCATAACTAAAATCCTGATGTTTTTCACCATGGATTACGACATTTTAACAGCATACAGACATTTTGCATGGTTTAGTTGTTTGCGTTTCTTTTTTGTCAATGTTGGGTTTGGGTTTCTTACTGACGGGCTTTGCTTTATGAGATCAGTATTAGGTGCACTGAATGATGAAGAATAAATGTTCAATATTGAGAAAGGACTTTAGACACTGCAACTGTTTGCAACGATATATATTTTTTTGTTTTGCCAGATTCCTCTTTATATCCCGTCACTATATGATCTAATTTTACCATTTGATCTCAGAATCCACTTATAACCAAGTGATTGTCTTTGTATTTTGGGGGTGGTGTTTTTTTGTTTTGTTTTGTTTTTATTGTTCAGTTTCAATAAAAAAGTTCCAAAGTATGTTGTATTGCCATGTTGTGTTGTTGTATTAGTGGATTCCAGATAACGTTGTTTGTCTGTGTTTACTTTCAGACCCTTTTACTCAGCATTCCAGCCTCCCTCTCTCTCTCTCTCTCTCTCTCTCTCTCCCGTCATTATGAGGACATTCCACTGGCGTAATGGTTTTTATACCGTGTTATAGTTTTTTTTTTCAACTTCTTACACACATTTTCAAAACCTTGCCTCTTTTTTTCAAAACTTTACACAAAAATGCAAGATTTGCACACACAAAATGTGAAATGCCTCAAATGAAGCACTGCATTCAAAATATCACAAACACATCTCAAAAGCAAACATTTGTCTTACTTTGCAAACACCTTTGCCATTATATTTTGGATATATCATATACACACAATTATTCAAAACCTAAAGCTCTTCTTTCATGAGCTTCTATGTACATTTCTGTACAAGATTGAAAGTAATTGGCAGAGAGATGTTAAAAAATTCACAGTAAACACGAAAGCAAGATTGAAACCAAACTTTTTTTTTTTTTACTGTAATCGTTTGTGGTTGTGAATACAGTATTACACAGTCCGAAAAACCTATAACTTGACCTTTGGCCTATTTATAGGCCTATTCTAAAGCCATGATTGGTTGGTGTTAAGTAAAGGCACTGATGAAAGGCACTTTTGAAAAAGGAAATCAAGATACTTCCTGTTAGATTTTCATGTGTTACATAGAGAATTGTGTGTTGTGGCAGTTTTATGAAATTGAAAACTGAGTCAAAAGGCCAAGAATTGCAGATTTGGTGTGTGTTTCTGGTGTTTGAGTGTCAGGTTTCAGAAATTGTGTGACAAGTAAGGATTTTGTGAGTAAGCTGAACTGTAATAACATTTTCAAGCCCCAAACCCTAAACCTACCCATCACACAAAACTTTCTGCATTGTTACATTTAAAAAATAAAAAAAAAAGAAGAAGAAAAGCTGTTTCATCATGGGGACCAAAACATTTCCATTTGGTCCTCACAGGGTTGGGTTTATAGGCACACACACACATACACGCCTATGCACTTCTTTTTCTCATACAAGCAAACACACACCCACACATTCCCTCTCTGTCTCTCTAATCCATTATAAAGACTGACAGAGAGAGGAAGAGATAGAGAGTCAATGAATAAAGGCATCATTGTAAATATGAATATGTTCTTAAGTGACCTCTCTGGTTAAGTAGGGTAAGTCCCAAACAGCTGCCCCCAAAAAGTATTTAAAGTGGACAGTAAAAAAGTTACTATATACTATCTATATACAGAGGTGGACAGTAACAAAGTACATTTACTTGAGTACTGTACTTAAATACACTTTTTGAGCATCTGTACTTTACTTGAATATTATTTTTTCTGGAAACTTTTTACTTTAACTTCTCTACATTTGAAAGACAAATATCGTACTTTTTACTCCACTACATAGATGTGTACTTCTTTTGTTGGGGTGTAAGATGATTATGGCTGTTGTTCAGTAGTTTAATTTCTGTAGGTTTTGTAACATTCTAAGCTCTTAAAGGAGAACTTGGTAACTTTTTTAACGTAATAAAACTGTCTAGAAATCATTTGGATGGTTAAACAACCTGTTCTGGTGATATTGGTGACTTTCCCCGCTCCCCCCAGCGTTCCCAGGCGGAAAACCAACCTTGCAACTTGGGGACTACCGTCCCGGCAAGATAGAAATTGGAAGTCTCGTGAGAAGCGAGAACGAGAATGAGAACGAGCGCGAAACACAAATTGCTTTACGGCAATTCGACATAAACAAACCAGAGCCCGTCTACGGAGAGCCTGCCCACTCCCTATTAAGTCCTATTGTACCGAATTTTGGTTGTAGTGCCACCCGAGTTCCACTGGGGGCGCTCGCCATGAGTGCAAAATGAATGGGAGTCAATGGGGCTAGACGGCTAAATTTGTCTCTTTCACCCGATTGCCGTTGAGAAATCTCAGATCTGATTGTAGATTTTGCAAGTTCAACATGGGTTTTAGGTCGAAAGTTGAATGAACGAGTACTTATGTCGTTTTGATTTCTTACAGGTTGAGTTGTTGTTGCCCATAACACGCTAGCATTCTGCTAATGACGTCAGCATTCTGACGTCATTGAGACTTTGAAAGACTTTTTAAAGCAAATAAGTGACTCTAAAAAATCTAACACCCAGCAATGTGTAATTTCTTTGCATCTCCTTTCGAATAAAACAGTCAAATTACTAGACAAAAAATTATATCCTGAGAAAAGTGGATTTTGAGGGGTATACCGCCATTGACCTCCATTCATTCTGCACTCGTCCTGTGAGCGCCCTCATATGGAATCAGAGTGGAACTGCAACCAGTTCAGAAGCCGGAAGTGTAGTGAGAGTGAAACTTCTCGCCATATTAGACATTCTCTGAACAAACACGCATGAATGATGTATTACAGATTACCCACCTGGTAGACATAGCTCCACACAATACAGTTGGCTTGCTCCGATCAAAACAAACGCACATGAGCAGCGGTAGAGAGGGGGAGGAGGCCGCCGCAAGTGAGTTTTTTACGACCGTGTTGTGAAATATACACCCTCCCACAGCTGTAGGGGGAGCTCGTGGGGAAACCATGCGACAACAAAAGGGAAAATCAGCGAAGAAGTGAGTAGAGTTCGCTAGAGTTACCGAGTTCTCCTTTAATTTCACAGATACTACTAACTGGTAGGTGTATTCACTAGGTTGCTTCAGAGGCATAAGGTACTGTAACAACAATGTAACAATAATAAAACAATGCATTGACATTTATTTTTTACTTCTGATACTTAAGTACTTTTAAAAACGAATACTTCTGTACGCAGGCATCAGTATCTGCGAACGTATTAATGGGTGTTAACCGGGCTTATATACTCCATATGTCGAGTGATGATTGGCTAGATCTGTGGTTAATGAATTAGAGTCTTCCCGGTAGAACTTGCGCTAGAGCTGCCATTTCTATATGAGGAGACATGTCTTAAATTATTATTACATAATTGTTAACGAGTTAATTTATTTTCTAGTGTTTACGAGCTGTTTAATTCCTAAAATGTATTTTTAAATAAATTAAAAAGAAATTATTCAATTAAAACGAAATTCATAAAATGATCCCATGATGAAAACCCTAAAATGAGCTATACGAACCATCTGACAGAACCCTTTAAGGTTTAATATAGAACATTTTATTCAAAGAGTGGACATTTTTTAAGTATTTTTACTCTGCCATAGTATTTTCATGTTTGGCCTTTTCATTGCTTTTACTCCAAAGCACGTCTGACTTTTTACTTGGTCTCCACAATCTACTTATGCTTATGATGCTTTTGGATAATGAAGCCCAGACCAAAGCAGGTATATTGTTAATTCAATGATAGTCAGAGTGAATCTCTGAGTCAGTGAATATCCGACTCAAATGAGCCAAGAACCTTAATATGAGTTTAAATGTCTTCGTCCACCACAGATTAGATAAAAAAAAATAAAAAAATCAAGTGCCATTTATTTTATCGTAACAAGTAGGCCTACACATATTTTGAGCAAAAGAATTTACAAAAATAATTCTATTTATGAGAACATATATTTTCCAGATTTAAAAAATACAAATAAATGCAGAGTCCATTGTTGTCCCTCTCTTTAGTATGTCTTTGTATTAACAATTTACTTTGAGAAAAACATGCTTGAGAAATCAGTTTCCACATATTTGTCTTGACAAGCTTGTTAGAAAACTGTTTTGTTTAAGTTCAGTGTACTTACGTTTTTCAATTGACTGAACTAAGTACTCAACTTGAAAAGGTCCTGAGATTATTCTTCCAGTATTGATCATTTACATACTGAAACTCTAATATAAATAATAAATAAAATAAAATATATTCTTGACAAATATCTCATTCTCTCCACATTAACATAAGCCCTCTAATCATGTAACGCACAACAGTCACTTCTGCATGTGTTTATGTGGGTGTGTGTATGCGTTTGAATGTGGTTTTAGGCAGAAGCCCAGCCACTCACTCTCTCTAGCATGAACAATGGACTCTTTTAGAGGGAGACCCACTCTGACGTCCTGCTCACTGTCTGAGCTCTATAACAGTGTGTTTGTGATACAATGATTTCTGTACATTCCTAATGAGAAGGGCACTTCCTGACCAGCAAAAGCTTTCATGTACACTTGCATGAACACACAGGAAAGTGAAGTGCCAAAACACACAAAAAATGTCTGGACGTGCACAGTCTGAAATACAAATACACACAATTTTGCAG
Organism: Rutilus rutilus; assembly: GCF_951802725.1. Classification (NCBI taxonomy): domain Eukaryota; kingdom Metazoa; phylum Chordata; class Actinopteri; order Cypriniformes; family Leuciscidae; genus Rutilus; species Rutilus rutilus. Next base: position 21,109,244 of record NC_140232.1, on the reverse strand, counting down.
ATAAACAAGTGTAAAAATAAAATCTGTGACATCACAGAACTATAAGTGGCTTAGACTGAATAAATGTGGAAAAGGCAAAACAGACCCTCTGAAATTCCTATGAAATCTTGCTAACACAAACACACAAATACAAATACAAATACAAATACAGTAAGATGATAAAAATAAGCCTATATTGAAGCAAATCAGTATGTGTATCACAGAGAAGAGTCTATGACACACACGTGCAGAGTCTCACAGTGTTTCTGATCACTCCCCAGGCCTTGAGAAACACTCACTCAGTGCTGTCCACTCGCTGTGATATATATCTTGGGAGGGTATGTACACAGTACCAGTGAGAGACTGGACTCAGCTGATATGCTGAGGTTCACACAACACTACAATCAGGTCATTTATTCAGTTATCAGATCAATTCGATTTTTTTTAAACATTCTCTTGTCTTATAAATATATATTTGTGTGTTACATTTATGTATGTACCATCACAGAAAACTTTCTGCAATTTTACATTTTCAAAAAATGTAAAAAATATATATTTTTAGTATGATTTAAAAACTGTTTACCTCATGGGGACCAAAAAATGTCAACACAAGGACAAGGATTTCAGATATTTCCATCTTTGTGAGGACATTTTGTTCCCATAACGTAGGATTTACACACAAATATATATATTATACACACGGTAATGCACTAATCTGTGTGGTCTGAACAGCCTGAATGATGGCATATGAAGTTAGGAAGCAGTCATGCTAAGACATGTGTATGTGTATTGATTAACTGTACTTTATTTATCCACATGGGTACATGCAGCAATTCATAATTACAGGACAATCAAACACGTAGACTAAAAATACACACTGACTTACAAATATAGGCACATCTACATATACACATATAAACATGTAGCCTATGCAATAAATACATTCACACACATAAAAAAGCATTTGGTGGCAGTTAAGACACAAGCAGATTATTAAAGGATATGTGTGCTGTTTTGGGTGGATAAGGGTGTGAGTGTGGTCATTGCTACAAGTTCTCCACTTGTCAATAGTGCCTCTGCACATGAGAGATAAGTTGTATAGTCTTATAGCAGTTTATTCATGCGTTTAGCATCACCTGCTTTAACACAGAGCCCCAGCACACCACAGCTTAGAACATGGCACTAGCGACAACAGACTGATAGAACATGTGAATAAAGGACTCAAGAAGTAGAGCTGACTCTGTCCTTTCTTCTACATTGCTTCTGTGTTTTTAGTCCCACATATATATCTATATATTCCGTGACGTTGCCTCGACTTTGCTTTTCAGCTCGGAAGAACGAAATTGCACAGGAAAACGCAAAAGTAACCAATTTCCACTTATTGATAACAGTTTCAGTGATGTGCAACCTGTACATATATCTGTTCACATCTCAAAAAATGTGTTTTGGGGTTTCATGACCCTTTAAAGGAGTCCACTATCTTCACATCACAGCCACATATGCAGACAAGAACAATTTGATCCTTTCTTCTCGAAAGGATGTGTAAATTGAACTCGATGTATGTAAACGTAATAATTCAGATTCAAAGATTTTCCATGTTCTACATTCATGTATTTCTGTGTTGTTAAAAGTCAACTAAATGAACAGTACATGAGAAGCTGATGTAATGAGCAAGGCTGACATTTGAATTTATGTGTGTGTGTATGTTGGGTGGGTCAGGATGGAGGCTGTTGTTGAGTTCACATCTGGTGTTCTGTGATATGTAAGTCTCTCTCCTTCTCTTTTGTTAAGCAGTTCTTTGTGCCATGTGGACGGAACATGCATTGTGTGTAACACTAATCGCAGCTCAGAAGTGACTATTGTTTAGTGTGTCTATGTGTGTGGCAATGGTCAGTAGTTGGCACAAACTTGTATCTACCGCACAGTGTCCTGTAGATTGTTCTGTGTTCTTCATTCTCAGTACATGAGACATTACATAGAGACATTATGTGCAATATAATTTTTGTTCTTGGTGAGCATAACATATTTGTATGAGGCAGCAGAGCCTTTAGACACTTGTGCAGTTTACCAGACCATACTGCATTTATATACTGTATATTTATGAACAAATATACAGTGTTCATTTGTTGATTCACTGATTCAGTGTTCATTTTTCTAAAGTTATCTAGAGATAACTATAGAAAAACCCAAGATTACTTGTTTTGTGAAGATCTCAAAAAGAACAGTTGGAAGGAGTTGTTATTTTCGCAATTCATTTGGTGCCACACTTATCTTAAAATCACTGTCCTGATCTAGGATGCCGTTGTTATCTTGTAAATGAATCAGCGCTGCACACAAGATTTTCTCACGGCAATTTTATTCTGGAAATAACAGACATGCAGATCGAGTTCAGCTGCCCTTTCATTCAAGAAATATCTTGCTTTATTACACAACATTTTGAGTCTGGCTTATCAATCTTTACTCTTTTTTTTTATAGATTAATTTTTATACTTTCATATTGTAATAGTTTGGGTGAGCACTTTTCCTACTCTTCAAAAAGTTGATCCAGAAATGTTTTGTTAGGATTGCAACCCAATCAGAGTCATATTTTTTCTGCTCTTTTATCTCAGAAACATCAGATGTACTAGACATTAATATATATATATACAGTATATATTTTTTATCTTTATTTATAAGATATATTCAAGTGAAAGGAAATTCAGGTTCATTGTCATTTAACTCATGAATTTTCAGATTTTCATCCTCCTAAATGTCAATACTTGATAAGATTTAAGGGTAGCAATTAGAATCCCATCTGGCAAATAATGTTCCTCTATAACATGTTATAAGATGCTTGAAAGACTTTGTAACCGATTTCCCTCATTTATTTGTTCATTATGTATTTTACAGTGTTCATCAGTTTGTTCATTTAAATGATTATACACACTTGTGTTTTTTTCATAGATAGACACATCTATCTATCTATCTATCTATACATTTTGTTTAGGTGGAGGCTTTAAATGAGCACTGCATATTAATTGTATAACTGCTTTTTATTGTATATATTTTATATTCTGCTAAATAAACTTAAATAACAAATAAATAAAAATTGGTCACTGAAGGTCTGACCTCAAAAGTCAGTATAGCTTTAGCGAGTATTTATAAGGGTTGATGGGTAATTATGAGGATTTGTGAGAAATGTTTGTGGGCAGGGACGTCACTAGGTTTGGAAGAGGGGGTGCTTAGCCCCCAGGGTATTTGTAACTTGCGTTTATAGAAAATCTTACAGTGCATTTGAGTAAAAAACAACTATGTATATGTTTAGCTGTATTTGTCTCTTCAACCCCGTTACCATCTTCAACCCTGTTACCCTAGTCTCAACCCTGTCACACCTATATATATATTTTTTTTTTAAGTTTATGAATAAGTAATTTAATGTTTGTTGAACTTAGTCAGAAATGTTCAGAGCAATCATAAGAATACTGATTTTAGTTCAAATTCAGACAGCCCTATCAGCTGGTAGTATTATTTAAGGTTAAAAATAACTCAAATTAAATATAATGCGTTTTTTTATTATAATAACAACAACTTTATTTAATGATATAAGTAAAAAATATAATAAATATGTAATATAGAACACATATTTAGCAAAATACTCTCTATTGCTATTTTTTTTCTTGCCAACTACGTGCTATAGCCTATATTATGTTCATCAAATGGCTTTCCTGAGGTAAATGTGACATAATTGTTCTCCAGCTATGTTATTGAGCTCTTCACGCTGATAAAAAACACTGATTGATCGATATTATGTATGAGGAATATACATTTCGGTAAGTTGTAGCCTACTACTGTATCTTTCAACAGTGTTCGTGTTTTTTTACTATTAGCTAGAGATGATCGGTTCACGTGCGCTAGGGATCCGTCACATCACATTTACAAGCGCCAAAACGGTATTTATTGTTTGAATTTCGTAATAAAATTGACAGAATCTGAGAGTTGAGATTCTTTTATATCATAAAGTAACCTGCTCTGTCTAGTCTGGCGGTCTCCGTGTCCTCTTTGCTTCGCGATTTTTCTGTGCGTGAGAAAATGGATGTGTGGTGAGAGCGTGTGAAAAGTGTCAATTGCGTGTGTCTCACGGTGAATGCGTGAGAGTTGGCAGGTCCAACTTCCGACTTTTCGGCTATTTTTTGTAGCTGGATACATGTGTTGCGTCTAAATATGAATGAGGATACGGTTATTGATAAATCGAATTGTTATTGTTGTTCTAATTATCATTTAGGGGGGGCTTAGGAACATTTTGGGGTAGCTTCAGCCCCCCTAAAATAGGCCTAACGACGTCCCTGTTTGTGGGTAAATGTTTGAGTTCATAGGTAACAGTGAGAATATGGCGAACACTCAATTCTCAGATTCTCCCTCTTGTGAAATTGTAGTTTTTTCCTGTTCTTTGATGCTGAACGAAATGTACTTTCATTGTGTGGCGTGTGGTGACAGAGTTGAATTGTATTTAAATGAGCAGTATAAATAGATTAATCATTCAGTTTAACTCTTCAAAACTCTGCATAATAAAACGTTGAAGAACTAAACTAAAACATCTTGCAATTATCTTATGAGCAATGAAATACAGTGAAAGTGAATTTTTTTTGTTTTTGTTTTTTTGTCTCTCCTCTGATCCATCATCCAGGGTTGAGATCACACACATGATCTCACTCATTAACATGAGAGGAACATACTCTCACACAGTCGCATTCTAATGTAAAAGAATGTTCAGTATGATGGTGAAAGTGTGAGGGTGGAAGGCAAATGATTGAATAAGAGTGGGACAACCCGCAGATGAAGGATGAGTAGGAGAAGATTAATGCAGCAGTAACGTGACAGTTCTATAATAGGTTATTGTTGAATAGAACAGAACCCCGCTGACCACAGATACCAAAGTAGGCATATAGCATACATTCCACAAATGGCACATGCGCTCATATCAGACCAGACTTCACAATATAGGCTAGGCCTACACTGCTCACAGATGGTTGGTTCCCAAAAATGTGACCAAGGGTTCTACTTGTTGACACAGAAACATACACATGCGTAAACGTACACCAACACACACATTAGATGTCCGATTGAGTATTGACGGCGACGCAGTGGTATTACTTTTTCAGCGCAGCATCTTACATCAGTAGCCTACAAATTGGGACACCGCGGCCTCTAGTGGTCGCTCGTAATAACTACAGGAATTTGGGTTTCTGAAATTGAACAGGCTGCATCGTTTTAATTCTGATATAAGAACAAAGACCTTGAATATATATATATTTTTTCTTAGATAGTTTTTAATGTCTATAGCATACATTAACATGAGCACACACCTGCTGGCAATAAAAGACGTGCTCCTTTGCACTCGAGTAAAAAATCCATATTATACTACAACGTTATATATAGGCTATAATTGAAATTTCGGTTCGAGGTTGTATTATGTGGGAGTGTGTGCTTTGTTTCTGCTGTCATCTGACACAATGGATGATGAAAACACACCAGCAAATCGTGGGTGTTGCCTAATTTGGAATTAATTTGCACAAGTTTCATAAAAGATTTTCAATTTTGTTTATGCAATTTTTACTGAGCACAATACATATTTATATAGCATAGTATAAATAAATTGATATAGACAAATATGTAATTGTATAAACTATATGCTTAAATTAGTAATATTTTGTATTACAATCCTTCAGATTCAGTTGGTGGATAATACCGAGTTTCTTTTTAATACATGATTGGGGGGTGTTGGTAGGCCTATAATCTCCTTTTAAAACTGCTTTCACGCATTTACATTTCTGATGGATTTTTTTTTAAACAAAAAATACCTTATTAGCAAACAACAACATTCCAAACACAACATTTTCAAGATCTCTAGCCAATAAAACCTTCTCCCTGAAAATATTTGAAAATAGCCTAATATATGCAGTTAAAAACGGCAATCTGTTGTCCCTTTGCCCATTTGGGAAAATATATATTTGTCGTGATCAGAATTTAAAAACAATAATAATTAAAACTGACTCATTACACATAACTGAATAATGTAAAGAGACTTTTGGTTTGCGTGTAATATTCCATGTACTGTACAGGTGCATGAGATCTCGCACATGCGCCTTGTCAGTAGTGCAGTCTGCAGTAGCGCGTCCGTCCTGCGCGTGCCCACCAGACTCAAGCAGCGAGGCGTCACAACAAAGCTGGTAAGCAATACATAGGTATTGCCAATTTAATACAGAGACCAAAAAGGGCATACCTAATCAAAATCATGTGGCATAAAACGGCTTGCCGAAGTTTTGCGATATCAATCTCGTTTATGTTGTCTGCGAGTTAGCTCTGAGACAAACGGCGCATGCTTTTTTTATTTATTTTTTTATAAGTAATAACGCCGTAAAACTCACAGCGATATACAGGCGTACTAACTTAATGCATGTCGAAGCATTTAAACGTGAAGCGCGTGTCTCTGACCGTGACCTTCCCGTCTGCGCTCAGCGACAGTGCCAAACGAGCTTTCTTATTTTAAGGGCTGTCAGACACCCGCAACATGTGCTGTACAATAGACATGTTTACACGATTATTCCCGCTTTAAACACTTGAATCTATTCGCTGACAGCATGTATTTATGTTGTGCAATTACGTAATTATTTGAACACATGCATAAATCCGAATAGGCCTGGAAAATATTAAACATCCGCTGCACGGTGGTAAATCGATCCGCCGCATATGTACAGCGGGAATGCGGCAGTTATTGGTGCATTACGTTATTTCTTGAGCATCGTAGACAAAGACTCGTGCCTATTGCCATTGTGTTGACATTGATAAGTTGTCTATTTACTGCATTAGCACGCCCTGTGATCCTAAGAAGTAAAATGAGATTAATATTAGCTTAGGTAAGTTTATCTGACCCCACCCACACCTCCATAGTCTTACAGGTAGACTACAAATGAACCCACAAGGATGTCACTTCCTATATGTTTATCTTCAGCCACATCTGAATGTATATCTTGTAATACTGGTCGAATGTGGGGTATAGATTGCATCACCAATTTTTACATTTTGTGCATGGATTTGTTGTGGTAATTTAATTGACAAACATGCCAACCCACTCACCACCCACAACAACCATTAAAAAACATAATAGACATCACATTCTCAGAATTGTGTAAAATGTATACATGGTGCTATTTTGTGTAATCTTCTACAATCAAGTGACAATACTTTGGAAAATAGTGTTTCAAACCTCTCTGCCTGGCCAGCCATGATTTTTAAGGGTTTTTTAACATGCAGGTGAAAAAGTGTTGATATAGAGCCTTCTGATTCAGATGATACCAGATGCATGTAATTTTACATCAATTAACATGATCACTAATGAAATCATAATAACTTATATTGTAACCTCAGGATGACAGTGACATTAACAATAGTAATTTCACTCCTGTAGCTAATTTCAAATTGGTTAAACTGATAGTGTACAACTCAGTTTTCAAGGTAAAATGTGTCTTTGTTTTGCATAAGTATGTTTGCATAATTTTTTTTTTATTGAAGGGCAGAGTAAGTATTCTTGAAAAAGAATGTTTAGCTCTTAACACTCTGCACTGCTGGACTGTGCTTGGCTTAATCAATCTTTTTGTTTTGTTATTCCAATTTATGTATATTTGTCTAAGGTCATAGCAATCTAGATATGCTTTTAATAGTAAAAAGATTTTCAGTAATTCAGCAACTGCCCACCTTTGTTTCATTTGAAAAGTTGCGATTATGATGATGATTTAATTATCATTTGTTTAGGCCTACACATTTTCAGACATGTCGATTGCATTTATGAGTATATGTGTATGCATTGGTCCTAGGTTAGTTTAAGATGTCAGACAAGAGTGACATTGCAGCATGCCATGAATCAGCAACTGCACTCTCTGTCACACAGTTGGTTAATCTTTCACACAAACATAAATTCTGAGAAAGAATGCAATTAATAGAGATATCTCTTATGGATGGTTATTTTTAAGTTAGTAGGCTATTGTCTTTGCGTGCTTCATTCTAAAATTAAATCTTTGTCAAAAAATGTGTCATTTTCTCCTTCAGCCAACAGGGGGCCTCTTCTACATACCCAAGAAGAAATGTTAGCAAGGGCAATGAGGAAGATGTGGAGATCAGATGACAGTAAGTTTAGATATGTTTCTTCATTTTGTACATTTAGAAATGTTTTTGACATACGTTGGAAAAGATTGCACAGGGTATATACAATCATACAGCAATTAACAATTCTTCCTTATGTCACTGGTATATTCATATATTTCAGTTGTGGAAGAGGAGAGACATAGTATGCCATCAGAGGCTTTTCTCCGGCAACCTGAGGTTCAAGATGACCACTCTGATGAAGCTGCACTTCATAGTATCTTGCAGCCAGAAGGGGGAGAGATAGAAAGAACCAATGAGAAGATGGATTGCAAAGACAAACAAAACACCCAATTGTTCCAGAATGCAAGCCAGTCTGTGTCTCAAAATCTAGCTAATCGTAATCAAGCCTGTCAGGCAAGTGACCATGAGCATGCTGGAATGATAAAACAGGGTTATAGAACTGATTTGCCTATAAATGACACTAAGGCTGACCTTGACCATAGTACTAAACTTCAGGGTAAATTGCCCTGTCCTCGATGTGAGAGAAGGTTTACAAGTAGTCAAGGCCTGCAGCGTCACATACAAACACATGCTCTTTCAACCTGCCACACACAGCGGTTTAAATGCAATCGCTGCAGAAGGACCTTCAGTACGCTGTTTAGTCGTCGGAGGCATGAGAAAAGGCATGAAAAAAGAAATAGGAAGACGAATGATCACACAATTGCCACTTGCACAGCTAGTCAGAATGTCCCTGGCAGTGGTGAACCTTTGAAAATAGCATTACAAAACCCACAGCCAAACAAGTGCATTAATGCAGCTGATGGTGAAGATAGGGATGATACAAACTGTGCTTTCAAAGTCTCACACATCTGCAAGTACTGCAAAAAAGCATTTAGGACTCATACTAGTCTAAGGAGACATCAGCGCAGGATTCATGAGCGCCAGCTTCTTCCTAGAGGAGTTTATAAGATAGTCAAAATCACTCAAGAACCTGAAGGACAGCAGCTTGTTGAGACAGCACAGGACTGTCAGACTCCTAACCCACGGTGTGCAGAGGACATTGATCAGGAAAAGGAATACATGGTTGACATCTCCAGTAATATTTCAGAGAATCTTAGCTTCTACATAGATGGGAAAATTGTCTCGACGAGTGCTGTAAGTAACTGTGAGGTGATTGAGATGAACTCTGGGAGCTCTGCTGTGATTGGATTGAATGCTGTTATAATCAGTCCAGCTCAAATTACACAAGCTCTTAAATTAGAAACCAGTAACAGCAGTTTCATCTCTGACCTGTCTGGACAATCCTCAGCCAAAAGAAGGACGTCGACCCCACCTTTACTCCCACAAATAAAAACAGAATTAGAGTCTGAATCCATCTTGAGTACCTCATCATCTTCCTTGTCATCTTTAACATTGTCCTCTATGTCTGGAGCTCCACTGGTCACTGCTCATTTACCTCAGTGCATTGAGACAGTTGCATTTCACAAGGAAAAAACGGTCTATCTGTCTCCCAAACTCAAGCAGCTCCTGCAGAATCAGGATGGCAGTAATCAGTCGTTTGCGTTAATTGCTGATGGCCACAATCTGGGTCCTCCCTTATCCCTGACTGTTTTACCTGCAACAACAACTAGATTTAAGAGAAGGACAACCTCGCCTCCCAGCTCACAACAGCAAACCCCTGATCTGAATGTAGAAAATCAAGATCAGGATTCTACAAAAGCCAAGATGTCAAAATCGGAGAGCCATGAGTTGAGCCTTTTGGGCAATGAAGAAATTGAGCCTTTAAATTTACCCATAAACAGCTCTGATGGAGCTCAAATGCAGCAACAGATCTTGCCATTGGACTGCTCTGTATCAAGAATAGGAGGAAACTCCTGTAATCAACAGCCATTGGACCTCTCCAACTCTGTAGGTAAGCGAGACAGCAGTGAAGACTTAGCGGAGTCCATTTTGGATTTAAGTATTAGTGGAAAGAGTTTAGACTGTGACTCCACTGGAGTCTACCTCACTCAGCCTGCTTTGAGGAAGAATAAGCCTAACTCTAGTATGCTTCAGAAGGTGCTTATGAATGAGTATGGTGGGGTAGACAATCCTTCTGTTGAAGATTCAGCTGCTGCAGGTGTCCTCAGTGCTCCTGACCTAACAAACCTTGCAGTTGTGCCAGTGTCTGATGCAAGTCCACCAAACCCTGAAAAGCTTTTGTTTGAATTGGCTCTTCCTCCTGCCTCAATCCATTTAACCCCTCCATTGCTCACTCCTGTCAGTATCCATCAAACTGCCCCAGTCCCTCCACGTCACTGTTCATCTTCTTCATCTCCAACTTTTGTATCCTTTCTATCAACTCCCACAGTGGAACCCAATCAGGACATTCAAACTCACCATTCAACTTTCCTGGTATCTGACACTGTACCATCCACAGCGTCTGTAGAAGACTGCGCTGATAATCCTGTACATCTCTCACAGGATGATTTGAAAGTGACAATCCCTGATTGGGTGTCCTCTGCAGCCCCTTCCCTGACTTTACAAGGCCCTCATTGGGTCGCTGATCCTGCCATATGTGAACTAACTCAAAGAACGTTGGTTGTAGATTCTGTATTAGCTTCTGACACACAGATGTTTTCTCCATCTCTGCCTGTTAATCAGTCCAACATCGCATCCTTGACTTTTCCTCCAAACACTGTTGTTATTGAGTATACAGTTGCACTGCAATCTACAGAAAATATTCTCCCAGCTCTCCAAGCTAATTCTGTTCATTGCCTCTCAGATAAAATACCTGTCGATGCATTACAAGAAGAACCTTATGTCCCATCTGAGCCGCAACCTCTCAGTCAAGACACCTCCCTACTTTCTGAATCATCCACTCAGTCGGTTTCTATAGAGCAGTCATCAAGCTCTACAGATGGTACACCGACCCTCACGGCTTCCACTAGTGTTGTAAAAGCAGAGAGCAAAGAAGAGGGACAGGATAAAGCCCAGTCCTCTGATTGTTCTAAGCAGGAAAACACAGTTGAAGATGAATTGCCTCCCTTGCATACTTTTTGCAAGAACTTTATGTGCAATGTTTGTGAACAGCCCTTCCAGTCCATGAAGATTCTCAGCCAACACGTAGGTGAACACTCTAAGGAGTGGCCCTATAAATGTGAATTTTGTGTACAGTTGTTTAAGAGCGACACAGGTTTGCTGGAGCACCGTTCCAGTTATCATGGCATCGGTAAAATTTATGTTTGTAAAACATGTTCTAAGGAATTTGCTTTCCTCTGTAACTTGGAACAGCATCAGCGAGATCTCCATCCCGGTCAAGAGTGCTCACACACCGAAGTAGTACATGGCAAGTTAAGACCTGAAAACCATAACAGTCCCAAAACTGACATGACTGATCCAAGCCTTCCAATCAAAGAAATTAAGCAAGAATCTGACAACATAACCTTAAAAGCAGAGGAGGATGCCTTGGACGACTTGGACACTTCTGAAGAGCTGTTTACAACAATAAAAATCATGGCATCTGGAGGGGTCAAACCAAAAGGCCCAGATGTACGTCTAGGCATTAATCAACACTACCCGAGTTTCAAACCACCTCCTTTTCCATACCATAATCGAACGCCAACTGGGATGACGGCTGCATCAGCCACCAACTTTACCACCCACAACATCCCTCAGACCTTCAGCACAGCCATTCGTTGCACCAAGTGTGGTAAGAGCTTTGACAACATGCCCGAACTGCACAAGCACATCTTAGCCTGTGCTAATGCTAGTGACAAAAAGCGCTACACTCCTAAAAAGAACCCTATACCACTTAAGCAATTTGCAAAAGCACAAAATGGGGTGTTATCAACTGCAAGGATTGATAATAGTAGGCTGAATCTCTCTCAAAAGGTCGGACAACCAAAAAAACTGAACTTCCACGAATCGGCAGTTAAAATAAAAATGAGTCTCCTGAATAAGAAGAAATCTCAGCTGTTGCAAAGGGGTAGACCTGCTGGTCTGAGAAAGGCCTTTGCTCAGGATGACCTAGACATTTTTGCATGTCCTCACTGTAGCAGGGAGTTCACATACAATGCTAGCTTAAAGAAACACGTAGCTTTTAGCTGCCCCATGAGGCCGGCTAGTAGAAACTCCAAGAAAAGAACACTCAATATCGTTTCAGCTCAGGAGAACAACGGGAGCCTTCGCAGACAAATTGCAAATATAAGTGCAAAGCCACAAGGGTCAAACCATGGGCCAAAAATAATAACAAAGAGTCAAATCATCAAGCAAGATGCCGCAGTTGATAACACTCAGGATTTTAGACTCAAAAGATCTTCCATTCTGTCAACATCTGTGGTTCAATCTGGTAAAAAAGGCAAGATAGTCCTCTCCTCTGTTGCTCAGGTTAATTCTCAGGAGCCGGGTGTTCGGGTACATGTTTTAGGTAGAAAAATGGAGCAGGGAGTGGGCGACGTGAAGCTACAGCCCAGAAGAGAGGACCGTTTGTCTCTGAGGTTGAGAGAGAGAGTAGGAGGACCTATTACTCGCAGTGTGCAGCAGGCCAGCACCACAACAACAGTCCTTAAACAGCCAGACAGCAACAACATCATCATGCATCCTGTCATTCTTCAAGTCAAGAAATGAAACTTGTAAACTATTGACTTGTATCTGTTTTTTTTTTCTCTTTGTTTTTTTTAAATGCTCCCTTAGTGCAACATTTACCTGTAAATATGCATCTAAATATTGGACATTGTTGAAACAAACTTAAAATTATGGCTGAAATAAGAATGTCCTTTTTTTATTTTTATCTTTTTAAATTGACTGGCTCAAACACAGCAAGCTATAATATTTACATTGTAAGTATTATTTACATTGTAAGTATTATGAAATGCCATTATCTATTCATATGAGAACACAGTCAACATATCACCTTGTCATATGTAAATACTTTTGCCATCTGAAACATTTTAATATGCTATCACAGTTTCTGGATATGTCCTCTTACAAAGTTTAGCTCCTCTGCTCTAACACATGAAATTACCTTTTGAAATTACCCTGATGAGCTGGTTTGGGTGTGTTAGATTAAACCGTGAACTAAATTCGGCAGAAAAGTAGATCTCCGGGAGCTAGGCTGAGTACCTTTGGATTACATAAACCTCAAACCTTAGAATTATAGTGAAATGTCATGTTAAATCAAAGTCTGAAGAGTGGGGGGGGGGAGGGGGTCTCATGCACTTTATGCTGTAATTCATATTCACCTGTGTCAAAATGCATTGCAATACAGTCAATTACTTCCAATTATTTATTAATGTATGTATTCTGTGTTTAAGAGAAGACGAGATGTGTTCAGTGAGGTTCACTGGAAAACAGGTATTTGTTGTAATGGTTTCTGGCTTCTATTTTTGTAGATTGTGTTAGTTGTGTTTTATTTGTTTGTATTGATGCAGTTTAGATTATTCATGCATGCCAGAGATTCCATATGGGTGAAGGGAAGGGTCAGAATATAATATATCTGCACCACAAGGGGCAGGAGAAATGTATATTCTGTTCACAAAGAATATGTATGAATATATTTTAAAAGTCTCTCTAGTTCTCTCCATTTCTCCCTTTTTGTGCTATTCTCCTTCTGAAATATAAACATATTTGGTCAGCTGTCAAATGAGTAGGTCTCTTTTTTTAATGCACATATTGTGTAGCAATAGGGAAGATATGATGCATATAAATAAATAATAGGGAAGATATGATGCATATATATATATATGTATATATATATATATATGTATGTATGTATACAGTGAGGAAAATAAGTATTTGAACACCCTGCTATTTTGCAAGTTCTCCCACTTAGAAATCATGTAGGGGTCTGAAATTGTCATCGTAGGTGCATGTCCACTGTGAGAGACATAATCAAAAAAAAAAAATCCAGAAATCACAATGTATGATTTTTCACTATTTATTTGTATGATACAGCTGCAAATAAGTATTTGAACACCTGAGAAAATCAATGTTATTATTTGGTACAGTAGCCTTTGTTTGCAATTACAGAGGTCAAACGTTTCCTGTAGTTTTTCACCAGGTTTGCACACACACTGCAGGAGGGATTTTGGCCCACTCCTCCACACAGATCTTCTCTAGATCAGTCAGGTTTCTGGGCTGTCGCTGAGAAACACGGAGTTTGAGCTCCCTCCAAAGATTCTCAATTGGGTTTAGGTCTGGAGACTGGCTAGGCCACGCCAGAACCTTGATATGCTTCTTACAGAGCCACTCCTTGGTTATCCTGGCTGTGTGCTTCGGGTCATTGTCATGTTGGAAGACCCAGCCTCGACCCATCTTCAATGCTCTAACTGAGGGAAGGTTGTTCCCCAAAATCTCGCAATACATGGCCCCGGTCATCCTCTCCTTAATACAGTGCAGTCGCCCTGTCCCATGTGCAGAAAAACACCCCCAAAGCATGATGCTACCACCCCCATGCTTCACAGTAGGGATGGTGTTCTTGGGATGGTACTCATCATTCTTCTTCCTCCAAACACGTTTAGTGGAATTATGACCAAAAAGTTCTATTTTGGTCTCATCTGACCACATGACTTTCTCCCAAGACTCCTCTGGATCATCCAAATGGTCATTGGCAAACTTAAGACGGGCCTTGACATGTGCTGGTTTAAGCAGGGGAACTTTCCGTGCCATGCATGATTTCAAACCATGACGTCTTAGTGTATTACCAACAGTAACCTTGGAAACGGTGGTCCTAGCTCTTTTCAGGTCATTGACCAGCTCCTCCCGTGTAGTTCTGGGCTGATTTCTCACCTTTCTTAGGATCATTGAGACCCCACGAGGTGAGATCTTGCATGGAGCCCCAGTCCGAGGGAGACTGACAGTCATGTTTAGCTTCTTCCATTTTCTAATGATTGCTCCAACAGTGGACCTTTTTTCACCAAGCTGCTTGGCAATTTCCCCGTAGCCCTTTCCAGCCTTGTGGAGGTGTACAATTGTGTCTCTAGTGTCTTTGGACAGCTCTTTGGTCTTGGCCATGATAGTAGTTGGATTCTTACTGATTGTATGGGGTGGACAGGTGTCTTTGTGCAGCTAACGACCTCAAACAGGTGGATCTAATTTAGGATAATAAATGGAGTGGAGGTGGACATTTTAAAGGCAGACTAACAGGTCTTTGAGGGTCAGAATTCTAGCTGATAGACAGGTGTTCAAATACTTATTTGCAGCTGTATCATACAAATAAATAGTTAAAAAATCATACATTGTGATTTCTGGATTTTTTTTTAAGATTATGTCTCTCACAGTGGACATGCACCTACGATGACAATTTCAGACCCCTCCATGATTTCTAAGTGGGAGAACTTGCAAAATAGCAGGGTGTTCAAATACTTATTTTCCTCACTGTATATAGAGAGAGAGAGAGTGAAAGAGAACAAGTTAACAGGTAAAGTTAATGAACAACGAAAAGTTTACACTATGATTGATTGTTGTGACTGAAAATGTTAAGCTTGTAGTCTAATTTATAATACTTATATAATATAATGTAGGCCCATAATACTTTATTTATTAAACTTTTAATCCATTGTTTACTTTCTGCCTAAAAGTTTGCTTTATGGCACTAATATTCTTGACCCAACGTTTTCAGGCTTTGAAAGGGTTTCAAAAGCAATTTAATGTGAAATGTGAATGATTGAATAAATTGCTCTGTTTTAAGTTCATTTAATGAATGTGTTTGATTTTTTAATTACATAATATCACAAGCTAAACTACACCCTGTATCATAAACATAAAAGTATCAGTTTTTGTTTTGTTTTTATTCTACCCCAACAATTATGCATCCCAAGGGTAAAGGATGTCAGTGGCATTTCAGATGCATACCAATACCACTCACAAGCCTGATAAACACAAACTTACTATTGTGACAATGTTACAGTGTATATCTAAATATGACTTATTATAACTAAAAACGAAATGTTAATGAATCATGGATAGTGTTTATTATCTTGCACAACTGGTTACTTAATCAAGTAAATAAATAAATAAATATTATATTTATCATTCTATATATTTTACATATAACTTTTATCATGCCAAAATAAGCTTATTCTATCCGAAGTGTGTGCTGATGTTATAGTAATAATATCCACTAGGTGGCAGCGTTGACTCGCCGCATGATCGCACCACCACGAAATTTACATCACAGTAGCCCACATCATTGTTTACATTTACATTTATGCATTTGCCAGACGCTTTTATCCAAAGCGACTTACATT
The DNA here is from genome assembly GCF_951802725.1 of Rutilus rutilus. Taxonomy (NCBI): domain Eukaryota; kingdom Metazoa; phylum Chordata; class Actinopteri; order Cypriniformes; family Leuciscidae; genus Rutilus; species Rutilus rutilus. The sequence goes on along the minus strand of NC_140232.1, from coordinate 21,092,919 downwards.
GCATTTCAAGGTACACATTTACATTCTTATCAGTTCGTGCTTGTTCTTGTTTAGAAAAAATATATTTGTAATGCATTTGCATAAGAAAATCTTTAATTTGTCCATCATATTAAAGCACTTTGTTAACATGAATGGGTCACGGTTTTATAAACATTATTCAGGCAGTGCAATGTACATTGTACGTATCGGCATAAATAAATAAGTATCACGCCATAAATGTTCCGCCCTGAAAATATTCATTGAAAGCTGATTGGCTAAGAAAATTGGCGCTGGGGGTTGATGGACGTGTCAGGTCAAAATAAGGGCGGGACCAACAGTCCTTTAAGGCTGAATTGAGGATTTACTGCATTGCATTATTTCTGTGAACAGTACAGATCACATTTCACTGAGAATAGAAGAAAGATTCATTTGAGACAGGTTTGATTTTACTTAAAGACATCATTTATTTACCGGCTGGTTTAATAATGTCTTTAATGTATCTATAATGCTTGATTTCTCTCCCCCATCGCCCCTCCCTCTGCCTTTCTGGGTGTAAACAAAGCCAAAGTGGGTCATTTTGTCGTGGGATGATTTGATCTCACATAAGAATAGTAACGGTTCTGCTTCCGTAACGATTTGTGTGAATAGCCCCCAAGTGATGTATTTGTCACTAAAACAACAAAATAAATTAAACATCGCCGTTAACTTCCGACATCTATCTTTCAGAGAAAAAAATCTTCAGTGTTTTGTTGTTATGGGGTTGCCACGACATTAAGAAAACGCTGGTTGAGCTACACAAAAGAGTGAGGATGCGCCTGCAGACGCGCTCATTCCCCACCTCCTCGGGGTGGGGGGGTTTCTTCGCTCAACCGTTCTTTTTTTTAAAAAACGTTTCAACACGTAGCATGAGCGAGACAGGCGTTGGTATCCAAACCAAACCAAACCTCCCCACGCCCGGTCTGAACCGGTTCGGGGGTAGTGCGCGCTCTTGGAGACTCCCTCCCCTCTCCCTTGCTGAAATTCCTGCCACGCGCTCATACACAACAAAAAAAATCCAAGCAGAGAACGAGCGCGCGCACGCCTGCGCATACGTCACTCCCTCCCCTCTGCCTTGTTCACCTCGCATCTCCCATTGGTTCCTGCGGACATCTCGAGCCTCCTCTTGTTCTCTCCCCCGATTGGTTCGCGGTGAGGACTGTGGACTGCGATTGGTTAATGTGAGTGCGAGCCCTTCTTGCTCATTGGCTGGTGCGGGCTGTGCATGAGCGCGAGGGAAAGAGTTGTAAACGCGAAGCGCGTGCTGGAAAAGACGAGGCGTAGAGCTGAGAGCGGCGCGAGCACCGGAGATCAGCAGGGGCATCACTCGTCACAACATCCAGCCTCTCATCCGCCCTCTCTCCATTTTGTCGCGATTTTTTTCGGTATATCTTTGAAGTCTGAATCGAAGTCAGCAAAGGGTACCGAGTTCTGTAGCGAGGCTTTTGTTAGCCCGTGTTGGGGGCAATTACTGTTGCCCTCAGTGGGGGGGAGCGCGTTATCATTTTTTGCTTATTTGGGAGGCAAATTTGCCGCCTCTCACCGCGTGTTCGTTAAAAATCGATTTTAGGTGCGTTTTTGCTTCATTTTGGATCTGGCTAGAGCGGATTAACTGGGTTTTGTTTTGTTTTTAAAACCGTGTTGCGGCTCTTTGTGTGGGTTCAGCTTCGTGTCCCTGTGATAAGCTACCCGAAGTTCCGCACTCCGAGCTCCAAAACATGTGTTCCCGGGTGTGGTTTATCACAGACCGGCGGATCAGCCAGGAATACCCGCAGGTCCAGATCCTGCGAGCTCTGAAGGAGCGCTGCGCCGAGGACGATGTTGAATTCCGCTATCTTCTAATGGATGAAATCGTCCTGACCATCACGGACGGACAGCTCGGTAAAAACCGCCGCGCGCACATACACATTCATAGACGCATACATTCCATCTGTACGAGCGCTGAAATGGTTGTTGTTTAAACTGTTGAGTTGGCTAAACTGGTCAGTGTGGATGGTTAGCACGCTTGCTTTGAGCGGATGTGCATCACCGTGTGAATGTTTTGTGTAACGTTAGATGTGCTGGTGGGTGACCGCCTAACCCACTTTCAGTCCGCTACCACAGCCTACCCGATGGATGGAACGCCGTTTAAAATAGTCGAGAAATCGTTTTAATCCCATATCAAATGTATAAATTTATTCACATCAGTATTTAGATATCATATAACCGTTTATTGTTGCACCATGTGCGCGCGAACAGTCACGAGTGTGCGGCGCGAGCGCGTTCATTATCATCACATAAAGCCTCGAGCGCAGATGGCGCGACGTTCACAAAGACCCGTTATATCCAGGTGCTACACACGCGATGGTTTTTAGGTTTTTAAAGCTTTTTTTATATGCAATCGGCGAGCTTTGATCGGAATGAATTAAACTGGTATGCTATGACGCATTTGCGCGAGGTTTCACAAACAACGGGGTTAAATGAAATAACCGATTCGTCACGTGCAAACCTCGACTGAAATGCGACTTTAGTCTAAAGATGTTTGGTCGGTCGTTTAGATGATTACTGATGTAATAGCATCACGGTCTGGTAGTAAAGCAATATTAAGAATACAGACAGACATTGTCTAACTTGTGGTATCCGGGATGCTTAAAGATACTCATACCTACCTCTTCTTAGTCATAGATTATCTTGTTTTACCAGTCTAGTTTTAATAGTCACTTATATGCTTCAACATCGGAGTCAGTATTGGTTACCAAATATGACTTCAGGTCATTTAAAGACTTAAATTGATCTGACAGAACTCCTTATATAATGCACAAAACGTGTGTGGGGGGGTCATGCTGTTAAATTAAAAGGATAGTTCACCAAAAAAATGTAATCACCCTCGTGTTGTTCCAAACCATCATCATGCTGATTTTCTTCAGTGGTAAACAAGAGATGTTTGGCAGTATGTGAGAGGTTGGCATTGGCAGCCTGAGTCACCATTCACTTTAATTGCATCTTTATTTCCATGCAATGCAAGTGAATGGTGACCTAGTCTGTCATTCTGCCTAACGTCTTCTTGGAAGTAAAACATACTGGTTTGGAACAACATGAGGGTGAGTGAATGGTGACATTTTAATTTTCAGCTCAACTAATCCCTTTCATAATAAGCTGACAGCAAGTTGCAAAGTGTTTCGTAAGATAATAATCTGGGTTATTGACACCGTTGTTGCCATTGTGGAAGGTGGGGCTGTTTTTGACATGACAGCATTTATTTTAGGTGGTGCAGATGGGCACTGGACATAAAGCATTTTGCATGGACCTGAGGTAAAGGGAGTGGCTATGCACCAATGCAGCTCTGCCTTGAATCAGCTACTTTAAGTTTAGTGGTGTTACTTCGCGACATAATGGATTGCCAGTCTAACAGAAAGACCCGAATAGACAAGATGAGAAGGAGAGAAGAACTAAGACCATATTGAGCTACTTTAATGCAAAGGTAGACCGCTGTATGGAGAACGTGACAGCAACACAAATGGAGCAGGTTGTTGGCCTGTCATGTTTAGGTCTGTGTGTGTTTAATGTGCTGTCCTGGATTCTGTCTTGGTCCAGTAAAGAGGTGGTTGACAGTTGGTCAGCTCTGGGATTTAAACCCCCAGAGATCCTGACATTCTGCTGCGTTACATCATCAACCTGAGACGCATGGAGCAGAGTAGGTCAGCACATAATCATGATCACTTATGTCAGTAAAAGCATTGCAATTAAAGACCGTTGTTTGAGGACATACCATAATTCCTAAATAATAATTTCCTGATTTTATTTGTGAACCTGTTGACAGGTGTGCCACAAGAGTGTGTGTTATCTTATCACCTGCTGTGTGTTACGCCACATGCGGCAATCAAACAATCAATAGGCAATCAGGGTTCAGGACTTTTGGCAGCGTGATTTTTCAGTTCGTGTGATGGTGTGAGCGATATGTGTGCATTATTTTTTGATGTCAAGTGTCCATTCCTCTAAGACATGTGAAATCTAACACCAGTTTCTCACACATGCACAAACTGCAAGCCTGCTGAAAAACAAACATGCAGATAATGCATACACGTGACTGTATGAGACCGTAGTTAGTGGTAAGTGAAACTTCAAACTGGAACGATTTAATCAACTACTTCCCAAGACGTTTCTTTCCATCAATAGTCATAGGGAAGATTTTATAGACATAGAAGAGGGTTGAGAAGTGAAGTGTAGTGTTTAGATAGCAGTGGTATCTGTTGTGCACTAAAATTGAGGTACCAGTAGTTCCCCTTGTTTATCTCAACTGGGAAAAAGCAAGTTGCACATTTGTAAACACAAATGTACAGGGTTCCTATGCATTATGGAAAAATGTTCATTTCCAGACTATTGCCCTGATTTAGTTTTCTTAATAGAAAATTAAGAATTTAACGAAAATATTTATCATTCAAGAAGTGTGTTTTCATGGCAGCTATTTAGTGATTCTTTAGTGACTGTCAAACACGCCTGAATGAATTCAAGGTGCACTTTTTCAATATGAAAAAAATCTTCTAAGAGAAGGACCTTTGCGAAAATAAAATATATACAGACTTTCGTGTGCGCACGAGAAACCATTAAACTTGGCATATAGGACAATGCACGGTTTTGCACACTGAACCACCTATTGCGCCATCAGCCCATTTCGCAGTGTGGTTTCTTGGCCGCCACAGAGTATGCGCTAAAGCAGACCTAAGGCCTTGAATGTACTGCCATAACGAAAGTTACATTTTGAACAGGCAATTTTTACAGTACCAGTCTTTTTTTAAAGACCCTTGAACTTGGCAAATAGGACAGTGCACATAGTTGGCACGTGCCATCAGCCCATTCATGTCATGGTTTCTCCGTCAGAGGATGCCTTAAATTGGACATTAGGCCTTGATATTAGAGGCTCTGCGAACGGCAGCGCCTGAGCACAGCGGTCACATTCTCCGTCTTCATTAGTTGTGGTTTTGTCGAAATGCATTACTGGATAGAACCGTTAAACAAAGAATGTAAACTGTTTACGAAAGAGTATCATAGCTTTTGCTTTTATATTATTAATAACATAAAGGCAAACACTAATACTTTCTCATTAACCGTCAGCATTCAGCATATGCGCATTTATATAATTTAAACAAATCTTCAATATCTATCTAATAAACATTTAATTTCACAAACCTTGCAGGTTTAGTCGTCAACGTGTTACTGTGCGTGACTGTCAGATCAGCTTCACTGGAGACGCACGATCAACAAACTTTAAAGTAACCCTTGATTTCATATATTCAGTTGCCCACTTTCATATTCATATAATTTTCACTGTACTGTATGTAAAATTACTGTTACCTTGTCTTTAAAAAAAACATTCCCAGTACGCACAAATTTAGCAGATTACTAAGTTTACTTCCTTTTTATTATTTTCTTCCAAACAATTTCTTTATTTGTGAAAAAAACAGTAATATGATCACAGAATCAAGAAGTTACAATCTAAAGTAAGTCGATATAATTTAGAGATTTCTTTTTTAATTCATTTTCATATTATTTCGGCCAGTCTGCTCTTTTAAGATATCGGCATCAGCCTTCAAAAACCAATATCGGTCGACCACTAGTTTAATGACTATTTTGACAACTGATTGTTTAAAGCAATACTGTGTTTTAAAGTGAGAAAATTGACCAGTCCATAAGCTTGTTCCAATTTGGATATTCTCGATAGTACATCACAAAATTGTCAAAATCGCGATTTAGATCGTAATTGTTTGTTATAAGCTGTAATATGAAATTTTGGGAAGATCGCCCACCCCTAGTTATAGTATATACAAAACTAGAAATTGTAGCGCAAGCACGCAAAATATTCCTGTGCGCGTGTGAATAGTTTCTCGAGGGCTCTTGTGCATGCAAAATTCTATTTTATCTTTTGATTTTAGGGGCTGCTCTGTTTGTCACTTCAAGTATCAATGAAAAAAACCCATAGAAAAGAAAAATATTTACAGATGACTGTATATACCAAACATAAATCGTAAAATAATGCTGAATTTGCGAAATAGTCTTAAAAATCTACAGAGAGAGGTCTGGAAAAGTATGGAATTTTGAAATGGAAAATGTGTAGGAACCCCGAATGCAGAAGGTGGTACACTTGAGTTAGGAACCTCAGAGTTTGATGACACTACTGTAAATTCAGTGGCTGAATTTCTGGTTTCTGTGGTGTATGCTAGTGTAATAAAGCGTGGAGTGTACAGGAATAAATGCCAATTCTAGCCCTTAACATGCATGATTTAGGCTGTTTGTGTATGAGAGTTGTTTATGGCGGTCCAGCTTGTTTATGAATGGTTGGCCAACATGGCTTATTTTTGTGGTTGAAATTCTACAGGATGGATTTAAATATGGTAATGTAGTTTTGAGTACTGCTCTCTCATTGGCAGCTGAATGACAAGTATTCAGAACACACAAAAATGCATTTTAATTAAGTAAAACAAATGGATTTTCACTTGCACTACTGTTTAAAAAGTTTAGGCCCAGTAAGATTTAAAAAATATATAGACCTATATAATAATACTTTTATTCAGCAACGATACATCGAATTGATCAAAAGTGACTGATCTTTTGTAACATGGCTTTACTATTTCAAAGAACTTTCTATTTAAAGTATCCTGAAAAAATATTAAGCAGCACAGCTGTTTTCAACATTTATGATAATAAGAATCAAATTCTTGAGTATAGAGTGATTTCATGTGACACTCAAGACCAGAGTAATGATGCTAAAAATTCAGCTTTGCCATCACAGGAATAAATGACTTTTTAAAATATTAGCAAATAAAATAATATTTTAAGTGTGGTAATATTTCACAATATTATTCTTTTAACTATATTTTTGAGGAAATAAATAGCCTTAATGAGCATAAGAGAGACTAAAAATAAAACACCCTTACAACCCCAAACTTTTGAGTGGCAGATTAAATTGAATAATTGTGGTATTATCCAGGCACTGTTTTGTCTGTTTATATACCTGTATCTATTTCCAGCTCACCTCACCCTTACAGTTACCTCTGAAGTAGGTTAACCCTGTGTCTATACTGTGCTTAACACAGTAGGTTATCCTGAAATCCTCACTCGCTCTGGATTCAGTGTGTGTGTGAGAGTCAGTCATGTTTCTTAACCCACAATGACAGCTGCCGCAGGACTGACAGAAAGGGGAAGTTAGGGGAAGTGCTGCTGCTTTCTTCTGTTGAACACAAAAGAAGATATTTTGAAGAATGTTGGTAACCAAACAGTTGATGTACCCCATTGACTTTCATAGTATATAAAAAAATAAAAAATACTATGGAAGTCAATGGGCCCCATCAAATGTTTGGGTACCAACATTATAATATGTTGTGTGTTCAGCAGAAGAAATACATTTATACAGGTTGGAACAACTTGTGGATGAGTAAATGATCACAGAATGTTCCTTTTTGGGTGGACTGTCCCTTTAAGGGTTGATTCTCTGTGCTGCAGTGAATGTATGACTATTATTTCCTCCGGAAATTTGTCAGACTGGTATGAGCGTCAGATCTGTTAGTGTACCTGGCTGGTTAGAGTTGGTCTAATGTACTGTTTTATAGGTTTTATTGGGAATTAGTCAGGTAATTAGTTTATTCAAAACCAAATAACAAATAAATGTGCAACCACCATGTTTATCAGTGTTGTGAAATACTGAGTAAGAATTGTGATGTTTTAAAACCTAGTGGACCACTGACACCATCCAAGATGGTGGACAGAGAGAAATGTCAACTACGAATATAGACTTACTTAGATGCATTAAAAAAATAATCAATTGACTTTTACATTATTGCATAAGATTTATTTAAAAAAATGCTGTTGTTTTGAAAGAATCCTGAATTTTTTTTTGATAAAAAATAATGCAGCATTAGGTGAGCATTAGAGATTTCTCTAAAACAATCTTGCAGACCCCAAACTTGGTTATAATTAATATTATAATTGGTTGTAATTTTAAATGTATTTTTGCACCCAATATTTGTGTGCTCTGTGTTTTTATTCTTTTTTTTTAGTGTTATGATTGTAGGTTAGCAACATGCTAAAGTCAAATTCTATTAAAATCAGTTTCCAATGTGTGCACTGTTTGTGTAGAACGTTGAGATGCTGTCTTTGTAGAGTAACTTATGAGGGTACTCTGCATAGACAGTGTGACAATTAGGATGCTGCCTATTTAGGGAATTCACTAGGTTTTGGAACAGAGCTATTGTCCTCACAATGGTTGTTCAACAAGGTGGTAAAAAAATCTAAGCAGATGACTGTCTGTTAGTCAACATACAATACAATACATTACATAATGTTATATAATTTGGGAATCAATAATGATTTTATTTCATATATGCCCAAATCCCATATAGTCCTGTCATGCCCGTTTAACTGCATTCAAGTCCCATCTGCTTTGATCCATGAGAGGAAAAGAGAGTGCTGATGTAGCAGTTGCTAGTGAAGATGCTGAGTCGTGGTTTGTGTGTGTTGCTCCATCCTAAGATGGCGGAGAAGCAGGAGAGATTAGAAATACTGTGACGCATTCATGTTTTGCCTCTTGTTCCCTTATGGCTCCTTTTATATCCTCCGTTTTACATTTCCTGTTGTCTCTTGAATTACTTAATCACATGCTTGGCTTTATGTAATCTCTGAAATCCTTTCTTGTCGTGCTCTATTTTGTGTTTTGTTTCATCCAAACAACAAAATTACATATTTGCAATTTTTAGTAAAGTTTGATTGCTTTCATCTGCTCTTGTATTTGTAATCAGTCAAAATGCAAGATTTAAGTCAAATCCAATGAGCGCTGACTTTAACACTGATTTTAGATTTGACTAAGTGAAGGCTGGTGTTAAGTGAGCATAAACCCAAACTGGCACCTTAATTAAAAACAGAAAGCAGTGCAAACTGGGTTAGTGGGTCAGCGTGAACGCCGCAATAGCGAGGCAAAGCAAGCGACCTTCTGCAGCATTGTGTAACTGCTCTCAGAAGGAGATCCGCAGTTTAGTATTAGAGAGATGCTGTCGTGTGTTTTGTGAGCCAAGGCCAGCTCGTATGTCATATTGAGTGTTTGTAAGTGAGCGAGCAAGAGAAAGGGGCAACACATCCAAATGAAAGTCTGGCTCTCATTGGTTTGCTCAGATACATGAGTGTAATCCCTCCACACAATACTGCGGCGGCCAAAACACAGACTGCACTGCCTGTACTGCAGCATGTGATTTATCTTCCCTTTCTTTCTTTCAGGTCTGCGGGTTGGGCAGGAAATTGTTACCTCATACCCGCAAGTTGCTGTGGTGCGTGTTCCGACCCCATGGGTCCAGTCGGACAGCGACATCACCGTACTGCGTCACCTGGAGAAGCTGGGCTGTCGTCTGGTCAACCGCCCTCAGGCCATCCTCAACTGTGTCAATAAGTTCTGGACCTTCCAGGAGCTCGCTGGGCATGGAGTGCCTCTGCCAGACACGTACTCCTACGGTGAGAGATCATCTTTATGTCTGTTAACGCATCATTCCCCAATAATCACTTTGTAATAAAAGAAATAAAGGAATACATTTTTCTTACTTGCATCTTATATACACCACCTTATGTAACCATTCAAAAATTTGGGGTCAGTAATTTATTTTCTTTCTTTTTTTGAAAGAAATTAATACTTTTATTCAGAAAGGATGTTTTAAAATGATAAAATTGATAAAGACATCATTAGAAAAGATTTGTATTTTGAATAAATGCTGTTCTTTTTACCTTTTATTCATCAATGAATCCTGAAAAGTATCACTGGTTTCAAAAAAATATTATATACATTGATAATAACGGAGTATCAAATCAGCATATAAGAACTATATATATACAGTGCAATGCATAAGTTAATACACCCATGCTAAAGTTGACTAAAAAGAGGAATAAAAAATCATATTTTGGAAATTGAACTTAATGCCTTAATTTAAAAAATTAGGAAAAATCCAACCTTTAAGGACACCAATTTTCTTTGTGAATGAATAATGTTTTGTAAATAAATAAAGGTTCTTCCTTAAAATACATGGTGCATAAGTTAGTACACCCCTATGTTAAATTCCCATAGAGGCAGGCAGATTTTTATTTTTAAAGGCCAGTTACTTCGTGGATCCAGGATACTATGCATCCTGATAAAGTTCCCTTGGCCTTTGGAATTAAAATAGCCCCACATCATCACATAGCATTCACCATACCTAGAGATTGGCATGGTTTTATTTCAGTTAGCCTAAAAGCTAGTTTGATTTGCATTGAGAGCAATGCAAATCAAACTAGCTTTTAGGCTAACTGAAATAAAACCATGCCAATCTCTAGGTATGGTGAATGCTATGTGATGATGTGGGGCTATTTTAATTTAACATAGGGGTGTACTAACTTATGCACCATGTATTTTAAGGAAGAACATTTATTTATTTACGATACATTATTCATGCACAAAGAAAATTGGTGTCCTTAAAGGTTGGATTTTTCCTAATTTTTTAAATTAAGGCATTAAGTTCAATTTCCAAAATATGATTTTTTTATTCCTCTTTTTAGTCAACTTTAGCATGGGTGTATTAACTTATGCATTGCACTATATATATATATATATATATATATATATATATATATATATATATATATATATATATATATATATATATATATATATATATATATATATATATACACACACACAAAATTTCCACAAAAATATTAAGCTATTTCTTGACCGCCAAACCAGCATATTAGAATGATGTCTGAAGGATTGTGAAACTGAAGACTTGAGTAATGGCTGCTGAAAATGCATCTCCTGTTCTTCACATGAAAAAAATACATTTTGAAATGTACTAAAACATAAAACAGTTAATTTAATTGTAATATTATTGTCTTTACTGTAATAAATGCAGCCTTGATGAGCATAAGAGACTTTCAAAAACATTACAAAATCTTACCACCCCCAACATTTTGAATGGTAATGTATGTGCACTCCTGTATTTATCATTTATTCAGACATGACAACTGCTGTTTATGCGACACTCCGGTTTGTAGAATGAAACGGGAAGCCCTCATCTTTACCCTAATGAAAACCAGAATGGAAAAACCAGATAGATAGTGAAAAGAACGGGAGTGGGGTGTTAAACAACGGTTACAGCTGCTGTAGTGACGAGTTCCTGGCAGAGCAGTTCTGACATACCCTGCATTTTCTCTTTTTCTTACTGAACGCTGAACGAGTTCATCTGCTCCTGTCAAACCAGCCAAACAGATTCTACATCCATGAATGTTCTCTTCAAAAGCATGAAGAATATATTTGAGAATGCACAGGGTGCTGACACATTTAGAAGTTAGTTATACTGGCTTTGGTTTGGCTTTGAGCTTAAATTATATTTATACCCACTTCTTAGGTTTCTCTTTCTTCTACTCTCTTTCCATATGCTCTGTTTGTTTAATCTTGGACACGTTCTATCAAACCAGAGGTTGCGTTAATTTAAAATCCTGTCATTTACTTGTCACTGGCTCATTTCAAATGCTGTCTAGCATTGTAATATACATACAAGGAAAACAATTCAAACCTGTTTTTTTCCCTTTAAACATCTCTAGCTTGTAGTCTGTTTTGCCAAGTTCAGGTTGTTGAAGACAGAAACATAGGCTGTGACATATTCAGAAAGGTGCTACATTTATATAGTTAAAACATGAATAACAGACCATACGTGTCCAAAGCATGAATTGTCATTTTTAATTATTGAAATTGTTCATATTGGCTAAATTGAGATGATATAAAATGTACACAAATAGAACGGCATAGATTTACGTTCTTAAAGGGGAACTGAAAACAAATTTAAAGTATAAAAATAGACCATGAGGGTAACCCACAACCTCTGGGTCTAACATGTGGCAGTCATGTATCTTCTGAAGAACATATTTTCCTAAAACATCTTTAAGCCATGAACCTTCAAAAACTGGCCACGTAGTTGAACTGAGTGCCATCCAGGAAATGGGAAACGTGTGTGGCAAAAGAAAAAATCTGTCAGTGTTGCAGTTCTTCTCATGTGGATATTGAATGTCGCAGTGTTGCTTGTTTCATTAGAGCTGTTTGCGTCTTGCTCAGGAATCTGGCACTCAAATTAAATCTCACTTTTAATTACATTCATTACATATTCACTAAGCTGTGTGTGTGTGTATGCATGTGTCTCTAGGAGGACACGACAACTTCCGCAAGATGATTGATGAAGCTGAGCCGCTGGGTTACCCTGTGGTGGTGAAGAACGCTCGTGGACACAGAGGTATATAACTGATACTAGAACAGTCTGTGTGCATAATGGCTCTTTTGGGGACTGAAAGAAACAGGCCACACTAGACTTCAGATCTGGGTGCTGATCTTCAGGAGCCCTGAGAACACAAACGCCTCAAAGTTATACTGCTGGATCTCTGAAATCAAGCAGCTTAGAAACATCATCTCTTACCTTAAAAACAAAGGTTGTCTTTCTTTCTCCCAGTGCACATAAGGCGTCTTTGTCCTGCACTGCTCTTTTTCCCCCAAGCAAATTTGAGGTGTGTGTGCTGAAAGCATAATATTTTTTTTACGACTGCTATTGTTTTAATGGTAGTTGCCTTTGATCAGCAACAATACAGAATTACACAAACTGCAAAGAGTCTCACAGTCAGATGAGATCTTGCCTCATTAAAGCTAAGACCAGTGGCCACACCTAGGGATGTCCCGATACCACTTTTTGCAGAACGAGTCCGATACCGATACCGTAACCGATACCTGAATTTTCACTGCATTTGTAATTTTTAAATGTATTAGTAGATAAACCAAAAGATTATAAATCATATTAGTTGGCTTAATTTGTTCATCAAATATATATATTTCTTTCAGTTATTTTCATGCTTAATTAAGCCTGCTAAAATGCATATGAGCTTCTGTAAGCCTACTGTCACTGTTCATTCTATTGCTCTATCATATTTTATCTTTCATTTAATAGCACAGCACATATTTAGAGCTGCTTCAGCAGGGCTCAGTGCTGAGGACTGGGTCAGCGGTTCAAATGTTTGTCAAAACCAGTGAAATATCAATTATTTAATCCAATTTTGATATACAACAAAAACTAGCAGCCTAATTAATGTGAATTTAAAACAAGTAAGCAGTCAGTAACAAAATAGAAACAAACAATTGAATTACAAATAGGACAAATATATACAATAGAACAAAGGCTACAAATGAAATAAACAGTGTTTTTAGAGTTTTTCGGGTAGATCTAACAGGTACAGAAATTTGAATAAAGTAATCAAATGTGAAAAAAAGCATATTCATTACTGTATGAATTATATATAGATGGATATTTTTCTAAAGTTGAAAAGGGTAGCCTATTTAGTCAAGAGCAGTGAGTAATTTCTTTGTCCTTTGTTTGATTAACATTAAAACACAGAAGAAGGTTTATCAAACTGCTGCCCCTTTAAGACCGAGCGCACGGACCGCATTTGAACATGCTACATTCATTTGAGATATAACCGACTTTGTTTACTATAGGATACTCACCAAGACGGGCGTTATTACATAGTTGTGTGTGAATTCGTCCGTACAAGCGCAAGACGTGAAAGACAATTTAATTCAGTATTCGCGCGCTGAGACGCTGGTTTGAGGGGCGCGCGCTTCGGATGTTTGCATTCATGAAACTTCTTGACCTCTGCACACGTCCTGTAATAATGTAGGGAACCACTCGTTATACTTCAGTCAGGTAACAGTTCATGTTTTACTTTACTTACATATACGATTTAGTTTTCATCCAAATAACATGTGCTGAGTGAACGATCAGCAATCAAGAGCATTCAACGGAAGTGCGCTTCTTGCTCTCTGTCTCTCTCTCTGCCTCTCTCTCTCTCGTCAGTTAACGTTAATATAATAAGCTAAAGCTACATGCCTCCATTAATTTCGTTGCCATTGACATCGGACTGAACAAACTTTCCACTGTTGTCTGTTTAAAGGGATGTGCTCGACCAGCTCGTGCGTCTATGACTCAGTTCACCTCGACAAAGCACTCGCGGCGGCCAGTTTCTTTTCGCAAAATGTACGTGGTATCGGTGCGTGGTATCGGCGAATTTTTATGAGTACGAGTATATGAGGACAGTATCGGCCCGATCCCCGATGCCAGTATCGGTATCGGGCCATCCCTAGCCACACCTGAAGAAAATTATGAAAATTTCATTCACTTATCAATGATTATATATATATATATATATATATATATATATATATATATATATATATATATATATATATATATATATATATATATATATAGTGCAATGCATAAGTTAATACACCCATGCTAAAGTTGACTAAAAAGAGGAATAAAAAATCATATTTTGGAAATTGAACTTAATGCCTTAATTTAAAAAATTTGGAAAAATCCAACCTTTAAGGACACCAATTTTCTTTGTGAATGAATGAATGTATCGTAAATAAATAAATGTATATAAAAATAAATTCACCATACCTAGAGATTGGCATGGTTTTATTTCAGTTAGCCTAAAAGCTAGTTTGATTTGCATTGCTCTCAATGCAAATCAAACTAGCTTTTAGGCTAACTGAAATAAAACCATGCCAATCTCTAGGTATGGTGAATGCTATGTGATGATGTGGGGCTATTTTAATTCCAAAGGCCAAGGGAACTTTATCAGGATGCATAGTATCCTGGATCCACGAAGTAACTGGCCTTTTAAAAATAAAAATCTGCCTGCCTCTATGGGAATTTAACATAGGGGTGTACTAACTTATGCACCCTGTATTTTAAGGAAGAACATTTATTTATTTACGATACATTATTCAGAAAATTGTATGTCAGAAAATTGGTGTCCTTAAAGGTTGGATTTTTCCTAATTTTTTTAATTAATGCATTAAAGCAACAACATGGAACTTTTCCTCTGCGGTCGCCCTACAGGTTGGAAGCGGAATTGTCCATTACCGCTGTCGTAAAATGATTTACGGTTACTGCAGAGAATGTCTGGTTACTGTCAACGCATTCTCATCCCCAAATCGTCACTTTCAAACATTCTTCAATATCCGACGCACAACGCACCCTTAGCGTCAATATGAGACGCTTCGGTTATGGATAGGTTTAGGTCTGTGGTAGGGTTATGCGTCTCATATGGACGCTAAAGGGTGCTTTGTGCGTCAGATATTGAAGAAATTTTGAAAGCGTCAGTATATGACGACTTGGGATGAGAACGGGCTGTTACTGTATATGAAGCATGCAGGGTTTTTTCATATGGGCAATGATAATATTATTAATCTTCCTCCTTTCATAATTTATACATGTTTAGTAGACTAAACATTTTAACTCAAACATTTGCGATTTGCATGTCGATTGCAATGCTCAAATCTGAACGAGAATGATAGCGATAGCATCCTAACCATCTAAAACTAGCATGTTAGTGTTTACTAGCTAAGTTACCAGAATGATAATTCGCTCATCTACTAACGTTAGCTGATTCATGAAGATAAATGGAGGTCCAGATAGTTTCCGTAACGTAGCCAGGCAGACAACAGATTAGAAAAACTAAAGATAGTATGCAAGCAATTTACTTACTTGTTCAACAGCATGACGGCCAAGTCAGCATCGGTCTGACGATAAGCTCACGCCAGCGAGCAAACGCTCGACCAATATTGATCCTCGTCCTGCCTTTCAGTTTATCACTCTCCCTTTTCCTCTTCCGACTCTACTCCGACAAAACCTTGGACTTCTTACGTTTCGCTGCTGCTTCAGCCATGACGAAAACAGACGCACGAAAACAAACGCGCTGGTTGGCCTGTCACGGACGAATTTGAGGAAGTGATTGGCGAAGTGACGTATGCCGTAAAGCAGTCGAATTTTGTAGTTCTTTTTGAGCTCTGGTTACTACCCGCACCCCGAAGTTACATAGTGCCAGTAAAAGCGATACAGACCCCGTCAGGCTCTGGCAGACGTGTCATTCAACCTATTGTAAGTCGATGTACCATCACAAGGGTCTTGGAAATATATTATGAAGGTTGAAAAACTACATGTTGTTACTTTAAGTTCAATTTTCAAAATATGATTTTTTATTCCTCTTTTTAGTCAACTTTAGCATGGGTGTATTAACTTATGCATTGCACTGTATATATATATATATATATATATATATATATATATATATATATATATATATATATATATATATATATATATATATATATATATATATAATTTTTTTTATTTTTTTTTTTATGTTCCCAGATCATCCCAACCAGTCTCTGAATGCGGTTTCAGAATGCTGAGATTTTTGAACGTTCCATTCAAATCTCATCTTTAATATATTTATGGCCTATTAGTCACTTTTTTTGCAGTCTTTTTAAAAAATGTTTTTTTTTTTTTTTTTTTCGTACCCAGTTTATGATCACTACTGGATAAGTAATTTAAATGTATTGGTTAAAGGTGTTGGAGAACTGGTTAGGTGAAGCAGAACGCGCACATTTCAGTCAAATCTTTGTTAAAAAGGTACCGGGTCGATTGACCTATACAGATGAAAACAAAATTGCTCACAATGTTGACCTTTGTTGGGCTGTGACATGTTTTGAAAGATTTCCTCTGACCCAGGAGGAATAGGGTGGGGTGGCGGCAGCCTGATGGTTGAACATCTGGGAGAGTTCACAATCCTGCTGTTTCACCTTTTTGCCCTTGAGCGAGACACTTAACCCCTGGTTGCTCTAGTGATCTCTCCCAGCAATTAGTGTCTTGCATATCTCCTTGTATCTGATAGATGACTATTACCTACCAAAATTGATTATTCAGCCCATGGATAAATGGCAAAATTTACAGACTTTCAGCTGTTTGCAATGAACAAATTAAACAAAAGTAATTGAAATCGCTCACCACAACAAATGTGGTTTCCCCAAATTTAACTGAAAATGCAACTTTTAATGTCTTCTGCAGTCTCAAAATGATTAAATCCCCTGAATAAAATCCCTCACAACAACACAAATCTGTAATACAGGTGTTGTCTCAAGCACATCTGATGCAACTAATCAAGGGCTTCATTAGTTGCACCAGGTGTGCTTGAGCAAGAACACATGAATTATCTGAACTGGCTAGGTTTGTTGAGACAAATATGGCTAAGTCAAAAGGTGGCCGAGTCAAAATGGTCCTGAAAGATAGTGAAGGCACTAAATGTTCCAAGGGACACAGTTGGAAGCATTGTTCGCAAGATCAAAATTAAAGGAACAGTGGTTACACTACCTGCACAGTAGGGGTGGAAACGCACACAGAAGTCACGGTTCGGTTCATACCTCGGTTCAGACATCACGGTTCGGTACGAGTTCGGTACAATGGAGGGAAAAGCAAAACAAAAATGCAGAAGGCTTGTGCATGTCTCAGGCTGTACCACCAAAGGAAAATAAATTACTTTAGCCTTGAATTTTTTAAATAAGTTTTATTAATAAAGTAAAGGCATAGAACCAGTTTATTTGTAGTGCACTGACAATAGTTTTATATTATTAGTTTATTAATTAAATTAATAAAAAGACCTTGAGATATGTTTGGTAATTGTACCTGAATGAATTGAAAATTAATTTGCTACATTTCAGATTAATATATTTGTTTTCCTTAATTTTAATTAACAGTAACTTAAACAGTTTGCAGTTTGAATGATGTCCTGTATAAACAAAATGGAGTATGCTTTTATGTTTTCTCTGTTCGATCGCGCCCGCGCCACGCACACACAAATATAATTAAACACTTTGCGACTTCGATCGCGCACGCGCCTCACTCACTCACTCACTCACAACAGAATTGCAATCTTTACATCGCAGCCTGCTTCAGAGCTAAGGCGGGGCTACAGATTAGGTGTCCCAAAAGAACCCGCGTATCTAACAGTAGTTCCGCATTACATTCATTAATTTAAGAAAAACAAAATGTAAACTTTTTTTTTTATTATTTTTTTTTTTTTTATTTGTATTTGTATTAAAGTTTTATTTATTTTTATACCGTGTATTCTCCGTGTAAATTTATGCACCGAACCGTGACGCCCGTACTGTTTCGGTTCAATACGAATACATGTACCGTTCCACCCCTACTGGACAGGTCAGAAAAAGGAATCTTATCAACGGCTGAAACCAGATTTCTGGGAAGGCAGGTTCAGAAAAACCCTTAAATGACTGCAAAAGACCTGCAGCAAACCTTGGTGGCAACAGGCACTGAGGTTTCAGCTGCACAGTAAGGCGCGTACTAAACGTATGCCAGAACTCCAAGATGTACACCACTACTGAACCAAAAGCACAAGAAAAGTCGCCTCCAATTTGCTCAAAATCATATAAATAAGCCATAGAAGTTTTAGGATTCTGTTCTGTGGAGTGATGAAACAAAACTGGAACGTTTCAGCCCTATGGATCAGCTGTATGTTAGGAGGAGGAAGAATGAAGCATATGCTGAAAAGAACACTGGTGGTGGCTCAGTGATGCTCTGGGGCTGCTTTGCATCCTCTAGCACTGGAAACCTGCAGTGTGTGGAAGGCAAAATGGATTCATTGAACTTCCAGGAAATCCTAGTAGAAAACGTCATGCCGAGAAAGCTGAAGCATCATTGGACCTTCCAACAGCACACTGATCCCAACCATACCTCAAATTCCACCAAGGCTTGGTTGTAGAAGAATTCCTGGATGATTCTACAGTGGCATCACAGTCACTTGACTTGAACCCCATAGAAAATCTCTGGTGGGATTTGAAGGCGGTTGCAGCACGCAAACCAAAGAATATTACTGAACTGGAGCTCATTGCTCATGAGGAATGAGCTAAGATTCCTCAAACACCACCAGAAGCTGGTGTCTGGTTATACATCTTGTTTTCAGCAGGTCATAACAGCAAAAGGATGTTCTAAGTACTAAATATGCTTGCCATGAAGGGGTTGAATAATTTTGAGACTGCAGAAGTCATTAAAAGTTGTATTTTCAGTTTCATTTGGGGAAACCATTTGAAACATTTGTTGCGTTGAGCTATTTCAATTACTTTTGTTTTATTTGTTCATTGCAAACAGCTGAAAGTCTGTATATTTTGCCAAAACCTGATTTGCATTGGGGGTTGAATCATTTCAATTACAACTAATTTTCTCTTCCTCCTTGTGTTAATAAAAAAAAAAAAAAAAAAACAGTTTTGCATGTGGCCAAATTCATGCTGCTACACCTGGCTGTGTATCAAGAGTGTAAAATTCTGTTAATGTGTGAAAGGGATGCATTTGACACTGTTCCACAAGATTGTCGTCACATGAAGGTTCGCGCATTTAACCCTGGATTGTTATTTGTTCTATTTGCTCCTTATGCAGAGGAATCAATCATTGCTTTAGCTTTTAGTAACACTTTGAAACTTCTTTTACACAACTTGTTAAAGTAGACACATTTTGTTTAGGTAGTTCCAAAAATTATTATTTTTTGGAGTACTTATACAGTCAAAACCTCACTACTGTTAAATTTGCACTTGATCATAGTTGGTCTTTAATGATGTCACATTTTGATCTGTGCAGGTAAAGCTGTGTTCCTGGCCCGGGATAAGCACCACCTCTCAGACCTATGTCATCTGATTCGCCATGACGCCCCATATCTGTTTCAGGAGTATGTGAAGGAGAGCCATGGGAGGGATGTGCGGGTAGTTCTGGTTGGAGGGCGAGTGATCGGGTCCATGTTGCGCTGCTCTACCGACGGACGCATGCAGAGCAACTGTTCACTAGGTATGCAATTGTGCACTTGCCTCCCCCCAAATTATTAATTTTTTTTTAATACCTGCTGATATTTTTTTGTGTCTGTGGATGTTTTTATTTTTCTGTATCAACTATTTATTTTTAATTTTATTTTTAAATATTTGGCCACTACAGCCACTAATTTCTTGAACAATAATATGCGGACATCAAAACATGCTAACTCGGAGCGAGGGTTTAGCTTTCATTTTTAAATCACGATTAGTTGAAATCAGTTTGCATATTTAGAAACATATTGATGTATTGTCCTGTGTTAGCGTAGGTTTATAAATGATTTACATTACAAAGCTGTTGATGGTGCACATGAACATTATAATCAACCCAAACTCACAACATTCAGAGATGGAGTTTGAGGCATGCTCCATGCATGTAAATGATAACAGTTCATGTGGAAAAGCATTAACAGTGAACTGAGCCATTCTGAGACACAAGTGCATGGGCCTATATATTAAACATGCAGGGCATATATTTATTTAATTGAATCGCAGCCTTTGTGAATTCACAATAGTACTATGCTATAGTATGGTTTTAATACATCTTGCAGCCTTACAAAATGATCTAATAATGCGGTTCATGGATTCTCGTCCTTGGAATGCGCCACTTCTGGTATTTTGCCGGTTACTCGATACGGGTAAATTGCAATCTGGGATTTTTTTTAAATCGAGTACTCTAATCAAGGAATCGTGACAGCCCTAATAATAACAATAATAAATACTATTGAATTTAATTTTCAGTTCAAGGCAACATTTATAATTTTCATATACTTTTTTTAATATTTCAGTTTCATTTAATATAGAATAAAGATCTAGAATATTTAATTGTTTTAGTTAACAAAAGCAACACTGACCATAATTTCCAATTAGCCCCTCTGCTCATGATTTCACTCCTTTTTCTAGGTGGGGTGGGAATGATGTGCCCCCTTAGTGAGCAGGGGAAGCAGCTGGCCGTGCAGGTGTGCAATATTTTGGGGATGGACGTCTGCGGGATCGACCTGCTCCAGCTAAACGATGGTTCTTTTGTGGTGTGCGAGGCTAATGCCA
This sequence comes from Rutilus rutilus, assembly GCF_951802725.1. Taxonomy (NCBI): domain Eukaryota; kingdom Metazoa; phylum Chordata; class Actinopteri; order Cypriniformes; family Leuciscidae; genus Rutilus; species Rutilus rutilus. The sequence goes on along the minus strand of NC_140232.1, from coordinate 21,072,119 downwards.
ACGTAGGCTTCATCGCATTCGACCAGGCGTGCGGAATGGACGTGGCGGGTATCGTGGCTGACTACGCCCTCTCACTCCTGCCAAACCGCCTCAGCAGGAAGATGTCGCTGCTGTCTGTGGTCTCCAGCACCAGTGAAACTAGCAGCGAGCCTGAGGTGATAATCCCCACAGAGGTGTGTATTCCCAACGAGATCTGCCCACCCGGCACTAGCTGTACCATCCCTGACGGCGTGTCGACCATGAGCACAAGCTCCACCTCCAGCGAGAGTGAGGGGGATCTAAACGAAACGGGCCCCAACCCTGTCACTGCAGATCCCGCTTACAATATCAACTCCCTCCTCGCGAGTGAGATAAAACTGTTGACTGAGTGAGCTGGAATTACAGCCACAAACACACACAGATACACAGACATCAAAGAGCAACACATACTGAAGTGGACATTAAATGCATACAGATGCACACGTGTAATCATACTAACCCTCCCTGTAAACCCCCGTCTGAGGCTGCTCCCCTGATGTTTCTTCTCCATTGACAGACTATAGAATTAAACAAGTGTACAGTGCAGTTCGGAAGTGCACCAGATAGAGTACACTCCAGTCTGGCTGTAGTGCACCAGCTGAAAATGCGTTTTCCACTGTAATTTGAGGGTGCATGCACTGTAGAGTGGTTTTATCAGGACACGATTCCCAAATGTAACCTTTCAGCGACCAACAAACTGGATTCTGATGTTCATACTTTGGGTTAGGGTACACACACACACACACACACTGACATACACTTAAGGACATATTAAAGTCTTCTGTATTATAGAGAGAGAATGAATGAATTTTGTCTGTTACAAACCTTGTGGTAAAGCCTGGCTGAAGGCATAATGCATTGCATGCATGGGGTGAGAGAAAGAAAGAGAGAAAGGAAATGAATGGACCCAAATTTCAACTGCCCACCAGGATACAAAGGCACATACCTCCCTGCCCTCAAAAAGCCCATCCAGACAGACACATAGAGGGACACCAAGAACAAAAACTGGAAAGCTGTGAATATTCTCATCCATCCCGACTCTCTTAAAAGCATGAATGAGTATGAGTTATTTTAGTCTGTTGCAATGGCTGCCTGTAGTAAATGAATTACTGCTGATCAGACAAGCGTAAAGGTTTCATTTGCTTTGCCGGTGTCTGTAAAATTGATTGACTGATGTGGGACCCATTTTGAATTGCCATCCTTAATGTGTAAGTGATGATTTGGCCTATAGGAACTTAATTGGTTAATGGGCATCTTTTACTTGGTAATTCTGTAATTGAGGCGGCCATTTTAGAAACCGCCACTGTCCACCATTTTGGATTGGTTAATGTACTCTGTTTACAGATCAATAGTATGGAAGATAATGTGAACGGGGAACAATATTCTTAAAAATAAAAAAGCTGTTTTATCCAATGTCTAATTCAAACCTGCTAATGCCCACACGTCAATCTGCATGTCTGCCACTCCAAAAGCAAATCTCCCACATATTAGAGTCTGAACAGTGAGTTGCATAGAAATAGAGTAGACTTTTAAATACTAATGTTTTTACCACAAGGGCTGAACGTTTTGCCAACACTAAGCGATGACGATGAATAAGCTATTTGTCTTCAACGATTTGTTTGTACAAAAATACTGCAACAATAAAACTGAAGTGTCAACTCAAACGGGTGCTACAACTTCTCTTAATTCAGCCCAGTGGTCTAAAAGCCAATAACCTGAAAGACAACCAGGAATTGTATTGATTTGAGCACTGCATATTCCTCAAGTCTAAATCTATTTAACAATAAGTGACTCTTTTAATGTCCCTTTTCAATTTGGAAATGTCTAAAAATCCTTACTCTGAATATTTGCATATTCAAATTTACCTTGAGTCTTAAAATGCATATAACAAGCTTCAAATGGACCAAACTCACAATCCAAACCAGCTCAGAATGGTTTGCCATGTTAGACGTCATAGTTTAGATCAATTAAATGTGAGTTCAGACTTTAGAGGAAATACTGTTTACATTAAGATGAAATATAGAATTGAAATTTTAGAGTTAACTCGGGGAAGCAGCCTTGATCAAATTCCTGTCCTTGGAAACGTGACATTCATGTTAGACAGTCCTGCCTATGTGTATCAATAAACAAAAGGACAAAGCGTTATAAAATATTAAGAAATGGATGCTGTGAGACCTGATGGTTAAATGCAATCTTTTTCTTGTTTGTTTTATATTTAGTGTTCTGTTGTCTTTTGTTTTCCTAATTTATAATTTTATGTTTTGTTGAGAAAAAGGACAAACTGGTTTATATGCGATAATCTTGCTTGGGAAAGGCTGAAGAGTGGCGAAGGGTTTTAGTGTGAGTTTGACTGAACAGACGTTGACCAACTGAGACACACACACACTCTTCTCACCACCCCCTCTCAAGCGTTGTGATTTGCCGTCTTGTGTGTGATGTGTTCCATCATTCCATGCCACCAGAGACTTGCACCCTCCACCTCATCCCACTCAAGAACAAGTGTCCCTGTAAACTCTGACACTTTTCGGTGTTTGCGATAACGCACCATATGGTTGTCCAACTCTTACACACTCTGCCTCCACTTCCGATAGAATTGAACAGGAAGTTTCTTCTCCCCTTATGTTTAGTATAATAACGGTGTGACTCCAAATCTAAATACTTCAATTCAGAATGGAGTCCTAAATCTGAACTGAGAGCTAAAATGGCGTCATCAGATCTGGCTCAGTGGAAAACATTGTCTATATGAAATAATACTCATTCTGAGTATTAAGGTACCACTATACTCCTCTGACTTTGCAATTAACTTAGCGTCACAACTAAAAAAAAAAAAACAGTTGCTGCTAATGAACTGTTCTATGGAATGGAAAAGGGAAATGTTTTGAGACTCCATGTGTTCATTTCATTGCGCCTCTTGTTTTGTTTTTGTTTTCCTTTTTTTAGTGGGAACCTAAATGCCAAAAACCAAGCAATGTTGTATAATTTAAAACAAGAAATTACTAGTGATAGAACGCTAACATTGATGTTATGTGTCATTACGTAATAAAACCAATAATACCAATAAAGACATTCAAAAAATGTCCAGAACATGAAATTTGTGTCAGCTTGTCTTTATCTCACATCACAGTTGACAGACCTTTTCCATCGAACTTTTGCTATTGTCACTAAAGGTGCAGTCACATTTCAAACTTTTGCAGGCAAAATCCAATCAATACAATAGGAATCCATGCGCTTGGGAGTTTTGTGAAAGTGTTCCCAACGCAGATTTCGCAGCGGGTTAGAGTTAGTCACAAATTTACCAGCAGAAAGGTTTGAAAGTGACTTCTGTGTGAGCTGTGCTTCGTACACCATTGACAATGGACCCTTTTTGCCAGTGAAATTTCACTAAAGTGGCCGCGCCTTAATTGTACATCATTATCTCCCAATATCCATTGATGACAGATTAACGAATGAATATGAAGTTAAGCAGGATGCCACAAAACAGTGTAAAGTCACTGTTTGACTGTTGATTGTGCTGTAAATTGTGGTCTGTTTTGATTTATTGTTTTTTTTTTGGAGGTCTGTGGTGTATAGGTTTAGCGGGCAATCTCATTCCAAGTGTTTTTCAGCATGTTGTATGAGATTATGGATTGACTCTCTCAGTCTGTTTTGTTCACTTAACCCCTGGATCAACACCTCAGCTTTCTTCCCATACTCCAGAGCCTATATACACAAACACAAAAACATAAAAGGAGTATATACCAAAAACAAAAAAGGAAATCTGATTTCCAAACTTATAATAAATAGACCAATGTTTCCAATTTAATCTGGTGGTATGACAAGTGTAGCTGTTTAATTGAGAGAGTTTAGCATAGTTTGATGAATGTTAATAAATGGGAAGGTTTTTTTTTTTTTTTTTTTTGTAGTTGGGTATGAGAGCTGGGATGTTAAACTAGTTAGTAATTAGGGATTTAAAATGTAGGGGAAGTAGAAGAAAGCCTGAAGGAGAATCCCATTACAACCAGAATAGCAGGGTCATGGCTTTAGTCATTAGTGTTATTAGTGTTAATCTGCACTGAATTCAAGAACTTAAACATGTTTACAGCACAGAATGACTTCATATACACCCATGCATCCAGATCCAACGTTTCATCTCAGCACTTTCAATATAATTTAGACGTTTGGGTGAGGTTTTGGTTATTTACTATAATTTGGTTATGCAGGGCAGTGGTGAGGAGGTGAGTGTTGAATTCAGGAGCATATTGTAAATGTAGTTTCTTTATAGAATATTTCATTAGTCGATCTTTATTGTTTACCTTGGTGTAGTTGTTGCATAGCAACCACAGCATAGCCAGAGAATGAGCCAACACGACTGACTGGTCAGGGCGAGGTTTCACACTCTGTTCCTCAAACTCTAAGAGACATCTCAACATCTGATCAGCCTCTACACACTGGGCCTCATCTATACAAACACACAAAAGAGGAATCTCAATGTCAGATACAAAGGTCACAGGTCAGTGTAGTATCTGAGAAAACTGTTTCAAGTGTCTGTATTAAATAAAAGCTTCACCACTGTTCGATCTTGCGAGGTGAGTAACCCAGGGAAATACCTGTGAAATTGTATGATGAATTCTGTTGAAAAATCTCTAATCTATGAGATATTCAGCAATATGATCCTTACACATTAGAGTTGTTTCCATTTGACGTTGTTTGCCGGGCTGACGAATCAGCCGATATTTTCCTACTTCGAGATTGTCTGAATGGGCTGATAACCATGATCACTCGGTCCATTAAGAGAAATACTAGCTCTCCCTTGAGCCATTTCAAAAATCTACCAACAACCTAGTCTATGAATAATTTGTTTCCAAATATTTTTTGTGTATTTCAATTAAATATTGCATGAAAATGTTTCATGTCAGCGTATGTACACTACCGTTCTAAAGCTTCGGGGTCAGTAAGATTTTTTTTAATTATTGCATTTAAATTAATAACTTTTCAGCAAGATTGCATGCAATTGCTAAAAAGTGACAGTAAAGACATAACATTAAAAAAGTCATGTTCTTTTGAACTCTATTCATCAAAGAATGAAAAAATGTTATCATGTTTTCAACAAAAATATTAAGCAGCACAAGTGTTTTCAACATCGATAATAATAATAAGTGTTTCTGGAGCCCCAAATCAGCATATTATAATGATTTCTGAAGGATCATGTGACACTGAAGACTGGAGTAATAATTCTGAAAATTCAGCTTTGATCACAGTAATAAATTAAACTAGAAAATGTATTTTTAAATTGTAATGATATTCCATTGTATTACTGTTGTACTGTATTTTTGAAAAAATAAAAGCAGCCTAGGTAAGACTTTAAAAAAAAAATGTTTTAACAAAAATGTATGTGTATGTATAATTGAAAAGTATTCGCTTATATCATTGGTTTAGTTAAACATTTCAAGTTGTGTGTATTCCGAACAAACATAAATGCACAATGAACAATAGTATTTTTATACATTAACAATACACTGATTGGCTATTAAATGTATTCATTTATAAATAAAATAAGAGTAATTATGATGATACCTATTGCATTTACAAGTGTATTGACTGAACGGTGATGTAAGGCTCCACTGACATGATCAGACTGTCTGCCCTATAGAGACAATAAAAAATAAAACTGGCTAGTCTGTGTCCCTGATTGATATCAGGTCATGCTTGTTGTTGTTGCTCAGTGCAGTCACATCCAATGTGACATGCAGAGCGAGGCCGGCTGAGCTGTTTCCTGCTATAGAGTCATCAGGTCAGAAGTTATAATGTGATGTGGCTGGCCAGAGGGCGGAACCGGCGCCAGTCTACTGACCTCAGGTCAGTCGTTAAGAGGCCAGAGAGCAGGAAGGATCAAGTGTACTGACCAGTGACCAGCCAGTATGGACACAGAGCTAAGCCAGCCACGTCACTGGAAGACTTAGCCAAAACACAGCTGAGGTTAATAGGCTTAGAGAGAGAACTAGGGCAGGAGTGCGGCACGTACTAGCGGCTCTGTCATATTTGATCTTAGTCATCAGTAGAATAAAGTAGCTTTTGCTCTAGGACACAACCTCATGACATGACTCTAAATATATAGATGACCTCATACAAACTACATGCAATACACACACACAATCATGATGGTACAGGCTGTCATAAAAGCTTATAAATAATTAAATCCGCACCATTCAGATGTGACATTTCGTGAGAGATGAGTATATATACAAATTTATGTCAGGATATGAACTACATTAAATAAATTTACAAAATTATTTTATTTATAATTTTTATATGTATGTATGTATGTATGTATATATATATATATACATACATACATATAAAAATTATAAATAAAATAATTTTGTAAATTTATTTAATGTAGTTCATATCCCAACATAAATTTGTATATATACTCATATATAGATATATATATATATACTCATATATATATATATATATACTGTATATGCAGGATGCAGGTGAAATGGGCAGGAATTAAGATTGACTTCTGATTGACTGGGTAAATTATCTCTGAAACACCAAGGCTTGTGTCAGCAGTGGTGAGAGTTTACCAACAGTGGTCCGAGGAGGGACTACCACAAACCAGCAAGAGGCTGTTGGGCACCCAAGGCTCATCAATGCACGAGGGCAACGAAGGCTATCCTATCCGGTCCAAGCCAACAGAAAGTCTACTGTGGCACAAGTCAAACAAAATTTGAATGATGGTTATGGGAGGAATGTGTCATAACACAGTGCATTGCTCTCTGATGCATATGGGGATACGTAGCCGCAGACCAATCAGAGTGCCTATGATGACCCCCGACCACTGTCGAAAGTGCGGCACGAGCATCGGAACTGGACCCTGGAGCAGTGAAAGAAGGTCGCCTGGTGCGATGAGTCCGTTTTTTAATTTATGGCCAGATCTCAATCCAATTGAGCATCTATGGGATATGCTGGACCAACAAGTTCGATCCATGGTGGCTCCACCTCGCAACCTACAGGACTTGAAGAATCTGCTGCTAAAGTCTTGGTGCCAAATACTTCAGGACACTTTCAGGGTCTTGTAGAGTCCATGCCTTGGCATTGAATAAAGATCTGATTGACAACCGGCATGCTAATAAGTGTCTGCAGGAATTTAGCACATTATAAGCATTAAACTTGTGGGAACTGGGAATGAGTAAAATTATGTCCAATACCACAATCCTGAGCTAAAATATATGCATTTATATATTCAGGATTATTTCAGGACTTACAGTTATAACTATATATTCAGATTTACAATCATAAATAAATATTCGGATTTACATTTACATATTCACGATTCATATTTTTATATAATTATTTCCTAATTGGCCCTTCATAATATGAATATATACATTTGATATCTGATGAACAATGAAACCGTTACTGTCCACAGAGATGAGACTTTTTACGGATATGTCTTTGTGTAGGTTTACTGTCTTTATGCCACTTACCAAAACGTTCTTCTGGTTGAGTGCCACTCCGACTGATATCATCCATCAGCTTACACAGGTGAGAGTGCCATGAACTCGCCACCTGTACACACGCACGCAATGCGATGAGAGACGTTTCACAGACACAGATGACTCAATGTTCACTGGAGGTGGGTGTGTGTCTACCTCTGCATAGAGCGAGAGGGCAACGTCAGGCTTGTTTTGCTTCAGAAACACATCAGCCATCAGGAAATATCCTCCAGACGTCACAGTACTGTCCAAACCAAACATCTCACTGGCATAGTACACCTGCACAAAGAAAAAATATATAAAAATTAAAAAATGAATGTAGTTAGTCAGTACCTCAAAATGAACTTTGGGTGTTTAAAGAGATAAACAAATAACTGACATAAATAACTGGACATGAAATATGGATTTTTAGTTCAAATTAAACAATAATATCTAATGGCAGTATACCACTGGTACATTATTATGTACATGCAATCCAATCACAGTGTTCCACGCATATTAGGACTTACGTCATTGGCAAAGTGAGTGAGTGCAGATGTGTATTTTCCCATGGCAGCGTGCAGGCGGCCCAGGGTCCTGTGTAGCTGATGAAGGACAGTGTGACTGCAGCCTGGTGTTTTCATCACTGTCCACTCAGCCTTAGACAGATACTCATGAGCCTGAGAGAGAGAACCTAAACCTAAACACACACAAACAACATACACTATGAACAAAGGGTCCTTGATGCCTCTTGAGTTGGAGTGAGCCTGGCTATTAGAGGGCCTGTCTGTGTCTACTCAATACAACCATCTTTGATGTTTCTATTGGAATAGACATCTAGTGTTTTAAAGATTTATGCCTGGTTTCCTCAGTTGTCAAAAAGTCCACTGTGTGGATTCTCAGCATATAAAGTGTCTATCTGTATAGACAGAAGCCTAATGATCAAGGGTGTGTCTCAATCCGCTCCCTAGTTCAACAGTGCACTGCCCATGCCCAAGGAGTTGGCTATTGCTAGGGCTGTCTCACTGTCAACATTGGCAAAGTGAGTGAGAAGCATCAGCTGCTTACTATATTCACTTACTGGAATTGTCGTCATGTTATCTGTCTCTCGAGTTGTGAGAAGATGAGCGCAAGTGTAAATGAAGACAAAGCTTTATTACTGTCTTTAAAATCTTTTATTTCTAATGTGCATGGAAAGAAAACAATCCTGCACAAATAATTATACAGGAATTAAGGGGTTTTATAAGATTGATTTGAAAAATAAATGTATTTATTCATTTATTTGTTAATGTATGCATGTTCTGGTTCAAGGTTTTAATATTTACACTACCCTTTTTGGGTTGATAAGATGTTTTTGACAGAAATCTTCAATGCTCACTAAGACTGCATTTATTTAAAATAACTGTTTTCCTATTTAAATATATTTAAAAATGTAATTTATTCCTGTGATGGCAAAGCTGAATTTTCAGCATCATTACTCCAGTCTTCAATGTCACATGATCCTTCAGAAATCATTCTAATATGATGATTTGGTGGTCGATAAACATTTTTTATTATTAGCAATGTTGAAAACAGGTGTGCTGCTTAATATTTTTGTGGAAACCGTTATACATTTTTGTCATGAATACAAAGTTCAAAGCATTTGTTAGAAAATAGGAATCTTTTATAACAATGTAAGTCATTGGAATTTAATGCCCCCTGTCTAAGTATTTTGTAAAAAATAATAATAATTAGATATATGAGTAGAAATGCAAGTATATTGTAAGTATTTTGTACCTTGTTTATTGCCTGGCTGAAAAATAAATAAATGCACATATGTTTTTTTTGTAACAGCTATAAAGTAGATGCACTGTGATGTTGTTTATAAATGTCAGATGCATTTTGATGTGGAATTTCTTGACACAGCAAACTGAGTCATCAGTGTCCCAATATTTAATGGATCAAGGCCCCAATTCATATTCACAATATGCAAATTTATGTCAGAGAATTATCCCATGCCAACTATCAAATCTCCAGTCACATAAAGATGAGTCTTTCATATGCTTATGTCAAAGAGCTTTCAGTGAAAGAGGTTTTCACTCAGACAGTACACATCTGCATGACTAGTCTGCCACATCCTGAATTACATAACAAACGTCTCTCCGTTCAGTTCATGTCCAAGCACCACCCTTCCGTCCCACAGGAAGTAAATAGGGCTCGATGTCAGCCTCGTTTTTTTAGCAAACTCTTGTTTCCATTCTTTACAGAAGTGAAAGTTATTGGCTGTTAGCCTCCAGAGAAGTTCAGAAAGTTAAGCAAACTGTGAAGTTTGTTATCTAATGGACCTTAGAGAGAATTAAAATTAGTTCAGCCATGGGTTGGTTTTTGCAGGTACATGTCTTTTGTTAGTTTTGTGCATGTCTCACCTATATTAGCCTGCGCAAGCAGTAGATAAGCTGGTACCAGTTCAACAGCACAGGTCCCGTACACCTGCATGGCCCAGCGCAGGAATAGGAGAGCGGCTGGCAACACATCCTGGAACCTCTTCTTGGACACCCACCTCTGCGCCTCTAAATGAGCAATCTCTATTAGATACTCCTAGTGTCGAAAACATACAAAACACACACTTATCAGACATCTGCCCTGTTAACAAACCGATTTGCCCCATTTTATGTGCTGGAGTGCATATGAACCTGTTTCTTCACTCTTTCTTTGTGGTGGTGGTCTTGGTCGGACTGCAGTGTGCCGAATGGTGCAGGTGCGTGAATAGATACCAGCAACGGACACACTTTTTCATGAATACTGATCCAGTCGGTCAGCTGGTGGTCAGGGTCACTACACACAAACACGCACACACACACACATGTTTGGTTTCCATATTTCATGGAGACTTTCCATAGACATAATGATTTTTATATTGTACAAACTGTGTGTTCTATCCCCTTACACTAACCCTACCCCTAAACCTATCCCTCACAGAAAACTTTCTGCATTTTTACATTTTCAAAAAACATCACTTAGTATGATTTATAAGCTGTTTTTTCTCATGTGGACCAAAAAAAAAAAAAAAAGTCCCCACAAGGACAAGGATTTCAGATATTGCCATCTTTGTGGGGGACATTTTTGTCCCCATAATGTAGGGTTTACCAGGACACACACACATTACTTAGCTAGCTAAATGAGAACATTCCAGAGACTTTTATTGTTTTTAGAAACAGATAGGTTAACCTAACCCCAACAGAAACATTCTGTAGTTTATATCAGACTGGTTTATATATACAGACCCTTTCCAAAAAATTTGAATATCATGGAAAAGTTAATTTATTTCCATAATTCCATTCAAAACGTTAAACCTCCATAGATTATAGATTCAGGGACCACAACTTAAACGATTTCAAGTATTTAGTTGTTTATTTGTACATAATTTGGGCTTCCAGCTCATAAAACCCACGAAAACAGGATTTAATTTTTTTTTAATATTACATGAAATCACACAGTAATTACACAGTGATACCATGGTCATTGAACCAGGTTTTGGTTCTTTTGGCAGTGTGGGCAGGTGCAAATCCAGCTGGAAAATGAAGTCAGCATCTCCATAAAGCTTGTCTGCTGAAGGAAGCATGAAGTGCTCTGAAAATGTCCTGGTAGACGGCTGCGTTGAGTGGACAGCACAGTGGACCAACACCAGCCGATGACCAACACAGACTGTGGAAACTTCGCACTGGACTTCAAGCATCTTGGATTGTGTGCCTCTCCATTCTTCCTCCAGACTCTGGGACCTTGGTTTCCAAATGAGATGCAAAATTTGCTCTCATCAGAAAAGAGGACTTTGGTCCACTGTGCTTTATTAAATCCAGAGTCAACGCAGCCGTCTACCAGGACATTTTCAGAGCACTTCATGCTTCCTTCATTTTCCAGCAGGATTTGCACCTGCCCAAACTGCCAAAATAACCAAAACCTGGTTCAATGACCATGGTATTACTGTGAAATTACTGTGTGATTTCACGTAATATTCAAAAAAAATTAAATCCTGTTTTCATGGGTTTTATGAGCTGGAAGCCCAAATTATGTACAAATAAACAACTAAATACTTGAAATCGTTTAAGTTGTGGGCCCTGAATCTATAATCTATGGAAATTTAACGTTTTGAATGGAATTATGTAAATAAATAAACTTTTCCATGATATTCTAATTTTTTGGAAAGGGTCTGTATATAAATATAAAAGCAGGAGTCAGATTTCATCTCATTTCGCCTCACTCTTGATTGAAAAGAGGATGGCGGAAGATTTGGTTTCAAATCGAAATGGAAAAACGCCTATTTAAGCGATTTTGTCATTGTATTGTTTTGTTGTGTTTTTCATCAATAATAATAATGAACCCAGCATTCAAGCAAATGCCGCCCCAGAATTGACCGTTCGCAAAGACCCGCCCCCTTTAGTTACTGTTGATATGTCCGACAAGCCACGCCGCTCTCACGCCCCACCATGTTCTCATGCAGTGAAAAATACAGTGTGGAGCAGAGAGGACACTGACAACGCGCTGACAGACAGGACAGACCACATTACTTTTAATATGAAATAAAGTCCTCAAGTTCCTCAACTTTTTAATTTTTTTTAATTTGTAAAAAAAAAAAAGTAAACAATAAATACCATTTTGTGGCTCTTTAATGTGTCTGACAGATTGCTGTAGAGTCTCAGTTAAAGCTGCTCATGAGCAGATCATCTCTTCCTTCTAGTTAATTTATAGCATCAAAAAAACATGAATGAACATAAGACGTCAATACACACCGTTTTTCAAGTTAAAATCCTCCAACATTCTCCTGACTGCTTTGTCGGAAAAAAAATAGCGGATTCGGCGGATGGCGGATTATGATTGGTCAGATCGCCTGTCAATCAAGGCGCTAATTCAAAAGCGAAAGTAGAATGCACCTTTACGTCACATTTTGTAATATTTGCATATTAATATTTTTTTTTATTATTATTAATCTCTCATCTCGTTTGTTGAGGAGGACACTGCCCCTCTTGCCTCCTCGGAGGAATCGCCCCTGATACATTTTTAACTATCGCTTTAAGTGCTGCCCATACGAGAACATTCTGTTTGGAGAAAGAAAAAAACGTGACCGAATTATAATATAGATTAGATTTTCATTTGCATGTTGACACTGTGAGACCGTAGATATGGGTCGTGGTTCGTGGTGTCTTTAAAACGGCAAGTGAAAACTCCACGGATGCACACTAAAAACATATATTTTTCCAGTCATATTTCTTTCTTTTTTTTTTTTTCCTGGTTGGTTTTAAGCACGCATGGCTGGCTATTCTCTTCCCTCTGCACATAATTTCTCCTCCAGCTGTTTGAACTCGTTCAACCTTTCCATCTCTGCAGTAACACGGCCAAGAAGAATGCGTGCGTAACATGTGTGCCTATAATGCCACCTGCTGTCTTTACACGCAATTACACCATGGCGTATTCTTTACCAGTATAAGGTGTTGTATTATAAAGACAAAACACGTCATTGAATAACCCGAAGGCTCCAGACTCACCAGTAAAATGTGACCAGGCATTGTGTGCACTTCAGTTGAGCAGGTTTCTGGCAAAGTTCGCATAGCTTTTTCACTCCTTTGGGATTTGCTAGAGGGTTTATAGTGAACGACATCCCAAATGTAGGCTACAAATCTCTACTAAAACTCTCAACCTGCAAAACGTGCTTAAATATAAAACAAAACAAAAACAAGCTTTAATTCTTCGTTCTTACCACAACCCGTTTCAACAGTTTTCCCATTACAAATCAGCTCACGCAATATTTCTTGCTTTGTGTCTGAATAAGTTGAGTTTTACAAATTGGTTCCCATGGAGACGACCTCAACTTAACCGACGAGGATTTAACTGCCCCAGCGATTTTTGTTTTATATATTTTATACACTATTTATAGTGTATAACAATAGCGTTGTTATTGCGTTTCCAAATATATATTACGTACTTTCTTATTTAAACAAAACGCTTCTTTTGCATAACCCTTTTGTCTCGAAATACAGGTAACGTTAAAACGTGATCTACAAGTTTATCGCCATCTGGTGGTGAAATTATGTCTCCTAGTCCTAACTGTAGTGTATTTTTCCTCCTAGACTAGGGATAATTGTCAAATGTTTTATATAGCATACTACAAGGTTTATATTAAATGTAAAGCAGCGATTTTGTTGTTCACTATTTATTTATGTCCTCCAGCTTTTTATCAGAAGGGACTCACAAATGTAAATAATACAAGCAAAAATTAATCCAATGACAATAGAAATAGTAGTACCATTTCCATAAATACCATTGAAAGACAATGCAAGTGCATGGTTTAAATTTAGGCCTATAATCTATTAGCTATAATGGTTTCATATATTTTTGTGCATATTTTTTCACATTTTAAATTAGTTATGTTTCATAATTGCTGCCCTTTTAAAGGGATACTCCACTTTTTTCGGAAATATGCTCATTTTACAACTCCCCCAGAGTTAAACAGTTGAGTTTTACCGTTTTAGAATCCATTCAGCCGAACTCCGGGTCTGACGGTACCACTTTTAGCATAGCTTAGCACAGATCATTGATTCTGATGAGTCCAGTAGCATTTCTTTCAAAATGACCAAAGAGTTTCAATATTTTTCCTATTTAAAACTTGACTCTTCTGTAGTTAAACCGTGTACTAAGACCGACGGAAAATGTAAAGTTGCGATTTTCTAAGCCTATATGGCTAGGAACTACTCTCATTCCGGCGTAATAATCAAGGAACTGTGCGGCTGTACCATGAGTGCAGCAGGCGTAATGATATGACGCAGCGCCTGAAAATAGGTCTAATAGGTTAGACAAACTTAGTCCCGGTCACGTTGGAAGAAGTTACCGAGCTGGGGACTATTTTCAGGCGCTGCGTCATATCATTACGCCTGCTGCACCCATGGTACAGCCACACAGTTGCTTGATTATTACGCTGGAATGAGAGTAGTTCCTAGCCATATAGGCTTAGAAAATCGCAACTTTTCATTTTCCGTCGATCTTAGTACTCGGTTTAACTACAGAAGAGTCAAGTTTTAAATAGGAAAAATATTGAAACTCTTTGGTCATTTTGAAAGAAATGCTACTGGACTCATCAGAATCAATGATCTGTGCTAAGCTATGCTAAAAGTGGTACCGTCAGACCCGGAGTTCGGCTGAATGGATTCTAAAACGGTAAAACTCATCTGTTTAACTCTGGGGGAGTTGTAAAATGAGCTTATTTCTGAAAAAAGTGGAGTATCCCTTTAAAAACTAGCAGAAAACCTAGTTTAATGTGTCACATTCCATTGTGACAACTTACCCCATACTCTCAACCTGTCTAACTACCATTATGCACATATCATCAGTCTCCCAGTCCCAGGGTGTATGCAACAACATGACAGTTATATCAACATTTATATATTAAACTCAGTAATAACACATTAACATTTTTAAAAAAGTTTATTGATTTGCTCATCCACACAAAACATCCAAACATACAAAATTTCACACGTGATCGTGTTTAAAATAGCCTTCCTAAAAATACAATTATTTTTCCTCTGCCCTGAAAACCTTCAAGGGGCCAGACTCTACCCACTCGCCTAAATTAATCATGAAACCGTGAGTTTGCATAGAATCTCTGTGCAAAAACACACACAAATACAGTCAAAATCAAATACTTCCTACCTCAGCCTCTCTTGACCTCAGTCAATCGTCTTTCTGACAGGAGACGTTTAAAAAGCACTCTGGTTAGTGTTACTTCTGTTCATTTGGCCAACAAGAAAAAGTGGGAATAAGATGATGGAAAATTCTCAGGGTGGTCCATTTTCTGTACAGCAGTAGCCTTTTGTCCTTCGCACAATTACCAAAACTAAGAAATCCACCTGCACACATACACACACAGTCGAGTGGAGTTCTTCCAGCTCTTCCTGTAATCCGAAGTGCAGTCGGAGCTGCGATGAACTTTTCGGAGATAGTGAAATTGAGTCATTAACACTCAACTGAACCTCTTTCTGCTTTTAGTCTAGCAGCTGCTATTATTCAGCTGAGCTCTGAGATTACCAGAGAACTGGAGCACACATCCCCCAGGACCCAGACCGATCCATTTCTACTCAGGAAAAAAGCCTACACTGTGAATGCAGCATGAGCATAATTCAACAGTATAATTTTACCTTGAATGTAACTATAATTAAAGTGCACTATACAAAAACTGCCATCTGCTCTGACTAAACTTTATTAGAAAATAATGACTGACTTGTGTTTGGACACAAATGTTTCTCAAAAATACTACACAGAAACGGCAGTGAACCCGCATTTTTGATTGACCTGTTGTTAGGCCGCAGTGTCGCAACGAAGCGGCCAGCAGGTGGTGGTGTTTTCTCGCTTTTTCAACGTATGTTTGACCTGAAAGTGACTCGACGCAGCACTCTAGAGTGCCAAAACTGCCACTAAAGTTTGAAATTGTGTACCTTGTTATTTTTGCAGACCTGAGAGTCGTGTTGTTTTCCACATCATCAGCAAAATATACTCTAAAAAAAGCAGAAGCAATAAAATGGCTTCGGAAACATTTGCACTCATAAAAAGCACAAGCACCTTTGTTTTGCACTAACTTGAAACGAAGTCTGTCTTTAGCCAACAAATTCAGTACCGTATTTGATGCTGGCTCAGGTTGAAATGAAAGACTCTACTCTCCCTCAATATGGCACAAAACAAAAATTAATTTCAGACTATGAAATTAAAATCAATACACATCCTATTGATAACCACAAACAGCTCTGTAAAAAGAGGTTTCAGGAATTTGTATTGCATGTACCTGTATCATGTATGTAGATAGAAAGGCACTCAATCAAAGGCACAGGATCTGTTGGCAACCGTGATTAAAAGTTTCTAGACATCTAAAAACAACATGGTCAAAATGGCAAATCAACACACACTTTAAAAAGGATCCCCTATGTGAATGTATCCTAGTGAAACAATTATCATTTTCACTAAATTAAAAAGGGAAACAGAAGCTAAAGCTTCTCCAACAGACTGCTCATGTGAAGTGAGAATTGCCTCTCAGACAAAAACAAGACCTTTGCAATTTAGTGTTTGCTGCAGTTTCTAAAAACAGTAACCATGTTAATTTCCATGGTTACAGTACAGTGCATGAACAGATGATGAGCAATGTGAGATCACCAGAGCAGGAAGCAATCTGTCAAAAACGCACATTAAACTGCACTTGGAAACTAACCGTGAATTCTTCTGCCGCTCTAAAAGGCAAAACACAGTAACTTCATATTTTAACTTCATAAATTATACGAATCTATGATCTGTCCTATGACAGATGGGTTTTCCTAAACTATGTTCAGATTCAGAGAAAACGGAGCATGAAAGTTGACATCGAATCAATCAAAAAACTTTTTCCGTCTGCGTTTTGCCATCATGTGGCAGTCTAGCATTGCCTGGCACTATTTTCAACCAGCCAATCAGAACAGAGAAAACTACAATACAGATACATAAAAAGTCCACACTCAACTTAAAAAAAAAAAAAAGAAGTGTATCCTACATGACCTTTAGTCCAAAAAACTATCCCCTATGATAGATATCCTTCTCCCATGTCTTGATCCGACAAATTCTGTGCGCACGTCACCTTAAAATGTTGAAATATGCATTTTGAAAGTTTCATTTAAAGGCAGATGAACTGTGTAATTCTGGAGTCTCAAACTAGGAATGCTCTCGTAATGGTTGTAATATACCAGAAAAATGTGCATTTTGGGTCATTAAGGTACAGAGTCTCTCCCATATGAACGTTGTGAGAATGAAAGTAACATTTGAGGTGTGTGTGGATTGCATAAAAAATACTTTTTGTGCTTTTCAAAAATTGGCTGAATCATTAAGTAATGCTTTAGAGGGAACATTTCTATGTTTAAAATTTTGGACGGTCAGAACGGGAAGACATGGATTGTTGGCATGTGTGCGCAGTTTTTAGTGTCCTATTCTGTTTGGCAACGTCCGCTCATGCATAACATTCGTCTCCATCCGCCTCCTTTGCCTTCTCGTTCAGGGCATTGTCTACATTTGTTTCTTCATCTTTCTCTTCCAGCCTAGCTCTTCTCTCCTCCTCCCTCTTCTCTTTGTCCAACAGCCGGTAGTTGATTCCCATTCCCACGAACAGGAATGCGCTGGCGACCACCAGGACGGCTCCGCAACCCTGATATGTGTATCTATAATCATCGTAGATGTCATTGAGTCTTCCTGCAAGGAAAGAAATGGGAAAATGTTTTCATCAATCTCTGTTACACAGTAACTGGAACAGGACATGCGATGACGTTCATTGATTAGTGTAGTTAAAGCTGAAGGACGTTAAGTCCCGACTCAATCTTTGGTCTTTGTTTGAGCCAAGACAAACTGGTCAGGACTGGACATTCTGAAAGTGCCACTTACAAATTGCTCACTTAGCTCACTTAGATCACACCTAACTCGTTTTTCAGGTTCGAAAACGCGAGGTGCACAGCACTGCCCCATCACACAGAATGAGCAGTGCGCTGTGTTTTTTATGTTGCTAGGCAACCACTGAAAACAGCTGTCCTGTCAGTCAAGTAAACGTCAAATCAGCCTTTTATTAAAGGAGAACTCCGGTCAATTTTAACAGTGAGCTCATTTTTTTGTACATTTGGAGTGCTGTCAGTACAGAGAACAACGACAAAAATCGGTGCTGCCTACACCGTGTTATCCTCTTTTTAAAAATTGCACCCTGTTGACTTCAATGGGGCAAGTTTTAAACCTGCTTTTAGCCTCTTAACATCCTTGATGTGTCATTACAAGTGCACAGGTCATGTGAGTGATTCCTTCTGAGTGAACGCGGGTGAATCTGACTGCAGTAGATGTGAAAGATATGAATAAAAATGATGTTTATTCAGCCAGCGCACATACCTGTATTTACATCCTGTTTTCGGGTGGAAGTCCACAGTAGTCGATTGTCGAGTTCACGCGCGTGATCATAGGTACTAAACCTATGCGCGTGAACTCGACAATCGATTACTGTGGACTTCGACCGAAAACAGGATGTGCGCTGGCTGAATAAACATCATTTTTTATATATTTCTTTCACATCTACTGCAGTCAGATTCACCCGCGTTCACTCCGAAGGAATCACTCACATGACCTGTGCACTTGTAATGACACATCAAGGATGTTAAGAGGCTAAAAGCAGGTTTAAAACTTGCCCCATTGAAGTCAACAGGGTGTAAATTTTAAAACGAGGATAACACGGTGTAGGCAACACCGATTTTTGTCGTTGTACTGACAGCACTCCAAATGTACAAAAAAATGAGCTCAATGTTAAAATTGACCGGAGTTCTCCTTTAACTTTATTTACTTTCTGTTTACAGTGTGGTATGGTTTGTGAAGTCGTTAAGCTCCTGGTAACCCGTGAGAGCACCACAAGTTTATCCTCCATCATCGCACTCTCCGGGGCGTTCAAGCAATTGTAGCTTTCATCACTAAAACGGAAGGCCCGCCTCTCCATTCATTCGATTGGACAGTGGAAAAAAAACACGATGACGTCGGACGCTTTTTCCGCTCGGAGTTGCTTTTTTTTCAACTGCAAAAACGCGAGGCGCATAAACAGCGCGCAGAACGCTCACTGCCATAGGAAACCAATTGAAAAAAGGCGCCTCTCACTGCAAAAAACACGTCAGGTGCGATCGGGGCCTTAGAGTTCATTTTTAAACAGTGTTTTTTTTTTAGTCACAGTTAAAAAAATTCAATAAAAACAGCTTTTATATTTACTCAATATTTTAACAAGTCACTCATTTATCTCAGTAATAGCATTTTAGTTGATGAGAGTATGTAAAATTTGAATATCCAAGCATTTTATATATTAATTTAACATTAATGAATTAATATTAATTAAAATGTTTTTAATATTTAATTTTATATATATTTTTTAAATATTGGTTTTATTATTTGAAATATTTTAGTTGAGAACAATAAACCAAATATTCAAACATTTTACATATTAATTGTAACATTAATATTTAATTTGATATTCATATTTTTGATTAAAATTCCTTTAACTTTAGTCATTATGTCATGTTCATACATTTTTGTAATGACATTTTAGCTGATGAAAACATGTATTGTTTTTATTCATTTATTTCTAAATGTTTTATTATTTTTAATATATTTATTATAATTTTATTTATATTCATATTTTTGAAAAAACTAAAAACATCCCATAAATTGTCGCTATTTTGTCATGTCATATTAATATTTCACAATAACACTTACAATGATGAGAAAATATTCAAGCATTTTATATATTAAATGTCTATCAACATTTAATAAAAAAAAAAACGATATTACACTCAAAAACTAATTTTTTCATCATTTACTCTGTCAATCCAAACCTGCTTGGCCGCCTTCGTTGGATGATCAAACGGTCAGTGGTAAACAAAACTCTTTGGTAGCCAACATTCTTCATACAGATTTGGAACGACATGAGGGTGAGTAAATGATGAGAGAATTATCATTTTGTCGTTTTTGGTCTACACCCAGCCTTACCCAGTAACGGCGGCCCCAGCAGCACAGGTCCACACTCCACGATGGTGACCAACCCGACAGCACTGGAGAATCTCTGAGTGCCCACCAGGTCCATGAGAGTCTCAAACAGCACAGAACTGAGCCAGCCGAACGCCACACCGAAAAACACTGCATAAATGGCAAAACCCAAGTAATCGGTGGAGAATGGCGCCATCAAGTGGCAGATGCCATTATACAGCACAGATGCTGCGAAGAAGTACTGGATGCGTGGACGGACCCAGCGTGTGTTGGCCAGCAGGCCCATGGACGGCCGAGCGATCATGTCAGTGAAGGCCAGGATGGACAACAAGAACGCAGCCTTATCCTTGGAAATGGCTTTACTCTTCGCGTAGTTACTGAGGAACACAAGGGGTGCGAAGAGGCCGAAAAACATGATGACGTTTCCGAGCAGGTACAGCAAGAAGCCTCGGTGGGTAAACAGGGTCAGATCCAGAAAGCTGTTGACGGTCTGAAGGCATGTTTTTTTCTCTTGACGTTTGGGTTCGCCATCCTCTTTTGGAATGGCAGGTTGTGGTTTTGGTCCAATGGGTCGCATCAGCGACCCCGCAACACAGCAGTTTAGCAAAGCTCCTCCCAGGATGAGGAAACTGCCCCTCCACCCGAAATATTCAAACAGCCAGCTGTTCAACGGGGCCAGGGTGGACAAGAACACCGGGCTGCCCGCCATCGCGATGCCATTAGCTATTGGCCGCCGCTTGTAAAAGTATTTGCCAATCATGGTCAACGCTGGATTCAGATTAAAAGCCAAACCCAGTCCTAGAAACAGAGGAGAGGAGAGAAAGCTTGTACGCATGATTCAGAAAGTGAGTTTGTAACTTTAATTATTTAATTGTACTCACCCTGTCTTCATGATCAGTGTCATTCAATGCACTTACCGCCTATAACTCCCACACAGAAGTAAAGACCCTCTACTGTGTTACAGAAGGATGCTGCGACTAATCCTGAGCCAGACAGAACCCCTCCAGCAATCATGATGGGTCGACTACCATATTTATTCACCAGAATACTGCTGATTGGTCCTGTTGAGGAAAAAACAGGTTGGTTTTAAATAAAATAAAATAAAAATCTGACATAATGTCTACTTACAGTTTAAACTGATTTGTGTGATTATTTATTATTTATATAGCTAAATACAAATTAAATATATGACACTAGATTGGGTAACATTTTTGTAAACTTGATTAGTCATTTTAACGAGCTAAACCTAAATTTGCAACCCACTGTGGTATTTTATAAAAAAAATATTTTATAAATTGTAAATTTAATTTGTTTATCTAATGCTTAGAAAATAGGTAAATAAGCAAATAGTTTTCATTTCAAACTGTATTCATTTCTTTAGCTAAATCAAAATAATAACAACACACATCACCCTGTGTAACAGGGTTGCAAAAAATTCTAAACATATTATAATAAATAGAATATATATATATATAAAAAACAAGTTACTTTGACCCCGTGAGGTTGACAATCAACATTACCAACCGTTTGTTGAAAAAGAAAAATCACTTTATTTAGGAGTTTTAGGCTACATTTTGTACCCTTTTAATGTTCCACCACAAGATGGCATCACAGTCATTCACACCACTGACTGTTTCAAAGCAAGACTCCAGGAGGACACAGGAGACGATTCAGAGGAAGGAAACCTCACTACATGGCATGTGATCAACTGGGGTGGTGTGAGGGAGAAAACCTTAATCAGCAGAATGAAGCTGACCCAAAGTGACCAGAACAGGAACAGACTACTGTTCATTTCAGTAAACATGGCTCAAAAATGATGGAAAGCAGACAAAACAAGCAGCCTAATACAACCTTCCTTTCTTCGACAGAATTAGGAGTTCCCACACAAATACACAATTTCAAGATTTAATAAGCGGTCTCAAAGATATACAGTGAATATTTCTGAGCTGTACTGTGCAACACAGAAGACAACAATACAAGTAAAAAGAGCATTCAGAAACAAAAAGAACCCGGCTATTTCTTCCTATTTTTCTTGGTGAATAAATAAACTGCTTCATCAGTGCAGTGCTCTTCTTGTGAAAGGCCCCATTTAGAGCAGCGTCACCCTTAAAGGGCTAGTTCACCCAAAAATTAAGATAATTTTGATGAAATTAGAGAGGTTTCTGACCAATGTTCCCTCAAATTTTTTTTGTTGCCGGGCAAAACTTCTCTATTTGGCAGACATTTTTCGTCACCTGAGCAAAAACATTCTTTATATCTGACCAGTACAGCATATGTAGAAACACAATGGTTTCAACATAAAGTTGTAACTTTTAACTTGAATATGCCATTTCTATTGTATTTGAGCCTTGGTGTAACTTCGTAATAAATCATATTTTTGAAAACAAACAGTTAATTAAGAAGTCACTAAATTAAGGTTACCTTTTAGGTTACCCAAGAATCTTTTTTTTTACAGTGCTGTTAACTGTATCACTCTTTACCAAGAAATTCTATAAAATAATTTACAAAATCTTCTGCAGGACAGTTCAATTCTTTACAATAATATAATATAGTATGAAAAAATTGAAGTATTTGAAGTGATATAATATATCAGTTTAAATGCTTCAATTAGTTTTCATATTATATTATAATATGAAAACAAACTGAAGCATTTAAATAGATCTAACAGCTAAATATTTTCAAGAAAAAAGTGAATGTGAACTTTTATAGTAATCAAAACATCCCTGAAACCCTTAAATTTGATTCACATGTCTTTGCATTTCTCATTGCCTCTCGTATTTGTTATTCAAATATTGCTTATTTGGTTCGCAAACATGACAGTATTCTTACCGCGACTTATTTATTCTTATTTGGCTCACTGGCTGAAACTGCTTTCACCGGTTTTTACTCTCCCCACACATTTCGCATCTGTCCTCTACGTGGCATTTTATTCTTTCTGCGCGGCCGCGGCATCAGAAGTGCAAAAAAAAAAAAAACCTATTCAACAACTTCTCTTCCCTTTCAGTCTCTGACGCTGTTCACGTTGTAAACACAGTGCAGCACTTCCAGGTTCTACGTCAGAACGCCAGCTCAGTATTGGCCATCTCCTGCGTCAGCATCACACGCATGCTCACGTGAATAGGCTCGAAGACTGACAAGAAAGAGAAGAAATTGTTGAATAAAGTCGTTATTTTTGTTTTTGCGCACAAAAAGTATTCTCGTCGCTTCATAACATTAAACTTGAACCACTGTAGTCACATGGACTATTTTAACAAAG
Organism: Rutilus rutilus; assembly: GCF_951802725.1. Classification (NCBI taxonomy): domain Eukaryota; kingdom Metazoa; phylum Chordata; class Actinopteri; order Cypriniformes; family Leuciscidae; genus Rutilus; species Rutilus rutilus. Next base: position 21,048,851 of record NC_140232.1, on the reverse strand, counting down.
TCTTAACAACATTTCTGGGCCTTTAAAGTAAGAGTTTGAGAAATATGAGAAAGTTATGACGTTGCTGTTTATAGAGGGGTCAGAAAGCTCTCGGATTTTAGCCTGGCTAACGTCAGACCTCGTCTCATTGAGACGTGGTCTGGGAACCACATGTTCATTTTCTCGTATTAGAGGCGTGGTTTACGAATGCCCAGAGCCGTTTATTGGGCGCTACGAATGTCTATCAAATGCACCTGTACGTAGGTCATAGCCAATCGTTTGAATTATACCAGATGACGTATGTAGAGCGACAGAAATTCGACGAGGAAGAAGACGATGGGTCAGAGATGTATGTGTACACGATGGCGTTCAGCGACTAAACTACTTAGAACACTATCTAAGGCTGCATCGAAAGGTAACTTCGCGTCTGCTGCCATGTTGGATCCATAGATATAAACAAACTGCTTCGGTGTGTCGCATAGACAAGACGATGACGACCATCGTCTTGCTGCTCCCTCCCCGTTCTGTGATTGGTTCCCTTTTTGAGGGGAAAATCTGGTCCATGGTGTCCAGGCTGCCTAGCAGCGTGAATAAAATTGCGCAGGCTGGGGAAACCCAGGCTACTCGGATTTCATCAAAAATATCTTATTTGTGTTTCAAAGATGAACAAAGATCTTACAGGTTTGGAACGACATGAGGCTGAGTAATTCATGACAGAATTTTAATTTTTTGGCCAATCTAACCTTTAAAAGCAATCAAAGTTGGATAACTTTAAATTGAGGTTTGGTCACGGTAACTAAGACTTTTAAACAATAAACAGACAGAGAAAAGAATGAGAATCCATCACAGAGCTATTGAGAGAATCTGAAACAGTGCAGAAGAATCTAGCGCAAACGCCATAAAAGTCATAGCATATAATTTTGTGTACACACAACCCAAGCTAATGATAACATGTCAAGGTAATGTAGCTTTAAAAAAAAACTTGATAGATAATTCCTTACCGTGCACATAAAAGGAAAGACAAAAAGCACTAAAACTACAATAAATTCGTTATGTTTGCAAAATTTTATGTGCCGGTTCGCCATAAAAGCTAATCTATCATCAGGAGGAGGAACTTTCCCATATGCTCCATGCAGCCAATCAGAGTTCAAAGCAATTTGTCTGTCCCCCAGTCACATTCCTTGAATTAATTTATTCTGACAGGCTTTGTGTAGCACCAAACAGGCCATCCTTTCCAGCCCACAAAAAAAAGGGGGAAAAAAAGACAAAAACAGCAGTGATTCAAAATACACACATACACGATTATATAAACTGGTTCAGAAACACGGTAGTCAGAAGAGGATATTTTTTTTTAGATATTCAGTCTGAGAGCTACTTGTAAAGTATTTTTTGTAGTTTTACAGAGATAATTTTAAATTTACAGGAGCACAGCAGTGTGATTCTCACAAACGCTGGAGAAAACTCGAACACTCCACAAGGCCGAAAACAGCCACAGATCACACAGTGTTATGTTTTTACACTTATACAACAGTAAGAAAGACAATCAGATCAGAGCTCATCTTGAACACGTCTTTACTGCGCAATTGCAACGATCGCATTCAACACTAGAGTGTGCAGAATAACTTTTTAATTATTGACTTAAAGGGATACTCCACTTTTTTCGGAAATATGCTCATTTTACATCTCCCCCAGAGTTAAACAGTTGAGTTTTACCGTTTTAGAATCCATTCAGCCGAACTCCGGGTCTGACGGTACCACTTTTAGCATAGCTTAGCACAGATCATTGATTCTGATGAGTCCAGTAGCATTTCTTTTAAAATGACCAAAGAGTTTCAATATTTTTCCTATTTAAAACTTGACTCTTCTGTAGTTAAACCGTGTACTAAGATCGACGGAAAATGAAAAGTTGCGATTTTCTAAGCCTATATGACTAGGAACTACTCTCATTCCGGCGTAATAATCAAGGAACTGTGCGGCTGTACCATGGGTGCAGCAGGCGTAATGATATGACGCAGCGCCTGAAAATAGGTCTAATAGGTTAGACAAACTTAGTCCCGGTCACGTTGGAAGAAGTTACCGAGCTGGGGACTATTTTCAGGCGCTGCGTCATATCATTACGCCTGCTGCACTCATGGTACAGCCGCACAGTTCCTTGATTATTACGCCGGAATGAGAGTAGTTCCTAGTCATATAGGCTTAGAAAATCGCAACTTTTCATTTTCCGTCGATCTTAGTACACGGTTTAACTACAGAAGAGTCAAGTTTTAAATAGGAAAAATATTGAAACTCTTTGGTCATTTTGAAAGAAATGCTACTGGACTCATCAGAATCAATGATCTGTGCTAAGCTATGCTAAAAGTGGTACCGTCAGACCCGGAGTTCGGCTGAATGGATTCTAAAACGGTAAAACTCAACTGTTTAACTCTGGGGGAGTTGTAAAATGAGCTTATTTCCGAAAAAAGTGGAGTATCCCTTTAATTCACAACAGTTCCTCTCCTCCAGCCTTGATGTACTCACTTCCGATGTTTTGAAAAGAAATAACCCGTGTTGCTGTTGCATCCAAAAGTTAGTACCATGTTGGTGTAAGTGAGGGGCCCAGTCTTAGGTCAATATTTTACCTGGTTGCCACTTTTGGTGTGATTTGTCTATAGTCTCTAGCAAGCACATTTTGACCAACCTGCAAGGTCCTGAGTATGGATCATTTTGGATTTTGGCTACACTGCTTAGTTTGCACGTCGGCACAAGTCAGATTTGCTAAGTCTTGGCGTTAACAAAGACTTCTTCCCATAAAGAGTGTGGCTGGAGACTGACCTGTGGTTGCGTGAGCGGAGTTCCTATGGGCCAAAAGAAAGTTTGCAATCTTTTCTCGCAGTGGCACTCTCTTTCCATGGGATTCAGGGACTGAATAAAGCGTTCAGTCAGGCCATTCGTTACAGGAATTCCTCCGAGGTAAACTGTGTACCATCATCGTTGACCAACTGCTCTGGTAAGCCAGTGAGGGAGAATAATGTGCGGAGCAGGTCATCAGTCAGTGTAGGTGTAGCATTTTTGACAGGAAATACCTCTGGCCATTTTTAATATGCATTCACTACTACCATAGCCTGGGAAAACCCAGACAAACTTCCGGCAAATTTAGATTTGCTCTGCAAGTAGTCTGGCAAAGAGCCCATTCAAGCCGATTTCTAATCCGTCCAAATCGAGGCACCAATCAGAAACGGGCTTTACACAGGCTTTACATGATGACGATCGCTCAGATTGGTTTTAGGTCTATCCAATTGCGCCCAGAGGCATTTGAGCGACGTCCGTTGGTGAAGCGCACCAACTTTTAAATGCATTATTATATTCAAATTGCAAACACATGAGGACAGTCTCCATGAAAGACCCACTGGCAGATGAACGTGCTACTACATTTCTCTCCGAAACGGTAGGAAATTAAATTAGATTTAATAGAGGATTGTAACTGTGACAAGATGATTGACAGGGCAGTTTAAGTGACAGGATGCACGCGACAGATCCGTCCGATAAAGATGACGAAGTAGTATGTCCCAAAGCTTGCCTACTTTTTTGCTACACATTCAAAAGTAAATACCTTTTCTTCACAAAAAGAGTACATACTTTTATGGCATAGTGTAACTTAGGCGAATTGGGATGCAGCATGTGGCTTTACACAATGACGATCGCTCTGATTGGTTTTAGGTCTATCCAATTGCGCACAGAGGCATTTGAGCGACGTCCGTTGGTGACGCCCCTTTGGAAATGAGTTATTAATGAAGCTTTGCCAGACCATAACTCAGTTACTACTGAGAATGGTCTGGTTTTAACCCTTAAAGACCGATACAGCCGCCCGCGGCATACAATAACTATCGTTCTAAAATGTTTAATAACTTTTGAGTCACTAATCCAATCTGTATGCTTTAAAATGCACCGTAAAGATGAGATTCTCAGCTTTCCCGTGTTATCAATGTTGTCTCTATTGGTCATTCAGTGGCTCTGTAGTGCCGGTGATTGCGTCATCAAAATCTGCAGCAGTGATTCGTCAAGGAAACACATGTGGTTTCTTTCTCTGAGCCAAACAGGAACGATTGTTGATGCTTAGTCCCACCCCCATGCCCAGATTCGTCCAAACGGTCATCAACTCAACAAATAAACATAGTGATTGGTGTTTTTAACAACCAATCTCGCTTCTTTATACATTTTAACAAACGCAATGCATTGAAAACTACGCATGAAAACTAACGGATGCAAAGTTTTTGACCATAGCGCAAACCACGAAAGAGCATAAAACACGAAAGAGCACAAACACGAAAAACAGCAGTACAAATCGGAGGATGTGTTAGAATTTTTTTAAACGAGTCGTTAGACGATGACCTGGTGGTGGAACCTTCCGATTCAGAAAATTGTTTGAATCATTTGCACTGTTTATTTATCTATTTGTATTTAGTTTGTGAAGATTATTTGTGAACCATTTGTTCATTTACACTCTGTAGGCTATATTGTATTGTTAGTATTTATATACTAAGTTGTCACTACTTGTTATATTGTTTGCATTTGTTGTTCATGTTCAAATTATAATATAATTTTCTGAAGAAAAATGTTTGCTTCAGTGTTCTGTTGTAATATAACAACTTTTCTATTTACTTTACTTCCTGAACTTATTTGGACACATCTACATTGTCAGTAAATGTAATACACCTGTTTTTACTCAAAAACGCCTAGAATAATATTATAATAAATGGCTATAACTTGCTGAGGGATTGTTACATGTAGACAAAATTTCATCTGGAAGTCTAAAACAACCAAGTCTAACTTTCTAAAAGAAAAAAACAAAACTTCAGGAAGTTCTGTTTGAGTTCACACTGAAAACACCACATTTTTTGCTGCCGTTTTTCTTAAAATCTTGTTAATTTCATAAATTCTCTGACAAAAGAAATGTAAAACTGTGACTTTAAATGAGCTAGCTGGAAACTTTAGGCTCTCCTGTTTAAAATGATATATGGCACTTGATGCTTGCTGCTAGAATGGGTTAGAAAAACAAAGAAAAGTACAGGTGAGTCAGGCGCCCCCAAAATGTTCTAGGTCTTTAAGGGTTAACCAGGCTACTACTACCAGGCAAATTGTCAAGAAAGGGTGTTGCATAGTCTATGTGGACTCGCTGTCAGGGACTGGTGGGAAATCCCCACACATGTAAAGTGGCTGCTTGTGGCGTTTAATCCGTTTTTGAATCTGTCGTTGGATCTGTGACACCCAGAACAGTTTTAGCTAGATCTTCAATTTGGCGATCTAGTCTAAGCCACCAAATATAGCTTCTGGCCAGGCTTTTCATTTGAACAACTAAATGTCCTTTGTGTAAGGCAGTGAGTACTTTGCACGCTCACTCGGTACTCCACATGACACATCCTTGTGTACAGAAAGCTGTTCACGGTGGTTTGAGCAGGAAGTTGTGGATCTCCTCTAGCTGGCCATCCTTTCATGTTTAGGTCAAACACTTCGGCCATTACAGGATCTCAAATTGCCTCCCTTTGTATTTGAGCACTTGTGACAGGTAATGGTTCCATTTGAGTGATGTGAAACATATCAGTGTCATCTTTGACATCATCTAGGTTCTCCTGAGAAAGACGCAATAATCCATCTGCATTGCCATGGTACTTTGTGCCCTTGAACTCAGTTGAATAGTCATGACCACCAAGGAACAATGCCAAACGCTGTAGTCGTGCTGCTGCCATCACCGTGCGAGGACCACCCATTGGCCCAACGACGGAATCCAAGGTATAATGCGGCCTGGCGAAGGTATAATGCGTGTATGTCTTTTCAGCGCTCCAGTGAAGTTCACTTAATTTATTGGAATTTAGTTTTAGTATTAGGCTACTTTAGCTCTATGCGTAATCTGACTCCAATTTCAAATGATAATCAAATTTAGATCGTGTTTCTGATTAGAAAATAATCATAAATATTTATTATGAATTAATTTAGATCTTTGATTATTCTGGGCATCTCATAATTTCAAATATTCGTTCATTACGGACCTAGTGTCGCTTTGAGACGTCACGTCGCGAATGTGCGCTCACGATCACAAACTAGCCAGTCCTGAAATAGTCAGAGGGTGCAGTGCAAGTACTTTACCCTATGCAGCCGCTCACTGCAGACCCATAGGTGTAATTTTTTATAATATTTGCAGCGTACAACACGCTAAGTCAGGGAATAGTCAGAAATCAGAAAGTCTTCCTAAGATGTGCCCCATGCTCCATTCATAGTGCCTCCAGTTTGATCTATCCTGGACAAAGATTAGCGGAAACACCAGACTACACTTTTAATCTACTAAAATGAATGATTTCTGAAACTTCAGAATAAATCAAGATGTAACATTTATTTGTCAGGTAAAAATGTATCATGCCAATTACAGAAGTAAATGATTAAAAGCCAATTCAGAAATAATAAATACATGACATCATTTACTCAAAGATTACTCTAAAAGTAAGTAAAGTTTTCCTGACAGAGACACACAGTGGTACACTGAAACATCACTGTATGGGAGTTCCTGGTAAAGAGTCCCAAAGATTGCTCTGTCCCCTCGCCTTAAATAACCAGACCAGAACAAAAGGGGTTATACCAATGGTTCTCAACTCCAGTCCTCAGGACCCGCTGCTCTGCACATTTTGTATGTCTCTCTAATCTGACACACTCAGTTCAGTTCATGGAGTCTCTCCTAATGAGCTGATGATCTGATTCAGGTGTGTTAAATAAGGGAGACATACAAAATGTGCAGAGCAGTGGGTCCCGAGGACTGGAGTTGAGAACCACTGGGTTATACAAATGTTGTTTAGAGTTGTTTGGGCCAATCCATGTACCCCAGGGGGGTAGCACCTGGTTTCCTGAGATATCTTAAAGAGATATCCCCCAGAGAGGAGAAACAGGATTCTCCTAAGTTCTCAATCTTTCTCATTAAACCAATGACTGCAATGAAATTAAGACCATTTTACCAATCGCACTGAGACACTTAAAATGATACCAAACATGAAAATGAAAAACAATATATTCACAAGATACACCATATGTGTTATATAAACATTCTTAATGAACTTTCAGTGACTTGAGGAGGGAGAGGGGGGATGAGTTGAAGTCCAACAAGGGGACAAGGAGATAAGTTTGGGCAGGACAAGGTTCTGTGCTCTGTCTTTGCTATCTGCTGTCCAGGGTGCATTTTATGGCTTTATTGCAGACTGTTACATCACCACTTTTCTTGACAATTGGAACTATAGGTGTAGCCCAGTCAGTCCAACTTACTTTAGACAGAATTCCTTGGTCTTCTAGTCATTTCGCTCAGCCTCCACTTTTGGGCGTACCGAATATGGTACAGGCCGTGCCTTGTGAAATTTTGGCTGCAAACCAGTCTCAATAGTAAACCTTGCTTTAACAAATTTCAATGTTCCAATGCCATCTTAGAAAACTTGTGAGGATTGCGCAAGCGCATGCTCTAGTTTGTCCTGGACAGAGCACAATGTTACCTTGGGGGTAACTCACATGTCTTTTATGGACTGCCAACTGAGCCGAATGCCATTCACATCCAAATAAGGGTACTCCACCCTTTTTCATCACATAAGGATCTAAAACACACCTTTTGTTTTCACATTTTGGTCTGACTCATAATTTTCCCATGGGTGGAATTTTCACACCTGTGTAGATCTTGATCATAACTCAAGTGCATTTTAGTTTGAGTTTGTCGAAATTGTCTTTGTAATCCGTGTATGACAATATTGACAGCACTGATCATGCATCAAGTTCCATCTTCAATTTTACCTCTTCAATAATTGGAGTCACCCAGATCATTTTGTGGTCCATCTCTTTAAGGGAATGCAGCTCAATGTATGACAAGCCTGCCATATCAGCAATCGCAATTATCGCATTCAACACTAGAGTGCGCAGATCCAGAATATCTTTTTAGTTACTGACTCAGTACATGACACAAAGAGATATTATATGACATAAATTCAATAAGTGCTGACATGAGTCAAGACAAGAGAAGTGTCCAAACCTTGGATAAAATTAAAGGACAAAAGGGCCACCACACTAGATTTTGTGTTCAAATCAATTTCTTTCATCCACTCATATACAAAAGCATGTACAGAACATGATTTTAAAAATGCTGAGTTGTTTCAGCCCATGTTTAGGTCAAATATGGACAAAAATGTTTGGTTTGTCCATATTTTACCCAAACATGGGCTTAAACAACAGTTTTTTTTTTTTTTTAAAGAGCGGGGTTCATGTGGAAACAAAGATATATATTTTTTTCTTTACCTGCAGCATGTCATGTGACCATTAACCGACATCAGAGAACTGTGAACAACTTATAATCCCAAGGGGAATTTTAAGTAAATATTTCAGGTCAAATGTGATCAGCGGACCAAAGTAGTTTGAAAATGGTATAGGATATTCTCATTTTAGTGTGCCAAAGTTCAAGTTTGGTGAACTCTCACCTGCAAATTGTATGGCAACAATTTGTTTGACCAAGAGAGGGTCTAAAAGTCACAGACTGGTCAAATCAAAAGACAAACTTTTGACATTTTTGAAAGTTTAGATAATATAAACTTTACTCATTAGGAGAAGCTGCATGTTTGGCAATGTCAAGGGAGTATTTTTTGAATGTATCATTAATATTGTAATTTTTTATAAATGGCAGACAACATACGCTACTATTCAAAAGTTTAGGGATGTTACGATTTATTCCAAATGTTTCTGAAACAAGTCTCTTATTCTGAAGGTAGAATTTATAAAAAAAAAAAAAAAAAAAAACTCTAGTAAAAACGGTAATATTGTGAAATGTTAAAAGTCTTCAGTGTCACATGATCCTTCAGAAATCATTCTAATATGCTAATTTGGTTGTCAAAAAACATTTCTTATCAATGTTGAAAACGGTTGCGCTGTAAATCAATTTAAGGATTCTTTGATAAACAGAAAGTTCAAAAGAACAGCATTTATGTTGAAAAATATTTATATTTCAAATAATAAAATGTATTTACTGTCACTTTCGATCAATTTAATTTAATGCATCCTTGTTTATTAAAAGTATTTTAAAAAACGTACTGACCCCTAACTTTTGAATGATACCATATAGCAGTGACATCATTTTGATTAGTGTGAACACCCCTTATAAAAAAAAAAGAAAAAAAGAGGATATAAAGTAATAAAGATTCATTCATTCATTAGGTGAGCACATGCTCACTTGCATCAACTCTTTACATTTATTAAACTACACTTTTCCTTTCAAAAATGTAGTCACATTTACAACAACTGGTTCACAAGAAAGAAAAAAGAAAAGAGCAACTCTCTCCCCTCCCCTCCCCCGCTCTGCCTTTCTCAGATTATGGGCGACTGGAAGAGCCTCTTTGTTGAGTTCAGGCTACGTGCAAAGCAACATGAACCTAATGTAGTCAGTGTATATAAGCGAGAGGTGGAAACCACAGACACGCTTGACATCAGGAAGTGACCATCAATCTACAGTGTACTCACCCACATTTTCTCTGACGTGGTAGTTGACTGCAAATATTAGTCATACTATGTGCAAGTTTGTATCCTCCCTAGTACAGTGTCAAGTGACTCTGCAACTTTTCAAACCTTAAACCAAAAAATCATAGAAGTAAAGAAGGGTGGTTTAACAGTCTAATGACAAATCAGCATAGCCTCCTGGGTGATTGCCTGTTAGAACATCAGGTAGGACAAATAGTTTAAACCTACATTAACCTAATCACCTTAATTATATGAAAACCTGTTTAAACATACAGCTGTGTTTCAGATCTGACCTTATTTTACTCTACCAGAACACAGAGAGTTAGAGAGAGAGTTAAGGCTCGTTCACACCAAGAACGAGAACTATAAAAATAACTCTATTAGTGTCCACACCAGCAGACGATATAAATGTTCGGTTTATTATAAGCGCGCACAGCGGTTTTGTCGTCTGCCACTTTAAATGCTTGAGCTCTTTAATGTTTGGTGGATTCTGATTGGCTGTCACTGTTATGCTTTATCAGCTGGACAAAATCATTCTGAAAGTGATTCTAACAATATCGTTTCCCTTTGCTATTATTGTTATAGCTGTGGTGTGGACTGTGTTATGTGACCCTGGACCACAAAACCAGTCACATGGGTAATTTTTTTGAAATTGAGATGTATACGTCATCTGAAAGCTGAATAGATAAGCTTTCAATTGATGTATGGTTTGTTTGGATAGGACAATATTTGGCCAAGATACAACTATTTGAAAATCTGGAATCTGAGGGTGCAAAAAAAAAAAAAAATCGAAACATTGAGAAAATCGCCTTTAAAGTTGTCCATTTATGTTTGCGATTGTGCTGCATTCACTCACAAAAATAAATTTTTTATATATTTACAGTAGGAAATTTACAAAATATCTTCATGGAATATGATCTTTACTTAATATCCTAATGATTTTTGGCATAAAAGAAAAATCATTAATTTTGACCCATACAGTGTATTGTTGGCTATTGCCACAAATATACCCGTGCGACTTATGACTGGTTTTGTGATCCAGGGTCACATATTTAGAATGATTTTTAGAACTATATCTTTATCATTATCATCCTTGGTGTGACCGGGCCTTTACACAAAACTCAGAATTGAACAACTCAATAGTTTTCAGTCAGGTGGCTGGTGCGGAGACCTGGAGAGAAACACTTGCATTGAACTGCAGCACAGGCCTGTCTATTTTCCATCTGTTTCATGCCATGAATATTTAGATCACCTCTCAAAAGAAGGAAAACTAATTTATGTGAACAAACCGCAAGTTCTGGGCACTTTCGATCCATATCACCTACCTCAGTATTTCAATCACTACAAACAGTACGATATTCACACAGAATGCGTTTTTAACAGGCAACTGCGCTGCTTTTCCATTGTTTTTTTCTATGCAAACATTTTCTTTATAATGGTTTTCTATGGGAAAAAGCTTAATCTACAATATAGCGTGTTGCGTTCATATTTTCGGCACAGCTGTTTGCAGGCACTAAAAACCCTCACAGATTACGTATAAGTAATTTTAGGTTTGAATGCGACAAGACAAAGCTGTGATCAAGTGGGTGACATGTTTACTTGCTGTGCATTTAATGGGAAGTCTAATTACAAAGTATGTAAGTTTCATCACTAAAGGTTGTTTACTCAAAACAATAACAAAGATGTAACTTTATGATGCAGTGATGGAGCATAGAATCATGGGAGTTGTCGTGTTCACCTAACTCTGATACTGGTACCATTCTGATACATCGACCTGTAGACGAACCTGTTTGAGTGAGTGGAGGCGGGGGTTTGCATATTCATACTATACTAAATGATCCACGTATGCTAAATGAAGCAAGGCTGTAGAGTTACATTCAAGCTATTTTAAGGCATGAATAAAAAATAAATAAAAAAAAACAGGTTTAAAATGTACCATTTTGGTGATCAAAGATGAATTTTAAGGAATTAAATAATTGACAGGGGGACTTAAAGTACCAAGCAGGACAGAAGTGAAAGTAGTAAAACAAAACTGACCTCCCGCATACATGACAGCCAGCATGATTGATGAGATCCATGACACTTGGCTGCTGGTGGCATTGAAAATCACCTCGATCTCTTTGAAGAACACCGTAATGGATTTGGGGAAGGCATAGGAGAAGCCAATGCTGATAAAGGCCCCTACTACCACTGCCCAGCCCCAGCCGCCCTCGGGAGGAGTGTAGCCTACCGGCCCTCCTGTTGCTGGCGGCATCTTTACACACACACACTGACGAGGATGATGACGAAGAAGAGAAGAATCAGCTGAGCTTCAAGCGAACTGGATCAGTCTGTAAGGGGAAAAAGAGAAGGATTTAGACAAGGCGGCACACAAGCATAGACTGAAATAAGAGGATTCACATGACAGATCTCAACCCTAACCCTGTGAACTGTGTCAGACTCTGTTGTAGATCACACTGGACAAGATCCAATTCAGGGAAAGTTATCTACGCGGACAGAGCAAAAGTACAGCATGTGAATGAACAAAGCGTGAACAAAAACACTGTGTAAACAGCTTGTAGTTTGAGCGTAACTGCTATAGTTAGTTACTCTTTAACAGAGCTGATGTCTAAACACACAAACATACGGGACCTCATCAAAAGACATCAAAAGCATCAAAAGAAGAGAGATGTTGGCACAAGTGCCTTCACACACAAACAGTCTTTTCTGTCTCTCTTAGCCTTTAGAGCACAGAATAGGTTTATTTGAGCATAAAAGTGGTCTAGGCTGGTATGTGTGCTTGGAGGGGTGAAGGCTAAATCACTGCCAGGGCCTCAGATAGAAGGAAGGGTCATATATCAGAGAAGATAAAACAGATGGGGGTAAGGAGTCCCATTTTAATTAAGTCCTCTCTTTGTTGCTTCAGGCAGAACTTACCTGAGAACTCAAATAGCTGCTATGATGCAACTACTGTGGGGTAATGTGTGGGGTGACACGTGCACTTCAGGGGCTACCGTTTAAGCAAAGCACTGTTTTACTCGATCAAAACAATCATAATAAAAATAAATTTGTTTATGTTAATATTACTCTGTCCCTTGTGGCTAATATGAGACACTTGTTGCACACTGCAGTAAGCTAGATCGATATTCGAATATCATATTAATAAAAGATGGATGACTTATGTTGCTAAAAGACATGCAATTATTTTAAAACATTGTATGGTGGAGAAAAAGCTGTATTACTGTTAATACAAATAAAGCTATTTCTGATTATGCTATAAGCCACTTGACAAAATAGTGTTGTCTAATTTACTTTTTGGGTATAAACATGCAACTTGTGGTAAATCAAAAAAACCAAGAGATTCAAACAATATTGTTGAGCTGTGCAACAATTATAAGTTCTTTGGATTTAAACGTTGGAAACATTTGGGATAATGCAAGCACACAAGTCAACTAATTAACATTGTTCTAGTGTTTTTTTTTTTAAATATTTTAATCAAAAATATTTACATATTGTGCCTTAAATGTGCCTCTGGTCATTGAACTTTTTAGATGAATGCTGTGGCTTTTTAGGTCAGGTAGAATCTGCGATCTCTGACCCAGATTGTTTGTTAGCTTTCAATACTGAAATTCGCTGTGTTTTCTGCCCGAGATGTCAAAATACTATTGGGTATATTGGCAGTAGGCAGGATCACACATACCAAAACAAAAACAGACATTCCGCCACGGAACACACATTTCAAAGCAGAATTACTGGTTGTAACATTGTTTTTCTTAGAAAAAAAGTATGTGAACCTAGCATGTTTCTTAAATATCTGCGAACATATGGTATTTTTACGTTTTAGCACAGCCCCCCCCCCCAAAAAAAATTACATACAGGTTTTTATTGACATGAGAGTGTGTATTCCTTTAAAGGTGCTGTATGGCTGACTTTCATCAGTGGAACATAATAGATGATATTCTGAAGGATTTTGGTAATCAAACAGTGTCAGTTTCCATTGATTTCCATTGTATTTTATTGTGGGAAGTCAATGGGAAACCAAACTGTTTGGTTTCCAGCGTTCTTCAAAATATCTTTTATGTTCAACAAAAAAAAAAAAAGAAAAAAAAAGAAAGTCATACAGGTTTGGAATGACGTGAGGGTGAATAAATCCTTTTAACCACATTAGTCTAGGTTATGTTATCTCTGAGAAATCATGACAATGTAGTTTCATTTTGTGTTAAAACCGGTTTATTAATAAGGTCATATGGTATTTGCAGAATCATGGGAATTGTCAAGGCCTGTAGTTGCATGTCTGAAGAAGCTAAAAGCATGAGAGTATTTTAGTACACTCCAGCCATTCAAAGGATGATGAGAGATTCAGCAGTTTTAGGTAATTGGTGAAATCGAGTGCAGTGAGCAGGGATTTTTGGCATAAATATTAGAGTGAGGGTTGTTTTTCAAGATAGCAGCTGACACTAACAAATACGTGAAGATGTGCCAAACATTCAAGAGGGTTGAACTGAGACTAACAGTTACCGCACATTAAGCCAATACAAATATAAGAGATAACAAAATTAAGAGACTTTCCCATTTTAAAAGTGGGCGCACATATTGTTCTAGTGGGGAACGGCTCTTGTCATTCTGCCACTAGACACAGCGAAGACCTCTAGTCTCCAATAGCCAAACTTTTGACAAACAACAAAGTCTGATTCACACAGCAGAGTATCCTGCCCAAGATCTGCTTACAGAAAAACCACCGCCTGACCGACATCTAAATTGTTATACTGTTATAAACAGCCAAAATACTGGAGAGTTGTGCAGATAACAATGAATGAGACGCTGAGACAACTAAGCAGCTGTTCGATCTTCAAGTATTACACATATTCCATCACTGCCAATACTGAAATGCAGAACACTTGTTTTGAGAAAGAAACTCCTGCTGAACTCAACATTTCTAAAGAGCAGCTTTCACTGGTGCCACACGTAAACTTCTATTCTCTCTGCTATATGCATCCACCTAAAACTTAGATTTTTCACAACTTTATGAAGTAGCCTATTAAAATCATTCAGATATTGCAAGCATTTGTGATATGCTTATCGCATTATGTACATTTGCTATATTTTGCATTGTAATGTATTGTGCAGCCCTAAAAATAATAATAGGCCTAATAACAATAAATCCTATGGTCTTAAATACTGAAATAATGGAGGCTTATACTCCTTGGCTGACTGAAGGTTGTCATGAATGCTTGTAAAAAGATGTATTTAATGTTTGCATTAGAAAAAGGGGTAAAATGGGGTAAAATGTATTTTTTATTGAAAGTACACCAACTCGTCGATAAAATTGAGAGTATTAGAATATCACAAATAAACAGATGGACAAGATTATGATGCATAATTCTTTAAAACTATTCCACCCTTTCACCCTCTACTACAAATTATAGCCCTAGAACAGGGGTCGGCAAGTAAGTTTGACATCGGGCCAAAACATATTCAAAGGATAATTTAAGAAATTAATTGATGAAAAATGCAACTAGATTTGCCTGTGACAGACTGTTAAAAGTGTATTTTGTAACTGGTAGTGAGCTCTGTGTTAAATCCTGTAGTAGGACAGTCATTAACAAAAAGCCACATTTGTGTGGCGGTGTCCGGGTCTTACACTGGATAAATTAATAAAGCAGTAGTGACACATAACCTGCCAAGTATCTTCATTCACCAACTTGCAACACAGACCGCCTTGCTAAAACACATATGTGGGAGATGCAGAATGGATAAAAATAACAAAAAAAATAAAAGAGGACTTGAATAAGCCCATTAATGGCATGTTTGAGTTATGCTCTTAACGAACTATGTTTTATTTCCTCTTTCCATATTGTGAATAATAAATGTGTATCATTTTAATTAGCTTGTTACACAATGGAGCCTAACTTATTGTAATAATTATTTGATGTAGCTTACTTTTACACTCTTACATTATTCCTTGGCATCCTCACGTACTAAACTGCATTTTTTTTTGGTTTGCGTGCAGGAGGTATGCTATTACGTCGTGTGCAGAGTGATGTTAAAATTTAAGCTGGTGAGAGATAATGGCACTGTCAAAGAGTCTAAAGAGGAAAGATGACAGCGAAAATAGGGCATACAAAGAAGAATGGAAAGACATAGTTCATCCTACCTAGTTTTGTGAATGCAAAGCCGGTGTGTCTTAAGCGATCCACAGACTCTTTTGAATGTATTGCAGAATTTTTTTTTATTAAAAGCTCTCAATTCATCTCAAAATAAAACATTGCTGACAAAAACGTTCTCGTACTTTTATTTTGAAGGCAAAATCACTAAAGACGAAGTTTTTGTGAGTAACTGTTGCTGACAGATCTATTTCAGAACCAGCCGCTATCAAAATAATATGGCTGCGGGCGCAGGTCAGATATTATTGCTGGCGGGCCAGTTTTCGCCTGTTGCCGACCCCTGGCCTTGAATTTAAGAATGTAGTTAAGACAGTTATTCTTAACACACAATAAAACAATATACAGAAACATTTGTTCTTCTTGTGTGAATAGACTACAGACCTAAAATGAGGGACGAGCCACAAATCCGTGAGTACAGACTGCAAAACTGTGGGAACGGTTCTTGATTTTGATTTCATGTCAACTTGCATGTGACTGTTTCAATCCAGTATGTGATTTCATCTTGTATTGATGCCATCAAATGTACAAACATTTGTGGTCAGACAAGCACAAAGACACAGTAGCTGAATTGTTCTGGAAACAAACTGAGAATGGAGACTTGAGCATTGTGATCCCACATTCTCCAACTTCCTTGTGATGTTTTATTTATGACTACAGACAGACTAACCTCTGTTTGGTTTGCCAATAAAGTGATGCATTAACCCCTTCTCTTAATCCTAATTGGGCTGCAAATCTGTCAATCACCTTCACAACTTGCTTATTTGGATTTTTTTCACTGTACTACACACACACACACACAATACCAATACCAGACAGCACATAGGAAGTGAAACAGAGCCGCAATAAATGCTTAAAAATTTCACTTGGATGCCCGGTTGCTTTTTCACCCACACGCAATGGGTTAATGAAGACAATCACATGTCGACAAAACCCCTGAGTCTGGAAAAATCTGTAGGCTTGAGCACTTTAAAGTGCTGATCTGTTTCCTAACACACTCCATTGAGACCTGTGAGGGGCCAAAACCCCAGCAGAATACCAGATCAGCTGGAGCCAGATCAACTCATACATGAGACTTGTGCATTCCTACCCGCTGTTCTTTTAATCCTCTGGAAACGTATGCATTTAATCTTACTTATAACTGGTACAGGAAAAATTAAGGTGCGCATGTGTTGCGACCTCAAGATATCTAAAATAAGCATTTTTGTTTTCCGCTGACTTTGCATATGCCCTCATAAGGGCAGTGTAGCTTGACTGCCATAACGTTATTTATAAATCATTAATAAAGTGTGACAACCCTGCAAAAACAAATAAGCAAAGATTAATACTTCTGGTTACTGCAAAACCATGTTGTAATATTCAGGGGTCAGAAATGAATTTAAAATCAGTACAACGCTATTAAAACATCTACACAATGTATGCATCCATATCTATGTGGAAATCATGTTGGTTTAAAAACTGCTTGAACCATGACCATGTCTAAAATTAAATAGCCTGTAAATCTCCCAGAATGCTTCAGCATGGCCCAATTAAGCCATGAAGAGTCTCTTTCCTCCTGAGACTGCAGTGTTGGACAGGCTGCTGGTTCAGCGGTCTCCTGAGAGTCTGTGGATGTCCTGAACTGCTCTCCAAAGTGGATCTGTGTGTATATCAGTCAGACTCTCAACTGAAGAGGTTATGGCCTAATATTTCTCTACTGGGAGCTGCAGGATATTGGCTAGTCATAGGTTGAGAGATGATGGTCTTGTGCTTTTTACAAGAGACAACAGATCAGCACTAAAAGGAAGCAGATGTCCATTCTTACCCTCTCAGTGTAGGTCAGGTGTTGCGTTTAATCTAAAGTTGGGATAAGTCAGAATGGTTGACTAGTTGGTCAATAAATGATCCATCATCAGCCAGCATTAATTAAATCCCATTAAACATGGATCATTTTGCATACACACCACGATAGTGTATTCCATATTCTGTTCACATTTTCAATGGATTTTCACTTTGCTCTCTGAAACTTAAAGGGATACTACACCGATTTGTACTTTGTATTAGTAGAAACCCGGTAATATTTTCGAATGACCGTGCTTCCCTCCCTCATGTCCCCTGAGACGAGAGATTTCTGTATTGTGCGTCTGGAAAAAAACCTCAGATGAGGCAAAAAT
Organism: Rutilus rutilus; assembly: GCF_951802725.1. Lineage (NCBI taxonomy): Eukaryota > Metazoa > Chordata > Actinopteri > Cypriniformes > Leuciscidae > Rutilus > Rutilus rutilus. The sequence continues at coordinate 21,031,078 of NC_140232.1, read as the reverse complement.
CATTTTGCGGATCGGAGGCTTTTTTGGCCAGAGGCTAGAGACTACAGCCAGTAGTAGGAGCTAGTTCCGCATGTTTTCAACCCGCCCATAGGGGGTGGGATCTCACGATAAAATGCCGTCTTTTCAGTTTCGAGTCAACTAGCCTAGTTGTATAATTTTTTTCCAATACTGCCCTCTGTAACCAGTAGGCGTGCTTGGGAGTGGCCTCGTAGGGCAACGAAGCAAGTGCATTCTAGGAGTTGTTGTCTTTCATCCACATGAGCCAAAAATACATTTTCTGGCTTTTCTCAGTCTAGAAGGCACCAACTTTTCTACTACATAAATGACCCAATTTAAATACACATTCATCTTTCCAGTGGTGAAATATCCCTTTAAATGTAATTATGACATTTTAAGTGAAATTCTTTGGAGACTGAAATGTCAGTTCATGCTTTTCAATTTAAATCAAATCTGTTTCTCAACAGGCCAATCAAACAGGTAAGTTTTTCAGAGCAGCCTGATTTAAATGTTCTTATAATTCAGGACACAACAGGTATTCATCGCAAAGAATGGTGGCTAGGGAAGAATACTGGTGGTACAGGAATAAAATAGTTTGTGAATTCACAATAGAGTGTCTACTACTCTGTGTGCAGGGAGCAGCGGCACTGAACGCAAATTTTACAAGATGAGATTATTGTCAATGACACTCAGGGATCTGTTGCACACCAAATCCTCCGCCATCACCATCATTCATCTCATCTTTCCTTACTCTCATCACGTAATAAGTGAAATCTGACTCCTGCTGTATGGAGCAGAGAAGATGCTTTCAGTTTATAATTGTAGCATCCTTTGCCCAATTAAACAAAATGGTTTTTATTTCTACAAAAAGCAAAACGACAGTGGGGCTAGTGCCGCAGTGACAGTGCCATGTGTTGAAGGCCAAGTATGGTAACCCATACCATTTTGCTGTGGCGCCCGGGGAGCGATTAGGGGTTAGGTGCCTTGCTCAAGGCCACCTCAGTCATTTCCTGTCAGTATTGAGAATCGAACCCGCAACCTTTGGGTTACCAGTCTGACTCTAACCATTAGGCCACGATGGCAACGACTGCGTTGGGCAAGTAATGTAAATGGTGTATGGCCGAATACTGTGTAACACCAACTATCGCAGAAAGTCTCATATTATCTTGACAGGTAGTTAAAAATAAGTACTCTGGTGATTAATCTGTCAAGTACTCAAGTATACAAAATGATAAGAACGCATATCCCTAGTTTTGTATGGCTTAATGGCTAAATAAATCTGAAAGAAATATCACTTCCTATACTAGGGCTGCACGATATATAGAAATGATTGAAATATCGCAAATGTACATATTGTAATATGCATATCAAGCTTTGCATAGCCTAATCGCAATGGCTTGCGATATCTGAATCATTTTAATAGGCTACTACAAAAAGTTGCGAAAAAGTCAAAGTTTCAGGTCGACTCCTATAGCAAAGAATAGACTGGGCACATGACTGTTACTTGCATGTGATTTGCTTGACGTTAAAAATAATTAAGCTCAATAAGCTGCAGAAAACAACTCACTGCAGTACTCGCACTGCCTGACAATTTAAATAGTTTTTGTTTTAAATTGATGTTAAAATGACATTGTCAGATTTGTGACATTACTATTTATGTAATGTAATGTAACACTGCTTTTCACTTTTAGAAGTTGTGATGCTTCCTTTCCCAGAAAGAATGTGAAACATATATTGGTTATTTCATTTTCATTTTTTAAATATATTTAAAATATAATTTAAATGTATTATACACACTTAAAGCAATATTTTATCGCATATCAAATATCACATTATTTAACAAGTAATCACATATCACATTTTTCTTTAATATCGTGCAGCCCTATTTCCTACGCTGTCCCTGATACATGATCTCCATTTGTAACGCAGGTGACATTTAGTCTACCTTCCAAATGCCATATGGTTCTTAACATAAGTTTGTAGAGCTGGATCTTCCTGTGAACATCAGTCCTCTCTGACACTGAACAAAACAGATCACTACAAATAAACCCATCATAAAACCTAAAACTTTATATATGCTAGACACAAGTATGCATTTCTGAGATGCTCAAAAGAGAATCCCAAGAATTTTAAATAGATTGCCTTACTGAATATAAATAAACCTTCAATTCAACCTCCATCAAAACATCTGTAAACATTAAATGCATCTTCCGTTGGAATGTTTAAAAAACGGAGCAATGCAGAAAGGCTAATGACAGTGTAATAAAGAAATATGTAGTCACCCACTTAGAGACTACGAGACTTTAGATATGGCCAATTACAGCTGTCTAGACTAGAGCTCTGGTCTGGACAACCAGTTTACAGCTCCCATTATAATGAGAGCCCTCAGCTATGTTCAGAAGAATATACTATTCTTACTATAGCTGCATTAAGTATGCACATTTTCTTTACCGATATACGTATCTGTATAAATGTGGGGGAATAATGTATCCCACGATGCAATGTGCTCTATTTTTCCTTTTATACTGAGTGTGATGGATGAATATGAGATGTTGCAATGTCTATGGCTCAATATATGACTCATGATTTGACCGCCCAGAATTGAGACATAACGCAAAAGCGTATTTATTTTTAAGATGTAAAGTGGGACTCCACTTTTTTAAAGATTAGGCTAAACATGCACCATTTAAAAACAAAGCAGGTAGTTGGCTATACAGTAAGCTTATCACAACCCTCTACAATGCGAGTAAATCACTCACATATGCGACTAAATCTTCAATATGGGCGACTAAAAAAAAAGTATATTATTAGCCATTGGCTATCTAACAGATTCTTAGATTTTACTCGCCAGTGTGTGTGTTAAGAGGCTAAGTAAAGTTTAGCATAGCATAGATAGTCCGAGTGTTCAGCGAGTGAATATAATGTATGAGCGCTTGAGAGCTATGCTTATAATTGTGCTCTTACAAACTATTCCAACTAAAACATTCGGGGGAAAATCTGATAAGATAAAAACTGAAAGAGTTGTTGGAAGCTTAATGATGGTGACGTTGAATTTGTGGGACTGTGGTGTAGTTTGTTTATTTAGTTAGTTGTATTTTCCTAATTACTTAAGTTCTCACATACACACACACACTATATCAGTAGTCAGGTAAGTAACCAAAAATGTTTTACTAGCCAATGGTTCATTGAAGCGAATTATCTTATTTCACCTAAGAAAATAGAGGCATGCCATCTGGCTGCATCTCAAAAGAAGGAAGTGATCATTTCCTGAAACTTCTTGGTCTGAAGAATTTACAAGTGTTAATGTTTAGTCATTAATGGTCAAAAAGCCAGTGGGGAAAGTGTGATAAAATGAATATGTAGCCTATGCCTTGGAGTACAATCTTTTAGGTTAAAGACTTTACGTCAAAAGTTCTTTGCAAATAGAGAAGGACATACTCCATTGTTTTTAACTTGTGTGACTAAACTACACTCACTCTCATGTCATTTCAAACCTGTATGACTTAGAACACCACAAAAGAAATTACAAAGGAGTTTAGGGTTCAGATTTTATTTGAAAACAACATTATGAAAGTATCGCTATATTCTAAGTCTTCTGAACAGACTGATATTGTCTATATTCAATGAAAATCTTCTCTCCTTGGTGGGCTCATGAGAGAACAGATTCATGAACGGATCATTTATTGTATGGCTTCAGAAGAATTATGATGTATGGTCCATACTTTTATGGTACTTTGAATTCTGAAAGTTTAACTCCACATTCATCCACATTAGAAAAGGAAGCCATATGGAATGATATGCAATGACACGACAACATGAGCAAATATTTGTATATTTTTTGCAACAACCCTGAAGACCTCCTCAAACCATTTCCTCTTCTTATGAAATCTGATAGAGAACGCCCAACACCAATGTGTCATAAGTGAACCACTCATGAAATCGGCATCATAATGTGTGATATAGATGTGTGTGTGTGTGTGTGTGTGTGTGTGTGTGTGTGTGTGTGTGTGTGTGTGTGTGTGTGTGTGTGTGTGTGTGTGTGTGTGTGTGTGTGTGTGTGTGTGTGTGTATATCAGATCAGACTGTTCATTTAGCAAAGTTTTGCTTACATGCATTTTAAATTTTGTGAACTTTTACGGTTCATTGAAACCAAAGGCCTTGTAAAGTCTATCAGACTGATGTTATTTTTCACAATCCCTTTTCTCTCACTCTCAGTAGAGCAAAAAGGATGGTACTGAATGACATGCTTTATTCATCCATTCACTCTGCCAAAGTACACAGTACACACACAGGTTATTTGCTTCTGAAAACAGACTGCTCAGTATAATGTCTGATGGAAATCTAAAAGTGGGCCCACAATCATTAATTCATAGAAAGAGCCGTTCATATGACTCTGATTAATTATTAATGGGTGAAACAAGTAGCACACACACAGTATAAGGAATAGCCATTAAAACAACTTCACAGGCACTTACACATACACAAAGACATTAAAATCACTTGCCCCTTCAAAGTCTTGAGTCCTGAGAGGTGGGTTTAAACACTCCCCCAACATTCATTGGTCTCTGACTGATAGCCTATATACGCAACGTTCGTCTCCACAGGGCTCTGATGAGGAAACATTTGACTAAAGCACAAACCTTTACATGTGAAGAGAGATAGAGTTCTCTTCCACTCAGAGTTAAAGCAATAATTCATCCCAAATATGAAAATTACAGGACAATAAATGGGGACTGAAGCTTTCAAGCTTAAAGGTAAAAAAGCTCTAAAAAGTACCATAGTAGTCCATTCGAAACATGCTATATTTGCTATACAAGTTCTTGAGTCATAAAATAACTGTGTAGAACTTTGAATAGAACGAAATTCATTCTACACTGATAAACGCTGTTGAAAGCTGTCTTATTAAATTAAACACTGATTAAATTAGTCAGTTGAGCACAAGAATCAGTCCAATTTGTAAAAGAATCATTCATTCATAGGTTTCAAGTGATTTTTTAAGTTCCTCTTCACTGTTCACACAAAAACAAAAGTCTCACCATTTAAATAATGTTCTCTTCTCATTATAATTTTATGTAAGTGAATCCAATCAATCAATTCAAAAACCATCAAGGCAAACAGTGCGCATCTGAAGTCTCTCAGCAAAAGGAAATCATTTAATGGCTTTAATATAACAGGCAAATTTTCTTATAGGGTCGATAACATAAAAAATGTGCATATATCGGTTGATACCGATATAACGTGCATCCCTACGAGATATTTATTTTAATTCACCCCCGTAAAAAAATAAAATAAATAAAAAGAATAAAAAAAAATCTTTGAAGAACCAGGATTCCCATGGTCTTGGAAAACCAGGATTTATGAGGAGGCCTCAGTTTAAAAGTGTGATTACTAAACCTGTACAATTCATGTACATTAATAAAATCTTGGGCATTTTTATAATGAACACATTTTACAAGATATGCCAAGCTCTAAAATATTTAATGAGTAGAAATTGTGAATAAATATATTCTAAAAGTTATGGCGCCTTTGAATATTGCTGTGGACAAAGCAGGCCTTGGAGTAAAAAAAGGTTCAGAACCACTGCTTGAAGGGTTTTGACAAGTGTTTAAGAGTGCGCATCTCAATAGAATTAACATTTACCACCAAGAGAACAGTGGAACAGCCAGATGGACCAGCCCCAAGCCATACACATTACACACCTCCCCCTTTTGCTCCATTCTCATTCAAATTCCCTTTTGATTCTCAAACTTGACCCGCTCAATAGATAGATGATGAGAAAGCATGTCTTTAAGCTCTTCTTTTCCCCACTTCATTTCATCTTTCATCAAACCACAGCCTTTAAGTTACCCAATACGTTCAACGCTGCTAAGACTGATGGCGCTTTTCCACTGCATGGTACGGCTCACTTTTTTGGGGGGGTGGGGTTCCAGTACCTAGTTTTTTTAGTACCTACCTCAGTTGAGGTTCCAAGCGAGCCGTCGTACCAATACTAAAGTGTGACGTGTAAACACTGCAGATCACTGATTGGTCAGAGAGAATCGTCACTACCAGCATAATTGAATTTGTGACACGAGACACCAAACCCGCTAGATTTAAAAAGCCATGTATCGTGGTCAGTAGACGAGGTGGCGGCGCAACTATAACGATCAGTCTATAATCCCACCCACTTTGAAGCGGTACTAAACTGCAGTGGAAAAGCAAACCGAGCCAAAGTAAAGTGAGCCGAGTCGTGCCGAGCCATGAATGTCACAACCATTGACTCTGAATTTGAGTGTCCACTTTAAAGAGTGGACGTGCAACATGCACATGCAACAGTGAGTTTGTGGCATTCATAACTAGCCAACAATAGAACGCCCTTTCTGTCATATTCAATTGCCACCTAATACAGGGCACATAACCACAAACACACAAACCACCACAGTGAGCCTGTGTATACCTGCGAAAAGACCACAGACTGACACTACAAGTTTGTGGCTTGTCTTAGCAACAAACTATACATGAAAAGAAATATAATAAACAATACCTGTAACGAAATATAATATCCATCACGGTGTGCTTGATGGTGACAGTTTGGCATCCTAGTACACAAATCAATTCAATTGTGCGCTCTTGTGACTCTTTTGAATTGCTAAACCCGTTTTTCTCCCACAACCTCAACATTTACCCTTGTGTGAACCTTTGATCAATTACAAATCTGACGTGACCGCTGAACTTTACGTCAGCCAACTAGATCTCAAACAACACATAACAGCAGTTAAATGGACTTAAACAAACATTACATATGCAGTTTTACTTATGGGAGATTATCTTTACACTCTCAACGTGGGTCAAAGTTGGAAATGAAATCGCATCAGAAGCCTTGTGGAATTCATTACTGAAATAGTGTCGGGTTGCTCTTTTGTCAAGTAATGATTGTGTGTGCATCTTATGCCCGATTTCCATTTCCAGAGACCACACACAGAATGGCACCATTTGTGCCCTTATAACAGTGTGACCTCACTGACATATCTCTACCAACCATTGTTCTTCTCCATGCTAGTTCTTCTCCTAAATTGAGTAGAGATCTGTTTGATTCAATCTGAGGTGACTTGGCGACCTACATTTAACCTCATGAGATAAGCTTGCAACATTGATGATACCAATAACCTCATGATGAAATATCAGATGTTGAAACTTTCCCCTGCAATAAAAATCTGATAAACTAAATCAGATTCTCCTCATGAGAATCCACTATGAAAATGGACTATATAAATATAGCTAGAATTTTGACCCAAATATTTGTTTATTCAGAGTGTCGGTTTCCTCTCACGAATGGAAGCGGAGCTCTAATTTAGCTTAAAGGGTTAGTTCACCCAAAAATGAAAATTCTGTCAGTAATTACTCACCCTCATGTTGTTCCAACCCCGTAAGACTTTTGTTCATCTTCGGAACACAAATTAAGATATTTTTGATTAAATCTGAGAGCTGTCTCACTCCTCCATAGGCTTCTAGGTAATTTAAACTTGCCAGCCCAGAAAGTTAGTAAAGACGATGTTTAAAATAGTCCAAGTGACTACAGTGGCTCAATCAGAAGTTTATCGAGCGACGAGAATACTTTTTGTGCGCAAAAAACCCCCAAAAATGAATAAAGTCGTTATTTTTGTTTTCTTTGCGCACAAAACTTATTCTCGTCGCTTGATAAACTTATGGTTGAGCCACTGTAGTCACTTTTTTAAAATAGTCGACTATTTTAACGATGTCTTTACTAACTTTCTGGGCCGGCAAGTTTCAATTACCAAGAAGCCTATGGGGGAGTGAGACAGCTCTCAGATTTAATCAAATATATCTTAATTTGTGTTCCGAAGAAGAACGAAAGTCTTACGGGGTTGGAAGAACATGAGAGTGAGTAATTACTGACATAATTTTTGGGTGAACTAACCCTTTAAAACAAGCAGTGTGTTTCTATAAGTCAGCCCATCAGTGTTTATCTTACCCACTTTTGGTCTGAGTTGCTTGGTGACATTGGTTGAGAAAAAATATACAAACTGGCCAAATTACTCTGAAATGACTCCAAATTACTCAAGCTAGTCAATGTCTCAAAACCTGGTGGTATGCCTGCCTAGAAAGCATCATATAAAACACAGCACATGCCTCGGATGCTCAAAAACTTATCTAGGTAGGCATCTCATCAGGATTTGATCCAGCCTAAGACTAAATGACTGAGTGAAAGCACAAAAGTAATCATCAAATAACTATCAAAATGATAAAACAATGGATATATCCGCAACTGAACAGATACTGTTTCAATTAATTCTATTTTTTTCACCCCATATCCTTCATTGCGCACATGAGCGTGTGACGCGCGAGCGTGGCGATAAACTCAAACGGCGAGAAAAGCGAACAACGTGATAAATGAGACCCACTTCTTGGTCTGTGAGATAAGGGTCTGTTTCGGTGTTGGAGGGTCACAAACTCCCTTTTCACTCAACAGCCCTTAAATGGCCACAACAACTGTCTCAATCTGCAGGTCTGCGCGCACTACAACATCGCGAATGAATCACAAAGAGAGTGTGCTCGCACCACCAGAGTTCATGTTAATTCATTGTGTTCTTCTAAAGCTCAAGATGCACTTTTAAATGGACCCCTCTCTCTCCAGCCGGACCGTGTGGTCCACAGCCTGTAAATACACACAGGAAACACATACCTGCGCGTTTCATTCACCAGCTCCGGTTGCAAGTGTGCGATATCCTTCTGTGATGTGAGCTCCCGGTTCACCGAGCAGCATGGAGAGCTCGGAATGGCTCCGTGGATTCGTGGATATGTGTGGTGTGACTTTTCCCATCCGCTCGACTATGATAGAAACTCTGCTGCTGCGCATGCGCACAAATACCGTACAGCCCTACGAGCGCTGGTGCAATAGTCTCCAGTTACAAGGACACGAGGAGTTATGATGACTTTGAACGTGATGTTAAAACTTCACAGGGACGCTTTGAAGTTAATGCCATATGTTATTTACAACCTAATTGCCCAGCAAGTAAAAGTTGAGTCCAGGCCAGCACTGAAACGTGTTGAAAAGTATTTTGGCCGAATTATGTGAATTACGAATTATTATGAATTCTATTTAATGTGGATAGGCTACTTTTTACTTCCAGTATTTTTCTTTCTTTAAGTAGGCCTACATTTTCTCAGTAGGCTACTTTTGCTGTAGCCTACCCTTGAAAAGACATGATTTCTTATGCAAGATTACTTCTCAAGCAAAATTATTGTTTAAAAGTATGCTTAGACATTTAGGGATGCACAATATATCAGCCGATATATCTATCGATTTATATGTTCGTTTTTAAAATCGTTATCGGCCCGATGAGAAAATATGGCCGATATATCAAAGCCGAAAAATAATGGATTATTTCCTTCCGCTGAGACACTTCAGATCCGCACTGTTCACCATGATGGTTTTGAATTGCTTGAAATATAATTGGAATCACTTAAAAAGAAAAAAGAAAATACGGTTAAGTGCAACATATGACATACAAGTCTGTCATATGGGCTACATACAATTATAATGAGAACATTATAATTGCATGCTTGGGACATGGCTTTAAATGTTGAGACTTTTCTTTTTGAAATCAGACTTTCAAAAATTATATAAAATTTGGGTTTAGATTTATATATCTGTTATTGGCTTTCAAATATAAAGAATTATCGGTTATTAGTATCGGCCAAAATCTTTATATCGGTGCATCCCTAATGTTTTTAGACTAGTTAATGTCTGCAGCTTCTTTTGTATTCACCAATATTCTGCTGTCTCCCATTCTCTCATTTCCAGTTGACAGCATGTGAAATTGCTGTGCTGTACCAGCAGAGATTAATTAGTGCCTTTTGTTAATAAGCATGAGTTCCAGTCACAGCAGCAAAGAGAACAAATTCCTGCATACTGAATCAGAGACTGACATAAAAAAGAACACTGAAATGAAAGACATTTTTTGAAAATAAGTCTTGGTTAACAACTTGTTCTGTTTATATGAATATTTCTGGTGTGCACAGGCATGCAAACACAGATAGTGGCCACAAAGTCCATAACCAAATAAGCTCTTGGTAGACCTTACGGAATAGTCGCACACATAAATCACACGTGACTCAAAGCTAAATTCATTGCTTCAAATGACTTTGCACATCTAATTTGGAATAATTATAGTCCAATTTTGACATTCTCACCACAGAATTCCAACTGTGATGCATTTGTGAAATTACTGAAACATTTGTGTGAACATTCAACAGACATGCAGTTTACAAAGGTTCACCTTTATATTGTGGGTGTCTTTAGTTTATGATTGACAGCAATGATCAGGATTTGATATATTTTTGATGTAAAAAAGCTGATATATTTTCATAGAGGTCCCCAGTAGTATATTTCTGTATAGCACACCCTGAGATCAGTTTTGATTAAACATTCTTAAAGTTCTTAAACATTCATTCTTAAAACCCGAAAATGAAAATGCAGCAGGAGTGAGAGTAATAACTCTATCAAAAAACGGAAATTCCAGGAAACTCCCCACGCAAGCATTCCAACTTTAAATAGGAGTGGACATCAATACAAGTGGAATCTCTCAGATCTCTATAGTCATGCGCTACAGGTACCATATGTCCGATAACATTATTGCTAACATGATCCATGTGCCAAATCAATTAGATTATGTTTAGCACAGCTCGAAACAAGCACTTCCATTATTCATTCAATGCATAAATACGTTTTTAATCAATCTTTTTAAACAGAAACTGGCATTCTACAGTATGTAACTTGCTTTCATCATCTTTTAGGGTTCGAAAGCCATAAGGATGGCTTTATCAGGAGCAGACACATCCATCACTGCCACCATTAAAATCTCAGACTTCACCTATACAGGAATAGTACATTGTGTCATTGCACCTCTTTCAATTGCCCTCTCTCAGTCTAAATCACCAGTTCATTTATTTTCTCAGCAAATGTTACTTATTGCATCATAGCAAGGGATGGTTTCAAGTGTCAAAGTCAAGAATTGCGCAGCAAAAACAGTGATAATGCAACCAGTCCTACTCAACCCGCTCTAAGCGGGATTCAAACCGGAGTCTTTGCCAGAGTGACCCGGATTGGATTGAGGTTTGAGGTTTAGGGGGTTGAGTGTAATAGGCCAGTAAGAGCTATATGTGTAAACCTCACTCCCCTGGCCTCAAGAGGTGTGCTAGCTAACAAGGACGCTAAAAACTGCAGACTCAAGCATCAGTCGCTAAGCACACCTCTTGAGGCCAGGGGAGTGAGGTTTACACATATTGCTCTTACTGGCCTATTACACTCAACCCCCTAAACCTCAATCCAATCCGAGTCACGGCACTAAATGAAATGGGTCCTACTCACCAGCGTTTCCAGAGTGAGGCTGCGGTTTTAAGCGTCCTTGTTAGCGCACCTGGCTCCCACGCCGGAAACAGTAGGACCGTAGGCAGGTTGAGTAGGACCGGTTACAATAACATAATCTGGTTAGATCTACGTATAGCAGGCTAAAAGCTAGATTAGGTTTAGCTTTAGAGGAGTTTCCATAAACAATTATTTTTTAAAAGGGATGTTTTTGAATTTTTATTTGAATTTTCACCCTTATGTTGTTCCAAACCTGTATTACTTTTTTTTTTTATTCTGTCGAACACAAAAGAAAATGTTTCTGTTTTTTTTGTCCATGCAATTAAAGTGTACAGTGTTGTTATGGACCACACTGACATGTTAAATGAACAAAAACAATCATTTCAAATATCAAGATATCTTCTTCTTTTTGTTCTAGGGAGTGTACATCTTTCCCATATCACAGAGCCAAATCCTCTCCCTCTAGCAGTTGTTTTTTCACTACTGCAGATGTAGAATGACCCATCTCTGTTTGAACAGATCACATGTGGGAACTTTAACCCACAACACAAGCAAGCTAGTCCGCAGTCCTGTTTATCCACGCTGCACTTCTTCTCTTCTCAAGTCCCTTTCAAAACATCTCCCTGCAGTTCATGAGGAAAACCACCTGTATCTTCTCCGGTTTCTATTCCATTTATGATAAACAGAAGTCTATTTTTCTGCACACAAACCAAATATTTACATCAGCAGCTGAGATGAGCAGTACTTTAACAGAATAATGTGATTAAACTGTGGATACGGTCAGTCACAACCTTTAACAGGGTGGATGGCTCTCTGATTTCAATTGGCATGGTTATTGTTGTATAAGCGTGTTCTCATATCCCTTCTGCTTATCCCAAAGTCATTTCCAGAATTCTTAACCCGAAGAACAGCACAACTCAAAAAGAATCTGTATCTATGGCTGTTTTAGTGATTCATTTTTATGTAAGAATCTTTTGTGTGATTCTGACAGTACTGGATAAAGCCAGGTGGAAAGACTCCAGTTTAGAGGCCAGATTAGTTAAGGTCAAACGACCATTGAATACAGATTAAACTCACTACCCCTGCATCACAAGACCTTCAGTACAACAGAAATATAAAGTGCAAATACTGTTATACATTTAGATAGCCAATACAGGACCACAACTGTCACCATGACGCTCACCAGAGACACGCAGAGAAGCTGTGCTCTTTTTTCCGTTACTAAGGGGAGGCATGTGGAGGGAGAAGCATGTGACATGCTCTAGATAGTACAGAATGCAGTATAACACATCTGATTTAAATGCCTAATTCAGATGCACATTCAGTACATCCCCACTGGGGATTTTATGTTCTCTGACTGATCAAAGCCAAGAATGATCAACTACCCATCAATACGTATTGATCACAGATTGAGAAACAGGTTCTAGGCCCAAATATGTAACATATAAGCCAGACTGTCTTGTCCTCTGCTTTCTGTACAAAATAAAAATGGTGTAGAGCAGTGGTTCTCAACCAGGGTCCCTCAATATGACTTATAGTAGCCTAACAGTTCACCTAAAAATGAAAATTCTGTCATCATTCACTCACCCTCAAGTTGTTCCAAACCTGTATGAATTTCTTTCTTCTGCTGAACACGAAAGAAGATATTTTGAAGAATGCCAGTAACCAAACAGTTGACGGGGCCCATTGACCTCCATAGTACCATGGCACCAAATTAAGAAGCAAAAATTGCGATTGCTTTCAGACAGACTGTTTAAACAAACAGAGCAATGTCAGGTATTTACATTTTTTGCAATGCAGACCAACAAATGGCTTACTTACTATCTCTGCACAAAATGATGCACTTCTACTTTTATATATCTATACATATACGTTTGTTTTTTACCTTACATGGTGTATTGTACTATATACTGACTATGACAGTTATTGCTCTAAACCACATGAGAGCAGCCGTATCCCACCGCACTGCCAATCCCTGTCATGTGTATATAGGTGTGCATGTTTGTTATGATGGTCATGCACATCATATTTACTGCATATGGAGGGGGTGTTTCATCTCCACATGCACCCTGTCACCCTTCAGTACACCGGGAGGTGGAGCCTGCCCCCGCCTCTGCTGTGATTGGTGGACAGGAGGTGGCTGTGTGGCCATCTGTATCTGATTTAAGGAAGGGATTTGAAACTGAAAGTGTAGAGGGGTGGTTGCTTTTCAAAAAGCTTGTGAAGGAAATGAGAGATCTGCTGGCTGCTGGCTTTGACCTTTAACAATATGTGCTCAAGAATATGTGTATGCAGTAACACATCGGAAGAGAACAAAGGTCTTGAATTCCTTAGATGTGATGATACCAGATGGGATTTGATCACGGCCTGAATGAGTATATAGATACTGACCTGTGACCTCTGTTAAGACTTCTTATAAATCACTTTTAACCCTTCACAGAAGTGTATTTATACAGTTACATACATGTAATTAGTGTGTCTGTAATGCATTTGTGTGCTTGTGAATGAGTGTTTTTGCATGACATGTTCCTCCTGGTGTGGGGAAGTTTTAACCAGAACCAACAGGCTGGAGTCGGTTTCAGTGTGTGTGTGTGTGTGTGTGTGTGTGTGTGTGTGTGTGTGAGGTGTTCTCACTATAGTCCTTGTGGAACAGTGCATGACATAGTGAGTGAAATGCTAATATACTAATTATAGCAACAGTGCTGCAGATTTTCCAATGAGTTGAAAAGTACAATCAGCTTGAGCACATGAGAATCAGTTTGTCATTCAGTAATTCTGTTTTTCTCAATGTAACAAATCTACAGAATGAATGAAAGTTGCACTTTATGAAGTTTATAATGACCTCATCTGTCAAGGACAAGAAAGTCATTAACCCTGTGAAGCCTGACGTGTGAAATTATAGTCAGAGAAATTAATAATAAAATAGAACAAACTTTAGACAAAATATTTTAAATATATATTTAAAAAAAATTGTGTTTTTGATTAGTAACATATTTGATAAATCAGGCTCGTGGAGCTTATACTCTGGGAGGAAAAAACACCTGTTTTATTCAGAGGCTCAAACTGAGGAAAGATATGCAATCTGGTGCAGTTGTTGATATTTATATGGCAAAAAGTAAGATAAAAATCGTGATAGCTTAGGGCTTTTCACACTTGAAATAGTTAACCCTAGGTCATTCTAAACCCCCGGGTAAACAGAATCCTGGGTTATTTTTATTCACGTTTCACACTGCTCATAGCCTACCCGGAGTAAACATTTAATCCTTGGTATTCATAAACTGCCGTTTCTCACTGCACATTCCTAAACCCTGGGTTAAAGTTTTTTTTTTTTAAGTGTTAAGTGGTAAGTGTTACTGACTGGACAAACGCAGCACGTGACCTGTTTACATGTCTTGCACGTCCTCATATTACACATTGCTTACTGTAATATATAGTTCTAATATCTGTAATATAACGTTTTTTTTCTGAGTGAACTTTTTAAACTATAAATGTAAGAATGAAATGAAAATCGCTTCTTCACTTCAATTGTCCCGTTTTCCATCGGCGTTTGACATTTTTCCTATCAAACGCAGAAACGATATTTAGTCTATATTTTGGGCTGGATGAAAATGACAGGTGTGTGCCGGATCTGGGGTAGGCTTTATAGGGTTAAAGCACCATTAAAGTAGTCCATAAAATATAGCGCATATTTCAGATTTATATGAGATGTTCTTCCCTTGATAATCTTCCTCTCTGCCGAAGCTCAATTCTTTATTGTGTCCACGTTCGAACACACAGAATAGAGAATGAGATTTAAAATGTGCAGCAATGGGGAATATTTTCCAGGAATAATGACTTAACTTTTGGTCTGTTGCCAGTACTATCCATGGTACTATCATAGACTTCAGAAGACCTGAAGTATCATGCACAAGCCACGTGAAACACTTTTATGGTCCATTTTTGTTCCAATTAAAAAACAGAAGTAATACTATACCCAAAGTGCTTTGTTCAAGGTTATAGAAGTGATAAAGCAGGACTCTAATCTCTCCATTTCATAAGTCACCCAGTTTACTTCTCAACCATTTAGTCTCCACTCACGCAACTGAAATTTAACCCTTACTTGAAATTATACTTAGTTAATAATTCAGTAAACTAAAGTTAATGTTTATATATATATATTATTAAAACCTTAAAAGAGATATAGCAGGATGCTAAGGAGAACTGTGATGACAAAAGGTATGACTGCTTTTAAACAAAGTTTTGATCATGGTGATAATTTAGAGGCCGTAGAAACTTGTCTATTAAATATAAATCTGGATATCATATATATAAAACTTGAGGATCAAATCCGGACTAAGCAGCTCTGAGCGCCGGATGCGGATTATGTTACCATGGCGACATCTAGTGGAGATCAGGAGTTATTACAAAGTCGGTTGCAGGCGGTGCTGTGAGTGAACTTGATGTCCAAAAATACGACTGATAATTTTTTTATTTTTTTTATCTGTCACTGTTTACTTTCAGATTAATGAAAATAAACAGATGTTCAGATCCTCACACGGGTTTTCTGTCGGCTCAGGATATTTCTCGAACTGTCTGTAGCTGCTGGGTTTCTCTCTTCCTGTCCGACTGGCAGCTTTAGGCTCATTCTCAGCATCAGATGTTCACAGCAGGTGCCGAGCAACCCAGAGAAATGATGACTCATATTTCAACCAAACAACATTGACTCTTATGGAAGCTTGTTTCGGCCCCAAAAAAAGTAAAACATAATTGCGACTTTTTAATCTCATCTCGCAATTCTGACTTTTTCCCCTCAGAATTATGAGATTGCATAAAGGCGCAATTGCGAGTTCATATTTGAAAAGAAGGGAAAAGTCAGCTCAAATTAATTCTGACTTTTTTTTTTTTTACAATTGTGAGTTTATATCTCACAATTTTGACCCATATCACGCAATTCTGATAAAAAAAATAAATAAAATAAAATAAATAAAAAAAGAATTGGGAGATGTAGGCCTAAACCCGCAATTGCGAGAAATTATTCAGTGGCGGAAACAATCTTCCATAGAAAAAAAAAAAAAAATAGGTATTAACGCTGACAGTCAACTCAATCTTCACATGAATCTGACCTTGTTTGCAACCATCCCCCTCTAGTGGACAAGATGAGTTAAGTAGGTTGGTAGGACTTGAGTAAAAATTACAAATAAAAGGCAGGTTATGTCATAAATTACACCTTACTTTACCTTATCTTAGCTACCCTTATTTTAAGCATGTCATATCATAACATAAAAAAAATATCGATTAATTACCTTTGCACCTCTGTACTTGCTATCTTCTGTACATAACAGCCTCAATACATTTATTCATTTCATACAAATACTTCTATAAAAATTCTTCATAAACACATTCAATGAAATAAAATAACAACTCACCCAAGAAAATTCTTTAATATCCTTGAACTATGAATATAGCCTACACAGGTTCCAAAATATTGGAACATGTTAAAAGACATGCATTTGCTACATTAGTTCATCACATGAATGAACATTTTCAACAAATATTTGACAACCAGAAAGTTTTCAAATATATTTTTGACTTAATTTTGAACAATATCTTAGGCTATTATTTGTGAACAATATTATCTTTTTTTATTTTTACTATATTAATTTACTTTGTGTAAAATTATTTGGTTAGAAAAGTTAAAGTCCCCCTGTGGTGAAAATCTTTTTAATGTCAAGCTTTTAAATGTTGTTTATATGTCTATGTGGTGTTTTTAATATGCTTTAAGACAAACCATGTGCAAATTCATAAGTCGACACCATTGCTGATTATTTTCTCCTTAAAACTGCCGTGAACCAAGACAGTCTCAAAAACGCGGTTTGATATCGCTGGTGTTTGTGTTTCTGACGTCATACCTTGTAACCAATTATGTTAACGTGATCGTCAAAGAGTGGATGGTGTAAATGAGTGGGGGCAGTAATTTGTGAGCAATTTGGAAAGTAATGTGTTAAGTTACTTTTGTGCTTTTTGCTTGTTTTTTAATTACAACAAAAAGTTATATTTTTGGCAAATGTAAAGGACATTTTACACCAAAAGTGAAATGAATAAGCCTCAGGCTGAAGGAAATGCAAATTCACGTCTGTACAGTAGAGGGTGCAGCTCAAACAAACCTTTCAGCTGGACTGCTATTCTGGATTGCAAAAAAAAAAAAAAAAAAAAAAGTCATGGTAGGTTTGCATCAAAGACATTGATTAATAAAGTGAGATTAATACATAAAGACCAGGTTTCACAGACAGGGTTTAGATTAAGCCAGGATTTGGCCTTAGTTCAATTAGCTTTTATAAACGTGCCTTAGAAAAAAACATTACTGGTGAGCATCTTCAGACAAAACAATGGCACTCTATGGCACAATAAATGGGAAAACAAAGTAACTTGCATTACTTATTTA
The DNA here is from genome assembly GCF_951802725.1 of Rutilus rutilus. Classification (NCBI taxonomy): domain Eukaryota; kingdom Metazoa; phylum Chordata; class Actinopteri; order Cypriniformes; family Leuciscidae; genus Rutilus; species Rutilus rutilus. Next base: position 21,013,292 of record NC_140232.1, on the reverse strand, counting down.
AAAAAGTAATTTAGATATTTTGCTGAGAAATTTTAAAGTAATGCTTTATTTTACTAGTGAAAAGGTAATCTGATTACGAATAACTTAAAATTTTAGTATAATTGAGTTTTACTGACATCCAACATTCTGAGCTGACTTTGCACATTAAAATATTAGTTTTACTCACAAAAGAACGTGCTTTTAGGACAAAAGAATCTGCAGTATCCCACTAAATCTATTGTTTTCCATTCTGCCTAAAGAACACTTTGCATAAAGTGAAACTCCTTTGAGTGCTGATTTAGGCTTTCCCATAATACAACAACTATGACAGAGAAAACTACTTTCAGTGAGAGCTGGTAAAGGTCAGATGAGGTCAGCGTTTTGACTGTAGACCTGCAGGATTAGATTAGAATAGATTAGATTAGATGAGATTAGAGGGATACGATCAGAAAGTCTTGTCAGATGTGTCCATGTGTCCTGAAAAGCCAAAGAACAATAAGTCATCAGCATATTCAGCCTTTAAGATGATAGGGATTCAGCATTACAACACACTAACACTGATGGCCATTTTTGTCTGTAAACATGGTTTGAAATGTAAAAGATGTTTTTATTTACTTGGAACTTTTAAACATCGAGTTTTAGTTTAAACGATTTTCAAATAGAGTTTTAAAGCTGTCAGAGCCTGTAAGACTTAGGCAGATAGAGAAAGAAAGAGTGAGAGAGGGAATGGTCTTCTCTTCGACAGTGGTCCTGACAGACTCTGAGTCCATTCTGATGAGGAGATTAAAGGTCCCAAATTCAATAAATGCACCCAAGTGCGTGCACACACACACACACGCACATGCACACACACACACACACACACACACACACACACACACACACGCACGCACGCGCACACACCTCAGTGTCACACAGATACGCTCACTGACACATAATTAAGATAAGTGGACAGGGGCATTATTGCAGCCCCACAGAGACAGACAGGTGAGAGCAGCAAATTAACCCCTGTGTGTGAGACAGAAAGGCAGGGGGAGATCACTGGGCTAAAAAGAGACAGGTAAATTGACCTTTGAACGAGAGTAAGAGTGCGTGTAATTGAATAAAAAAAATAAAAGCATGCAAGAGGGTTTCTGTCTGACATTGATAAAATGGCTTCTCATGACTCAAAAACATATTTCAGGGATAATGATGAATAATAATGGATGGCATTTTATTTAAGGGACACTCTCAGCAGGAGTGTTCTGCTCAACTGCCTGGTGTCTAAATTCATTTACATAATACACCACGGCTGCATGCATATCACATCTGGGCAAAACTTACAACTTCATTGATGAAATAGCAAAATTGTGTCATAACTAATATATAGCTTCTTTAAAATAATCAAATCAAATAAAGTCCCAGATTATTAATGTGGCGTTTACTGTAACTGTATAGATAATTTGGTATGTCTAATGAAGATTTACTCGTTTTTTAAGTGTCTGTTTCACACAGAACATGATATACAGTAAGAGCATATAGCCAACTGAGGACATCTCTCTTTATCACTTTCATTCTCTAGTTTTGTCATTGTCCATCTTTGTCTTCTGTTTTTCCCTGACAGTGTCCTGTGTCCCGTCTACACATCAGCGTGTGAGAGTGATGTGTGGGGAGGTCTCGGATGTCAGGCCGTTGTTTAAAGTGCTATCTGTGGCCTCAGAGGTCTGCAATATTAACCACCACTCACCGGAGGCTCTCCTCCATCCCTTTCTGTCTTTACAGTGTTAAAAAAGAAATGCTATATATTTTGTAGACTTTTTGTATTTTATGTATATTTGTATTGGTTAATAATGTAAAATATGGGCACTTTTAGAAGGAGTTGTTAAAAAAGAAACACATTTTGACCTTTTCCTTTTTATTATAAGAAGGTCACTTTAAACTTTTCAACATAGTTTATTTTGTCCACTTTTCATTTTATTGTATTGATTTGAACTCATTATCCCGCTTATTACATGGCTACCTACCAAATAAATCAATAATTTGACACAAAATATTGATTTAAAAAGGAGTTTATTGATTTAAAAACGATTGTATTGCTTCCGCTAAAGAAAATAGTCCGTTCTGTCTCTACGGTTAGAATCCTGCGTCCATAGCAACGCTCTGTTTTTCATGGCAACGGTGTGTTTATACTTCGCAGCGGTCTGTTATAAAGAAATAACAGACCGCATTCTACATTGGAATTCAACCAAGCCATGTAAAATATATATATTTATTTATCAATGAATCCTGAAAAAAGTATCACAGGTTCCAAAAAAAAAGCAGCACAACTGTTTCCAACATTGATAATAACGAGTATCAAATCAGCATATTAGAATGATTTCTGAAGGATCATGTGACACTGATGATTGGAGTAATGACGCTGATAAAAATTCAGCTTTGCATTACAGAAATAAATTATATATTATAGTATATTCAAATAGAAAACCATTATTTTAAATCGTAATAATATTTCACAGTATTACTGTTTTTTCTGTATTTTTGATCAAATAAATGTTGGCTTGATGAGCATAAGAGACTTCTATCAAAAACATTAAAATGTGTAATGTTTCCGAACTTCTGACCAGTGAAATGAATGCTAAAAAGGTCCATATTAAGTTTCCTTTTAAAGAAAGTAGTGTAGTTAATATAATTACGGTAGTTTTTATAAGAGCAATACATGTCCTAAAGTATGTCCTGATTTGAATTGCGAAGAAAACGCTTGTGTGTGTGTGTGTGTGTGTGTGTGTTAAAGACTCCTCTGTGACTGTCTGAGTGAGCGTCTGCTTCTAAACTGTTCTGCATCTGTTCCTGCTTCAGTGGGTTAGCATGACAGCAGGACAAACCCATCACTACCACGCTAAAGAGCAGCAGAGGAGGATTTGAAAGTTGTGATACACAGAAAGGGGATGTGAGTGGATTACTGTGGGATTCCAAACAGGGATATTTAAAAGAGACGTCTCTGGAAGAACAAAAGATGGCAAGATGTTAAACTAAGAGTCCCTTTGTAAACACAGGTTTGGTAATTTCAAATTGATTTTAAGACAGGAGGCTAATGGAAACGGAATACACGTTGGCTCACACACGGTATGCAAATAGTGGACATTTTCTCTGATTTGTTGGAAGGCCGCAAGCGAGGGGACGCTAGCTAGCGGAGGTTAGCGTGGACTCATTAGCTTGTGCGGGTTAGTGATGGCTACTTAGCTCACTCTATAGGGGGTCTCTCAAGTCAGCTGGCTAATTACTCCCCATTCATCTCTTCTTAACAGTCAATTAAATAATTAATGTTTGATAAAGGTGCGATGTCAGGCTGATCTCGTCTGTGAAATATTAATTAGATCAGGAAAGTAATTTATGAGAGTAGATTAGTGGAGTAATTTCCCTCACCCATGAGAGAAAGAGCCAGAGTCTTGGACAGAAATTTGTGGCTTTGATTTTATAGTAATTTTATAGAAAGAAATATTTAGAAAAATGAATGAATATGCAAATGAGCCCCGCCTCCACTCACTCACACCAGCTCAGAGATCCACTCGCTCAACTCATAAACAAGTTGATGTATTAGAATGGTAATGAATTTTATGTATCGCTCTCTACACTGTAAAAAGTGATCAGTTGACTTAAACCCATTGCCTTAAAAAATTAAGTAATAAACTTCATGTGTAATTGAAAAAATTAAGTTATGTGAACTTGGCAATTCCACATAACTTATTTTTTTTAATTACGAATGGCTTATTTACTCAATAATTTGTAAGCAGCAACAGGTTTCCTTGATTTTTTTAAGTTATGTCAACTGATCACTTTTTACAGTGTACCTCTTCGGACACATAGCTGTAATTAATATAATTAGCCTTTGGCTTGACTATACGTTATCAAACACATGGGCGTCGGAACCATTGTATATGGATGGGACCGGACCCACCCACTTTTTAAGATCAATGATATTATACCCACTCATTTTTACCATCTCTAATTCAGCGCATTTGTCTGTTCGCTTTTCAGAGCGTCGTCAGTCAAATCCATTCCACTTGAGGAATTAAATTAAATATTTTTTTAAATTAAAATTAATAAATTAAACTCCATTTCCGCTGAATCGCTACATTATATTTCTCAACGAGCCGCAACTGACGAAAGTAACCGCCCGTTGTACCTTTCCAGTCAAATATTGCGTTGCAAACATCAATAACAGCTTTAAGTTGTCATTGCTGGCAAATTACCATATTAGGGGGATAATCCACGGATAGCTGTGCATTTAATGCACGACGTGGAGGCAAAGAACCGCCCGACGTTAAGTGGAGTTTAGTTTACTTGTTTAATTAAAAGGCACCAGAATGAAATGGTATTTACTCCAGTAACATTTTTCTGGGGGAGGACCCACCCACTTTTTTTTTTTTTTTGACGCCAATGATCAAACAGCTAATAATGTGTTGCTAATGTTACACAAACCATGTTCTCGTTCGCCATCTTAGAGTCAGAGAGCTGCCTTTTAACAATCAGCATCCTAGGAATGCTTTTAACAACTTAGGCATATAGTTCATCATAACATTGTAATATAGATCATAATATACATTGCTAAATGTAGGCTATCCAATATTTCCATATAAACAGAAAACTATACCAGGATAACCTGGCTTCTCTTGAGACTCCCCTGCTTCACAGCATAGTAATGATGATACGCTAAAGCCCGCCTGCATGTTGACGTGATTAATTACAAGGTAGTTTGTGACGTAAGAAACGTCGATTTCAAACCGCGTTTTTGAGACTGTTTTTGGTTAACTGCAGTTTCAAGGAGAAAATACTCAGCAATGGTGTTGACTTATGAATTGCACAGGGTTTTTCTTAAAGCGCATTAAAAAAAACACCACATATAATCAATATTAAATGCTTGATTTTCACCACAGGGGGTCTTTAATAGTTTTGATTACTCCATCACACTATTTGCTTCAGTTTGACAGAATGACTCATCAAATAACTCATGTACATCTAATAAGTACAGTAATATCATTGGATGCTGATTGTATAAGCTGTAGAACAGCATGTGAGGAGAGGCAAAGTGTTGTGTCTCCACACCCTTCTCTATCAAACACACAGTCACTTACACACAAACAATTGTTCTCTGGTTCTGGGAAAGGATAATATCAGCAGGAAGTGGTGGCAAGGGCCTTAGATCAATGTTCTCTTAATAACAGCACAGTACAGATCAGGACGAGGCTCTTCCTCGGAGCACCGTTAACTCGCACACACAGCACTGCTGGGCAAATGAGAGAAAGATTAGGGGAGTTTATTGTGTGTTCACTCACAGTAAGTTCGGGCCCAAAACTTGCTCCAGGCTGCAAGTTGGGGAGAATACCAAGGCAACAAATGGCTGTGTGTTCGTGTGAGAATGCCTTTCGATTGCTATGGAAACGCATCTCTATCCTCCCATCTCCGTGGGCAACTGGCACACTGAGAGAGTTATTGGATTAGCATAAAAGCTTCTTTCACAATAAAAAGCACTTTTATTGCTCTGATCGTTTAATTTCTAATGAAGTTATGGCCAGTGGGAGATCTCTGACCCGACCCTGCATGGTCTGTTATTCCTCTTTGGCTCTTTCTTTTCATCATGGAGTCCTCTCACATAACAACACTTGGACATTGATGAGAGAGGTTTGAAAGTAAATATATGGATAGACAGACAGACAGACAGACAGACAGACAGACAGACAGACAGACAGACAGAGAGACAAACATATAAAGATATATAAAAGCAAATATTGTCAAAAGAAACATTTTAAGAGGTTTGAAAGTCGACAAATGAGACAGGACAGACAGATGTACTGTAAAATATTTTTCTGAGACTGTCAGGCTGCTCTAAGATATTGAGGTCCGTTTTGTTGTGTCTGAGTGAATCTAAACCCGCTCTGGGTTTCCTCTAGCTATGCTAAACACTAAAGAAAACTAGGGCATTCTGTTTCATCGATTCTTTGAAGAGTTAGTATGTGTTTGTGAGGTCAGAAGTTCCTATCAGCTCAGCCTGGTGTGTGATGATAACTGAAATCCTGCGGCCTGAAGCTCCTGTGAGGGAGTGAGGAACATCACATTCACCCCTCTGATGTTCCAAACATACCAGGAAGTCCCTCATGTCTGGATATCAGCTATAGAAGACACCTGCGGGATGTGCTGTTTTTTAGGATCGCTTCTCCTAGTAGATTCTGTTGTCTTTCATTTGAGTTCAAGTTAAAAAAAAAAAGTGTTGGAGCTGTACAGTAGCAGTTAGAACACACTTGACGTTGCATCTACATTATGGTGATACTGTTTTGAGCCCTTGTCATGTCCCGATCCAATTTTTCCCTCTTCTGCCAAATATTTCTAGTCATCCAGTGGGATATCCAGACTTTTCTAAATGGACTGACCCATATGGAGAAAAGATTGCATGAAGTATTTGTCAGGATAAATACACTTGGCAGGGAGGTAAGTGAATCCACACAAGCTTTACTGAACGTACAAACTGAAGCAGAGGTAAACTGGTGGTAGTTATCCAGTGTTGTGAATGGAATGCATGCAGATAATAAAGAAATGACTCATACAGGTGATTGATGGAAGGAGCGGATGGCAGGGAGGCAGGGATTGTTGAAGCACACACCTCAGCAGGTAGACGTAGGAGACGAGCACAAGCAAGTATCTCTTTAATCCACAAGAGAAGAATCACAAAAACCAGAGTTCAGGTGACGATCACACGTAAGGGTCCATGTCCCAGTTCAGGGCCAGACATTGAGTGAACCAACGCTATCTCACGACCAATTCGTACGAATTCGTACGAATGATAAAAAGTTGGCTAATTCGTACTAATTCGTACGACCTCACTCGTACGAATTTGTACGATTTGTCTAAACCCACGTGATGGGTAGGTTTAGGGGCGGGGTCAGGGGTAGGTCATTCGTATGAATTCATACGAATTGGCCAATTCGTAAAATATGTACGATTTTGCAAAAAACGTACTAATTCGTACGAGTCAGGTCGTATGAATTTGTACGAATAAGCCACCTCGTAGAATTTGTACGTTTTCCCGTGAGATCGGGCTCAGTGAACTGAGGTGTTTGCTTATATGTGGTGGCAGATGAGATGGGTAAATGACTGACAGGTGTCAGTGATAAGAACTCAGGGGCACGTTTAAGCTCAAACCGGTGCGCAACGTTTTGCTACGGTTTCCGGGTTGAACGACATGTTTCCTGGAAACGGTGTGCAACGGGGTTTGAGATACGTTTTCTCTTGTTTGGTGGGTGTGTCAAAAATGTCAGCCCAATCAGCAGCAACATGTATATAAACCACACGGTATTAAGCTGCGTTCACACTACAAGCGACTTTGTCACTGCATGTCGCCAGTGGCTGGCGGTGCGGTCGCTAGCAGGCGTTCCCACTACTAGTTGCCTAGTAATGTTTGTGAGTGACATTCACGGATGTTACTCCATGTTGTAGAACAATCCGTTTTCTTGCCGCTACAAACAAACATTTTGGAAGGAAAAGTCTAAATATAAATGGAATCAGTACATAAAATGCATAATATTAAAGATGAACGAGAAACAGCGAGTGCTCTTTGCCATCACGGCTATTTAACTGCAGCAAACGGGCAAATTCCGGTCTATCTGGGTTCACGAAAGCATTCAGACTCGGAGTCAGTATGGCAAGTACCACCGTATGTACACGGAGACATATACATTATAGGACAGTTTCTGACTACTAAAATGAGCTTTTCATTCTTCTTGCCTTGGTTGGACTCGGCACTGAAGAGTGACGGATCACGCGCGCCCCACTGACTTCACTCCTATTGGTTGTCGCTCCCGAAAGTCGCTCTTCATTTGCATAAAGTTAAACAGATCTTAACTTTGTTGCGTCGCCAGACACGCCCCATCTAGAGAGTTTTATTTATTTATTTATTTATATACCGTTATATCTATATTTGAATAAACAAATGTGTTGTGTAGTGTTTTGTTCTCTTTTATTTTCACATATAAATGTAAAAAGTAAATAAATATGACAAGCAAGTGTTTTTATTATCTTTTTTTTTTTTTTTTAAATATCGCAATAAACGTGAAAAATACATACATACAATTGTTACATACAATTCATACAGCCAAAAAAGGAAATATTAAAGATGGGTAGGTAATGTTTATGACGAAATTGTCCGAGCTCTCTGGCGCGTGATAATTATGTCAGCGTCCGAATTCGCTCACTCATTTTCGTTCACTCTTTGCTGATGTAGTGCACTCAACTGCCATTCACTATGTAAGGATTAGTGAATGAGTGAACGAGTGAGCGGTTTCAGACACAGCTAGGGTGTTCAAAGCACCACCGTTTCCATTTAAAAAACTTTTTGTCAGGGCTGAATGCAGCCCAGGTGACTGGGATCGTTGAATGGTGGTGGTGAGAGAGCCTGGTGAACCCCAGACAGAATTATTTTTTAACTTTAATAATAATAATAACAATAATAATTAAAAAAATTGTCAGGTGACCTAAAAAATTATAAATAATGTAAAAACAGGTAAGTTGATAAGATAAATTGAGCACACATATTGCTATATAGTAACATCACCTTACAGTTAATTATTTTCTGAGTTGGAGCCGGTGGTATAAGTTGAAGAATTATGGCGAGAGCAAACTGTTCTTAATCAAATTAGGTTTCATAGACATGATAAGCTTCAGTTTTACTTCCCGCCTTTGACTTGACTTGGTGACCAATCCAATTTTAGAGCATCGCTCTGGCCATCTGGACAAACCTGTGCTGTAATCTCTCAATCTCTCTCTCTCTCTCTGTTTATAATAGAATTTTTGGGAGGATCAGATGAGCTGTGAGCATGTCAAAGCATCTCTGGCAAGAAAACAAGTTTTATTCAGTAGGCTACCATGGGGGAGCATTACACAACAGAAAGATCACCAATCATAGAAATGATGGAATATTAGGATCTTTATGAAGCATAGACATAGACAACCAGACAGTTAGCTCCACCTGCCTGAGAAGTATCAGGAAACAATGAGCACAAACAGCATTGATCTACAGTATATGTGCTGTCAGCCCTGATGACTCAGAATTATTTAAAACATTTTCTGTTCTCTGATTTATTTATGGCTGAATGGATTAAAATCAAATCAAAAGTTGAGATGTTTTTTTTTAATTGGGCATAGGTTAAAGTCTGCTTATACATTTGCAAATGATGCTCCACTCACAGCATTTTCTGTTGTGGGACTTATCAAAAGCTCCCATTGTGTTTGAATCTCACATTTCTGATATGATGCAGGAAGTGTGTGTATGTGTGTGCGTGCGTGCGTGCGTGAGAGAGAGAGAGAGAGAGAGAGAGAGAGAGAGAGAGACATATAATAGTGTATTTGCTGTTTGCTGCCACACGATGATGTTCCAAGCCGGATCAATATCCAATCAGACCTGCATTTCTCACCTACCCAGAATTCCCTCTTGCTGTTGGAGCGCTGCATCCTGGAGATGTGGAGAAACAGACTAGATGAGAACAGCTCTGTGCGTATGAACAATATATATACCAGCTACAAGGACTCTGTGCCAGAGATCAGAAACTATCCCGCTTTATTAAGGTACATTATTTTAGGTTTCTCCTGCTGAGATCTGCTCTTCTAAAACTTCATGAGTGTTTTCATTTACTAAGGTCCAGTGTTGGGGAGTAACTAACTAAAAGTACCAAGCTGAAGCTGAAACAAACAAACAGACAGACAGACAGACAGACAGACAGGGATTATTTGACATTCAAAGCACATTTCTCTTAAAGTGAATCAGTTTTAGTGATCAGTGATGCTTCAGAGATTGATCACCTGTGAATCTGAGTCAAAGGCTCAATTGAACACACATCACTCAATATCCTGCTTATTGCAGCTGAACGTGACGTCTCATTTCAAATACAAAAGACATGCTGATTATCTCGTTTTCTTCTTTCCTTTTCTTTCATCTCTCCATTCTCCTGTGGGGTCGAGCCTTGGGCGTCAGATCTGACCTCTTTTGTGGAGGGTTTTTAGGGGGGACGTGATCGATTAATGAGAAATTCTCAGCAGAATAATGAAGGATGACAGGAACACTAATCACTCTCACTGTGATTGATCTGCATGCTAGAGTGATAAATTAGTAGCTTCACCTTCTTTCTCGCTCGGACGTATTCTAATCACTCTCACTAATTAAAAGCTATTGATGAACACAGCGAGGGGCGTAACCGGGCGGCTGCGACAGAGATGAACTCTCAGTGACACGTAACTCTGTCTGTACTGTCTCGTGTTTGCATGTGAAGTGTGTTCTGTAAGTGGCACTCGTCTTGGTTTCATTCTTTCACAGTGAATTTTTTATTAGAGCATCACAGACAATATGCAGACTCTGAGGAAAAGATGAACAATTGTCAGGGGCGGTTCCTCTTTAAATCGGCATCACTATATAACTATATAGTAAGTCAAAAGTAGCCTACCAGTACTTTAATTGGTACCTAGTCAATACAAAAAATATATAAATGATATGATGATACCAGTCTTTCTGCCGTACAGTTCAAATCTGTACACATATAGACTGTTTGACTAACAGGAATTTGTAAAATATTGACCCCGGGCTCAACACTTAGGATTTTCTTTTTATTAAATCAAATATTTATTTGCCCAGCCAAAACATTTAGCGACCCTGGCTAAATAAATAAATAAAGTTCTTGCTTTTGTTGTTTTTGATCTATGTAACCTTAGGATACCAACATTTCACAATTTTCAATTCCAGTTTACAATCACAGCAAAAACTAATACTAGCCAAAGATTAAAGACAAGTAAACAGTCAACAATAAAATAAGAAAGAATATACAAATTACAAGCAATAGCACAAATAAATACTATAGAACAAAGATACAAATCAAATAAAAAGTACTTTACAGTGCTTGTGAAAACTGTATTATATGAAGTAAAAACTGTGTATAAAGATACCAATTACAGCTACAAAAGTAATTTAGTTAGGAGCAGTGATTCTCTCTTTTTATTTTGTTGTTTGATTAATATTATTAACAGAGGAAACATATGATGGTGCTGTCATTTTAAGACCTACTGAATGGATCCATTATATTGACACATACCCGATATTTTCGTAACGGTTTAAATTCAATTAAGACTGTGTTTATGTGGAAGACGGGCATCTTGAATTTTTTTTTTTTTTTTTTTTGTGTACAGTGGGGGAAATAATTATTTGACACCCTGCTGATTTTGTAAGTTCGCCCACTACAAAGAAATGAAGGGTCTATAATTTTTTATGGTAGGTTTATTTTAAAGTGCCCCTATTATGCTATTTTAAAGTTTCCTAATGTTATTTTGGAGTCTCCTACAATAGGTTTACATGCATCAAATGTAAAAAAAACTGTTTCATTTCCACATAATATACATTTGCACATCATCACATTTTCAATGATTCTCAAACGTCTCGTCAGATGAATCAATCTCTCTAAATCCCTCCTTTCCGCAAGCTACTCTGCTCTGATTGGCAGACGGCTCAGTCTGTTGTGATTGGTCTACCGCGTACGTCGAAAACAAAAACGCCCATTGCCATAACTACGTCAGCTTTACGTGTCCTGAGGCTTCCTACACCGTAAACTAAACACAGTAATGAACAATGACGTTGATTTTACCATATCAATCCGAGCGCGAGTCCGATGATGAAACGTTGGAAGAATTCATTCAACCCGAACCTCCATCGCATCGACTCGAGCAGGACGTCTCTCAGTGATACTCTACTTGGTTTGAGGTACATTATGAGATGTTGCAACTGTAATTCCTCACCATCAGGATTAACAAGTGCATGACCAACAACAAACCGATTATTTTACTTGTATAAAAGTAAGGGGGGCTTCTGTCACAGATCTGCTCTACATCTCCCATCACTCTCCTTGGTTCCCACCTGCACGTAATTCCCAATCACTCACACCTGCACCTCATCATGAATACAGACACCTCACCCCAGCTCATCGTCCGGTCTCGTTTTCACATTGTGGACTATCTCCAGCGTCTCGTCCTTCCACAGTGTCTCCATTCCCTCCTGTGTTCATCTGCCTATAGTTACCCACCGTAATATCCATAATTCCCTCCACTTATTGTTCAATAAACACCCTGTTTATCACCCATCATCCTCTCCTTGTCTGCATTACGTAACAATCACAGCGCACGAGTACCGCATTGAGTTCTCTTTAGGGCGTCTTGAATGGCTTAAAATAACTTGAACGGCTTAAAAATCACTTGAATGTTTAAACTGACGACTGAAAACATATGCAAATGCTAAACTTTCTTGAGGAAACAGCACTGGCCCGATCATTCAGATTGGTGATTATAGTTGTAGGGGGGCTAAGACAACAGACAGGGGGTCTAGAGTAGAACCTCCACTAACAAGCGCCATTCGTGAAATATAGTGGTAAACATGTCTCTTGACTTTTTAGTCATTAAAATGATTTAAATATTTTGTTTTGCATATTGTTTTAACCCTAGAATGCCTCAATAAAAAAAAAACTACACAAATGCATACAAATCAGTGTTCTATTAATTAAATAATTAAACAAATTGATGATACTTGATTTGATACGTCAAACTTGTTTGTTTGTCTGCTTTTCTTGAACAGAAGCAATACAAAAGATGAAAATTATTCTTTTTAAAATACAGCAAACACTAATTTATATCGATGTACTATAAAGTATGTTCTAGTCTGAACCTTCACTCTCCACATTTCTCACAGACCATGTGAAAATGATCTTTTCAGACAGAGACAGACCAGTTCACATAATATTTGCACCTTTCAAAACATGACTTTTGGCCAGTTTGCACCTCTTTTTTGTTTGGGCCTTCAGCTGTCCATTCATTTGGCCTTTCTCTACTTATAGACTGCATCTGAAATTGCAAGAGGTTCTACATTTGAGAACTTCATTACTGTTAAAAAAGTATGTGTATAGTATGAATAAAGTAAAATCAAGCATGCGTGTGTGTGTTTAGTATGAATGCAGTCTAAATGTACATCCGCCGCCATGTTGACATTGTCATGTGAAGTAAGTTGTGAGTTGTGTCATTTCCCTTCCATTCACGACTAAAGCAGAGGTCTTCAGGAACAACCCACAAATGAAACTGACAATAAAAGGGTGTCAAAACACATTGCCATCCTAACTTTTTCCCTCTCTTTTTTTTTTCATCCAGTGAAGAAAGCCTGTGTGTGTGTGTGTGTGTGTGTGTTTGTGTGTGTAAATCCCTAGATTAGTCCAGAGGCCTTCTCACTCCACTTACACATGCTGCTCTCACTGGGGAATTTCTGTTAATTAATGCTAGATTGGAAAAATTAATTTAGCTGCAGGGTAGCTAATCAATAATCATGTCCCAAGTCAATTAAACGTTTCTTTCACTCTCTCCTTACCCCCCTCCTCTGTTTCTTTCTGGACTCACAAGGTGATTTTCTCCCCAATTAATCATAAAACCCTAAAACCCTGTTACATCCACTAATGCCGGTCAATCAAATCAATAGACTCATTATTGGATGACACACTCCCAAAACACACTTCTAACACTGTTTCAGAGGCATTGTGGTTATAGAGACAGTGCAAAGAATATATTGATATCTTATACAATCAAGTACCCACCTAACAAATTTATGTTTCAAAAACTTTGTGGAATCACTGTTTTGCAATGTTTCAATTTTTTTTTAAATATCCAGTTTTTCTTCCTCCCAACATTTTTGTTTAAGAAACAACCCTGGTTTAAGTGAAAACAGAATTTGAGATGCATGTGAGAAATATTAAACTCTTTGCACTTCAACCACTTCGAATCTCATTAGTCGCTCCTCAGAGCTATTTTTTTTTTTTCATAGCAGGTTTCTCTCTTGAGTGTTGATTTAAAGTTGGACATTTAATATTGCAGATATTTTTCTCTGCTAAAAAAAATCTTCAGCTCCAGCAGACGGAATCTATAAATATGTATTATGATGTAAATGACTCAACATGAATGCTCAACTGCTTCAGACAGAAGCAGAATCTATCTATCTATCTATCTATCTATCTATCTATCTATCTATCTATCTATCTATCTATCTATCTATCTATCTATCTATCTATCTGAATGTGTTCTTAAAAGAAAACCTGCAGATGCTAACAACTATTTATATAGTGCTTAGTGCTAAGTAATTAGCAAATATTTTTCAGTTTCTCAAAACACAAACTAATTTGAGTGTTACTAGTCAACATTTCATTAACATAGACAACTTGTACTTTTAATTTTACTTTTACTAAAAACTTTGTGTATTTTTGACCTTATATTTATTAAAACAAATTTCAGTAGATTGTATGTTTTTGTAAATATGACAATAACGTGAGAAAAAGCAAAGGCAACAGGACATTAATGAAACAGAAAAAAATAAATTAATGAAGAAGAAAATAATATTCAACAAATTTCATGAAACAGATGCATCAACACAAAAATGGTCATGAAAAACAAAAATATTTTATAATTATTTAAATATATTTAGACATCAGGAAAAAAAGATTTAAATAATAATAATAGAAATCCATATAATAAAGAAAATAATAAAAATGAATTAAAATTCAAATGAAAGAAAAACTATTATACAATCCCTTTAAATAAACAGGATTTTTTCCCCTTTGGACACTTTGAATATAGCTAACAGTACTGACATTTATAAATAAACATTTCTTTCAGCTCTGTGAACTAAACAGTATATATATATATATATATATATATATATATATATATATATATATATACCTTTTCCACAAAGGAGACATGTAATGCTGCCTCAATTTTAGCCAAAAAAACCCGAGGTATCCTTCAATTTACTTGCTTTAGTTTGAAGTAGCAGCCATATGCTTCATAACAGCTCACATATGGTGGCTAAAATTCAGTCTATATAGGCAGCTTTAAAAAGTTTAAAGCAACGTTTCACACCGCATTTGAACATCCCTTGGGATGTCATTCCTCAAGGGAACAGCTTCTCAGTTTGAGACAGGAAAAAAAGCAGTTGCAGAGTGTTTCTTAAAATTTCATACCCCACCATCACAAACTACGTGCGAAAAAATGTGATGAAAACAATCTTCTCTGCGGGAATATAACTTTGATTTGATTGGTAAGACTTTTTTGAATCATTGTTCAATGCTCCATCTAACATTGTGTAGGTCTACAGTATATACCACAATATGTCTGAGATGCATAATGATGCATATCTCCATGACAACCTAAAATTACCTGTTTGTATTTATATGGTTTCTGTTCTGTAGATTGAAAAGTTTTGCTTCTGAAAGTCAACTGGGTTTAAACAAGGTATGAGCTTTCATTGTCATGTTTATTTCCTTTTTTTTGCGTTTCTCTCATCAGGATTATTAACTCGTGTATCATTCAGAGCTCTGAATAATCAATACAACCTCTCACACAAGCAATGCACTAATCCAATCAAACAAAGCCTAATATTAATTACAGTTGCATTATCCACACCTGTATCGATCTCTTTCTCACACACAGATCATAACCCAGATCAATCATTAATCAAAACCAACTTGTGATTCTGAGTTTCTGAAAGATCTTTAACATTCAATAAAAAAATTTTTTTTTAAGTCTTTCTCTGTTAATATACATTTATTTATTTAGCAGTAAATGTAATGTAAAATCTACCCAAAGAAAAGAAAAATCACTTTAAAATTAGAAATTAATTATATTGGTACCATATTGATTATCAGCCCATAAAACAGATTATTTATTTTAATGGTATTTATTGTACAAGCTAATTTAGTCTATTTTACGTTTATATTTGTAACTCAGTCTGTTTAGTTTCATTTGATCTCAAAGTCAACTGTGCCTAGATACCTGTCAGGATTATGTTTTGCCTATTTTTTTGTGCTTCAGTTCAGTTTAGTCTTGATTACATCCTAGGGTACGTTTACACGACACTGTTTTCAACTACAAACTTAAAACTTTTTATTCGTTTAGGCCATTCGTTTACACAACAACAGTGTTTTGGGTGCCTGAAAACACAAACTTTTGAAAACGGGTTTCAAAGTGAAGTGCAAGTTTTTGAAATCAGTCTCTGTGTAAACAAGAAAAACGCGAATCTCTGTAGACGATGACGTCATGCACATGCGTATTGCGTGTTCAGTGTTTCATCGCCATCTAATGGTCTGGCTGCAGAATACAGCATTTAATGCATTCAAAATACATTTTTAGCCGTTTACGCGGATCCCTGTGAATGGGGATTGTTTTGACAATGGTGTCGTCTGTATGCCGAAAACTCAATGGAAAAACTTCTCCGTTTTAAGCATATTGTTGTCGTGTAAACGTACCTCTGGTTAGTCTTCTTGGTTACTGATTACGTTCAGCTGCCTATTATTAAGTTTCCCTGTGTATTTATACTCTGTTTCGTTCAGTTCATTGTCGGTTCTCATCTTTCATTTGAGAAGTTAGGGTACGTTTACACGACTTGTTCTAGGAGTGTCTGGCCTGGAGTAACAAAGGTCTGAACACAGCTGAGAGTTTGGGGGCAGGCCGGGTATTTGTCACACGGAGCGTGCTGCTCTGCCACGGCCACCTCGGGACTCGGTCATGAAGCCAGTGCTGAAGCGGTCTTCATATGGAGGAAGCCGAGCTATAAGCCATATGCCCCAGGAGCCTCTGAAAGTTTCAGTGGGACCCTTTCTCACTTCTGGCACCAACCGGACACGTTCCTGCTGAGGAACGTGTAGACCGAGTCCATTCCATACTGGAAAAGAGATCCTCATTCTGTGGATGAGTTTACCCTTCCCCAGTTGACCTGAAGACCCAACTGGCTATGTAGCACTCGAAGGGAGGGACTTGTACTGACACTTCGACCCCTCAAACGCAAGAGCACAGGCACGGCCTGCGTTGCGGAAGGGTAGAGATCTGAAGTACGCGTCCTTCAGGTCGAACGCTGCAGACCAATCTTGGGGACGGAGCATTAGGAATGCGTTTCTGTGTTTGTAACTTGAACGGAGGGCCCAAATCAAGAGACACAGATCCAAGATGGTCGTAACTCACCATTGCTTGAGTACAATGAAGTTCGGGCAACTTTCAGAAGCCGGCCTTCATATCGGCTGGAGGGACAGCTCAATCACATGGAGAAGCTCGTTCCCCCATCCCTGGGTGGCCTGTCTCAGGGACGCTTGGTCTGATGCTTGCCACCTGGTTTGGCAGCGCCCGAGACAGGCTGGGCGGCCTGCCTGTGGCTGGCTCCATGCTGAGGCCTGGTTGGAGGCTGCTGCGGTGGCCTAGCGGGAGCGGAGGCAGCGGCAGGGGGACGCCCTCGATGACGAGCAGGCAGAGGATCTGCCACCGGTGGTGGGGTGGAGGCAGCAGCGGGCCACCGGGGAAGGATGTGCCGGATGGCCTCTGTCTGCATCTGGGTGGTAGAGAACTGTTGAGCGCAGTACCACGAACAACCCAACCTGGGAAATAGGGGAGTCCAGGAACAGAACCTTGTCCGCATCCCCCATATCGACCAGGTTGAGCCAGAGATGGCGCTCCTGGACCACTAAGGTGGACATCGCCAGACCGATCGCGCAAGCCGCAGCGGCCGTACCCCGGAGGGCGAGGTCGGTTGCGGTGCGGAGCTCACCCTTGAGCGCACAGTCTGGGCTACCCTCGTGCATGTCCATGAGTGCCTTGGCCTGGTAGACCTGTAGCAACGCCATGGCATGCAAAGAGGAAGCGGCTTTCCCACAGGCTTTGTAAGCTCTGTAAGCTCTGTTTGTAAGCCCGTAAGAACGGACGAGAACTCACAGGCCTTAGAGGGGAGACGATAGAGCCCTGCATTTCAGCCCGAGCCCGACGGGCCCGACTTTTTTACGCCCCTAGGGCCGGGCTTCGGGCCAATTTTCACGTCATAGTTCACATGCGGGCCGGGCCTCGGGCCTTTTTTGGGTTATCCTTCTTTTTATATTTTTAGACATTAATTAAAAAAATATGATAAGTTGACGTCGACGATAGAAGAACAAACATAGAAAGACATTTAATAACCTCATAACTTTCATAATCTTATAATTACACTGACATATGATTGACATGACAGTCTCACGCACGCAAGCACGCGCACACACAGAAGGTTTCCAGTCAGCGCAACCAACGATTCACCTCACTTGCAAATAATGCAGAATATTAAGAGAAAAATCGCAGAGTGATAGAAGAGAGGACTGGGTTAAAATCTCCCACTGTGGATGCTATTCTTTTTCTCCACGATGCTCTGTAAGAGACTGTTCTAACTTTTCGTTTGATTGGACTTTATTTTCGTTTAACTGTTGGAAACTAGGCTACTGATGTTTTTCGTTTGATTGGACGTTATTTTCGTTTAACTGTTGGGAACTACTGGAAAAAAGAATGGCCATGTTCTGTGGTGCGTTTTTGAGGTAAGATAACCTGCAAGTTTGTTTTTGATTTTTTTAATTTAATTTGCTCTATTGCTCATTTCGTTTGCGAGCGCTGTTGCGAGCAGCCTGAGCCTACCTCAGTATTTCAAAAAAAATTTACTCACTGTGGTTTAATAAATAAACATTAAACTAACTGTCTGTGATATGCTTGAAGTGTTTTATATCTATGGATTTTATTGTAGCCAAGTAAAGTATTAGCGTTGATTTGAGAGGCTAAATTGATCAAACATGTTTTACTCGCTGTTGGTCGTAATTTTTAGCGCAATTTTCCACCGGACAAAATTGCGATTGTTAACTCATGATTTCTGTTCTGTCTGTGCGCACCAATCTTGCACTTCTATCTACTCCTCAACCAGACCACCTAGAGACTTCGGGTTTTCGGCATTATGTTAAGGAAGGTCTAATCTCGGGAACGCACAAAAAAATCCAGGAAAATATTTACTATCTCTTAGTGTTGTGATCCCATGACGTCAGAAAATTGCGCTAAAACACTCACTGAGTTTTTATTACTTTTTTTTTTTTTTTAATGCTCCAAACATTTGTCTAAATTAACTTAATAAAGAAATGAAAAGAAAAGAAACATAACTAACAAAACGGACATATTTTAATGGCTGCAAATAGGGCTGCCGCTGTAAAAAAAAAAAAAAAAAAAAAAAAACCGGCTCGGGTCGGACTCGGGCTGATAATTCTGATGAGCTGTCGGACACGGGTCGGGCTAGGGCCTGAGCGTCTCGGGCCAGGGCCGGGCTCGGGCCTAGATTTGAGGCCCGTGCAGGGCTCTAGGAGACGAGGATCCCCTGTCCAAGAGGCAGCGGCCGCCGGACACAGGTGCACCTGGTGGAGGATTCCACGTGAGCCCGAAAGCCTCGGCAGCCCGTTTAAGCATAGCTGACATTTCTGGATCTGGCTCGGGCAACGTTACACTCCCAGAGGGAGATAACGCAGCCGAGTCATCATCTCCAGAGGCCAGCTCACCCTCCGATGCTGCAATCGGCATCCTGTCCTCTGGATGGGCCCCGAATGAAATGGCTGGTCGGTCCATTACAGAGGGACCAGCGCGCTCAACGGGGGGCTCCACTGGCTGCGGTGTGATAGAGGAGTGAGGGGCCCACAGGGATTGGTTACCGGGCGGGGAAG
The DNA here is from genome assembly GCF_951802725.1 of Rutilus rutilus. Lineage (NCBI taxonomy): Eukaryota > Metazoa > Chordata > Actinopteri > Cypriniformes > Leuciscidae > Rutilus > Rutilus rutilus. The sequence goes on along the minus strand of NC_140232.1, from coordinate 20,993,742 downwards.
CCATCACTATGATCCTCTGATCACCCATCCCACACGGCACCCTAGGGTGGGGCGTGATAATGGGGACTCCACCTTCGCGGACAAAGGTGAGTCTCAATCTCAACACTGCGATAGTCATGTTCTCACAATGAGAACATGAACTATCCACAAAAGCTGCTTCAGCATGCTGTAATCCCAAACACGTGATGCAACTAATGTGACCGTCAGAGGGGAATAGGGAACGACCGCATCCAGAAATGCACGAGTGGAATGACATCTGAGTTGAGAGCTCAGAAGGCTCGTGACCACCGCTGCACTCGTGCTGTAGAACCACCAGGAGATACTTCCAGAAGAAGCACCGACACACTCGCTCGTTGAATGAATCAACAATCTTCAGAGACACCGTCATGAAGACCGATCGGTTTTATCAATACTCAAAGATGACAGGCTCCCTAAGCCTGAGCCCAATCAGTCGACACGTCGACTACGTCGAACGTGAGCGACTGAAAGGGAACCAAGATTTGCCAAGATACCAAAGCCAGCAATCAAAAGTCAAAACTCAAATATTTATCATCAGCAGATGCAAATCATCTATGCTAGCCACATACATTTTTATGCCGTTAGTAAACTTCCATCCAATTTGTGGCCATTTATTTTTTCGAATACATGTTTTTAGGAGAATTAAACTAATTGATTACACAACTTATACATACAAAAACATGAGAATTAGACAAATTATACATCCAAGATCATGCAAAGCTTTTTGAAAGATCAAACTATGAGCAATATAACTTTCACCAAAATCTCCTTACTCACTCTACACTCACTTTATAATCAGACATTCAATCCACAAGCGGAACAACCACAGGGGTTTGGGAACTAAAGTTCAACCTTGTGGACAAAATCCATTCTTTTTTGCCAGAGGGGAGATTCACTTTATTAAGTCAGTTTAGTGTTGGTCATGCCAGCTTCCCTCATGCTAATGTTTCTAAATAATCCTGTGTCTGAAAACAGGCTTTAAGTTTTAGCAACCATGGGAGGGTGGAATTCAACCACAGAGGCCCTTGTTAAGCTTGTTAATAGACTTTTCAAAGCTGCTGATTATTTACTTACTGAGAAGAGCTGCCAGGATGAGAAAAGCCTAATACACAAAACTCAACTTCAGTCTGTCTTATCTATCCAACGCTAAATGACAAGTTCACTCAACAGTTTAGCGTGTGGTATTTCAGCGCAAAAACCTGAGTCATTTTTTCTGTCGAAAAATAAACAAACAACAAACAGAGTGAATTATAACTGAATGTGTGGTGGAAATCTTTCCCTCAACACTCTCCTGTATTTTCCTCTGTGTCTGTCTGTCTCATAACAGTAGGTTTTGTTCTCCTATCAGCATCTCATTATGTGACAGTAAATGAGAGATTTATTATTCTGATTAGTCATGTTTCTCCAAATTCTTTGTTTCCGATGGGAACTATAAATAACTCTGTAATGGCTGGGAAAAACACTTTAGACCTTTTATACCAGAGCTGCTTAATAATGTGACTCTTAGAAAAGTGATTCTTTCTCATTTGGTGCTGAGGATCAGAGGCCGTATCCTCTTTGCGATTTGTGTTCCACTTCAAGACATTTACAGCGAAATTAACCATAGAAATAACCCCAGCTTCACCTCATACTCTCTCCGAATATGATGAAAAAAGACTTAGTGAAGTGATATGTCGAAATACAGCTCATTTCAAAATGTGCAAGCATGGTTAAATGTGTGATATTTATGAAAGGCTATTAACATGATGATCATCATCATCATCATTATATACTCCAGACAGTGATATGGAGCCATTGATGCTCAACCAAATTAAATTCCCGTTTTCAAATAAAATAAAATGAAGATTTACTTTCTAAACACTACTGTTCTTTTTTTTATTTTTTTTATTAAGTATTTTATGCTTACCAATTTCTTAGTAGTATCAATGTTAAACAGTTGTGTTGCTTAATATTTTTGTGGAAAAGGATTCTTTGATTAATACAAAGTTTAAAAGAACAGCATTTATTTGAAACAGAAATCTTTTGTAGCATTATAAATGTCATTACGGTCACTTTTGATAATGCATCCTTCCTGAACATAAGTATTAATAAAAAATCTGTCATCGTACTGACCCCAAACTTTTTAAAGGTAGATAATGTAGATACTTATATCAGTTGCATTTATGTAAATATGAACCCAAAAAGAAAAAAGCGACCATGTAGTTCATTCTTCAGAATATCTGTATAGATAGTAAAGAAAGTCATAAAGTAAGAGTGATTAAATAATGACAGATTTTTAAAAAAATTTGGTGAACTGTCCCTTTAATTGCAGAGGATTGTGGTTAAAAATAGAGCTGTGCCAGCTGCAGGAAACAAGTACATTTGAGTGAAATTCACATCTCCATTACAGAGATGAGAAAAAACACTGATCAGTCAGTCAGCAGGCAACAGGTCACACACGTCTGCACACATTCACATGCTGTAATTGAGAATGAAGTACACCATTGCCTTTCATAAAAGAGATGATGTAGAGTTCATTGGTTGTAATTAATAGGTTTAACCTTTGTCAGTGCAAATAATCAGTATGAATAGATTTTGATTGCACTGGATTGCTCATCCTGGCTGCTCATCGTTTTAAATAGCACTGAATAATGCATTTGAAATTTTGTTTTACGTATGCCCTTAGTCCCATCATAAAGCCAGAGTACCTCACACATAAGTACACTTTTTACATTGACTGTAGATTATTACAAATATTCAAAGGGCCATGGTTACATTGATTTACATTCATTGATTTACATTCTATCAGCAATCAATACTTTGGGGAAATCAGACTTTCCAAATTATTCTTTTAGCTGATTATTTGCTGTTACAGAATATAAACAGAACTTGATTTGATGATGTCACATGATATTGAAGGATCGGATGGTGTCATAAATTCATATGCACGTTATGCCATCATACAAATAAACTTAAATTCTCTAATATATATATATATATATATATATATTTTTTTTTATTATTAGTTTCACAAAACAAAATCAATTTACCCTCTAAACATAAATACTGTTTTATGTGTAGTTTTTGCACTTGCAAACAGCTGTTTTATACAAAATTTCCCCTCGGGGATAAAAACATTTTTACCAGCTGCTGAGTTCTGCAGTGCTGTATAAAATATTGCATTTGGATGTAATAATTCCATCCGCCTTGAAGGGAAATGATTATTAAAAGGAGAAAACATTAATTTAGAATCCCGGAGCATGGAGAGGTCAGCATCTCAAGACAGCCGTCTGACCTCGAGGCTAAGACACACAGATGAGAGAGAGCTCGGAGCATCACACAGATAGATGTAATCCATGTTCACCATCACACCATTCTGCTTGCTTTGTTTCCTCTTATTTCACCCAATTTCATCCCTCTTTCACGGATATTAAAGAGATTCAGAGCCACCAACACAAACTCTCAGACACTCAAACAAACTCTAATCCTCGGGGAACATCTCTATCTCATTTCAAGCACTCACTCATGAACGACAGTAGATACATCAGCATATAGGAGGTGATGCGTTTGTGTGGGGGAGGCTGGAGTGTGTGAGTGTGAGTTCAAGAGTGTGTGAGAGACAAAGGCATTGTGCATATGCTAGTGAGTGGGTAGTTAGTTGTCACATTAACTATGGGCAGGGATTGAGTTTTATTCAAACTAACCTACTTAAACTTTATTTAAAAAAACAACTTTTTGTTATATGAAGGTCACATTTAAACAGGCTACTTCAAATGTTTTACTTTGCTTTTATCAGTGTCCCAAAATCTGTGAAAAAAAAAAAAAAAAAAAAAATGAATAAAATGTGTGTGTGCAGTGGTTTGGAAAATGGAAAATTGACTGTATAAAATGTTTCAATTAGAAAATAATTATATAAACAAAGAATTATCATCATTTTCACCATGGCAAACAATTTTTTTTTGTCATAATCAAGTTGTAATTTTGGAAAATTATGCAAAATGTTATAATAATAATAAATGTGTATTTACTGTGTAGCTGTAGACAAATGAGTGAACGATTTCCCTCCAAAAAATTAGTAATAAAAAAAAAATCATTTTTTATCCATTATTAAAATGGTTTTAATTTTTTTTTTTCATAGAAATGACAATGTGGTGGAATATATGTATGCATATTATGTATATTAGAATCAGTATAGTTTATCCACCGTTGGACATTGTTAGTAGACAAAATAGTTCATTTTCCACAAGTCCACAGGCCCATAGGTGTCCATAGTTGAAGAAACACCCAATTATTGATGCATTCCTCATTTGTGTGGTTTGTGTGTGTACATTTTATGGGTTTTGGCTGAGTGTGTTCACAAACAGGCCTATATCTGTAATGTGTGTGTGTGGTTGAGTTGAGTGTGGCCATGTCATTTCCTCTCCAAAAATGACACAGACAAGGTACCTTAGCCTTCAGCTCTGTTTCCTCTTTATCCAACATTATACGATTGATGACCAGATGTGTTCCACCCCCTCAAAGAATGAGACATTTGAGAGATTGACTCATCATTTAAAGGAAAATAGTGCGTTATGCTGCAAATTTTCCGGGAACATCAAAAGTGCTGTCATCCTAATCAATAAAAGTACAGGCACACCAATAATGTATCCACTTCAGTCAACAATCCTTGAGGTTTGGGGATATAAGCTATGTCAAGAATTGAAATCAAAAGATACAATTTCAGTAGTTTTAATAAACTGATATGCTCGATCTATATGGAATACAGCCATTGTTTTCCACATGTTGTCAATGATAATTGCTTGAGTATTGTCAGTGAGTATTGCATGAGTATTGCTGTTGTCAATGCTTCATTTAAAAACTCAAAAAGTAGGTATAAATAAAACCACAGCCTTGATCCTCTTTTGTCAGCATGGAAGGGATAATAAGCCCTCTAATACTAAAATGACCATAGTTTATCCCTGAATGGCCGATATGGATCCATAACAGGGTAAATGAAGGAGAAAATTAGCATGTAAATGTAATAAGATGCCATTAGAGATTTAAGAGTGGGTTAAATAAAAAGGACCCAAAGGCAGTCCTTCTGACAAACGGCTATCTACACAGAATTGCATTAGAGTTTTTATTTAATGGGCCTAATAAAATGAGCATATGATCATAGTTATTATAGATATGCACGGGAAGCGCTTCGGTACGCGAGCTGTGAGGAAAAAGCGCCGTTAGATTAATGTTTTCTAGTGTATTCATAAAAAGCAGACTGCCTTCCCCGCTCAAAGCCCGATACATCTCTTCCAACTATGCGGCAGCCAATGGCACATCACTCAGAAAAAGTGACAGATGCCCCCGCACCGCATTCCGGAATGTTCTCTCGAGTTCTGAGTTCCACCTCGGGTCAATCTTCCAAACGTGATTATGGCTCAGGATAACTGAGCCTGCCAGCGTTCTTCAATGGCCGACATGATAACCCACGAGAGTGCTTCGCCTAACCCTTACCTTCCCCGCTCGCTCTCTCTCTCTCATTTTCCCCATTCATAACATCTGCAGGAAGGAGAATACTTATCTGCAGCCTAACGGAAAACAAATCTGCTCAATTAACAGCGGTAGACAAAGTTCTTCCCCAGGTGATCCATTTATCTTCGACTTGGTAAAACAAGTGCAGCTTTGAGTTAAAAAAGGAAACGGAAGCTTAAGGACGCAGAACCAAAACGAAACGAGCCAAAAAAACAGAATGACAGTTGGGAAATGGACTAGATCTGTAGTCTGCACACAAATAAGGACGAAGAGAGCGAAACAAAAGAGGAAAATATGAGATGGATGAGTGAACAGCAGAATTGGGGTACACAGCGGGAGCCAATTTCCAGCCCAGTGAGAAAAACCCATCTTTATTTCACACCTCTGAACCCTGCATTCGCTTCAGTTCGGCTCTCACCTGCCCGCTGAACCCAGACCAGCGTGCCGTTTCCTCATACAGTAGACTGAAGAAGCTTAAAAGTGCAGGAGGCTGATCCCGGATCCATGTTTATGTTATTGCTTTATTCGGAACAGGCAGAAAATCAGCACAGCAGCAGAAAGCAAAGTGCATTTAAGGTCCCGGCCTGACATCATTTGAGCTGAAACTGCAATACCTGACAGTTTTCTCATATGCAACTTGCTTGGCTCCGCCCACCTGTTTGCCCGCTGTGAACTGATTCAGGCTATAAAAGTGGCACTGTTTTATAATTTCACAGATGGTCCCTGGAAGCTGCTGTCCTTACTGTTTTCAGACCTATACAACACCACTCAAACATGAAGCACACAACAAACAAAAATAGAGCTCTTCAGTTTGTAGCGCTAAAATGCTTTGAGTTTTCTTTTATTTATGAGTCAAATAAAGTCTGTGGTTAACATTATTTGAAGCGAACAAATGTTTTGATCTACAACACATTTCAATCACAATAATAACTCAAGTATTAATTCTGAAATAATTGTGCTTTAAAAAAAGAGCTGCGAACAAGTTGCAGTAGCAGTAAGTCGCAAATAAATTAATACTTTTATTCAGGATGCATGCATTAAATTGATCAGAAGTGACATTTCTAATGTTACAAAATATTTCTGTTTCCAATAAATGCTGTTCTTTTGAACTTTCTATTCATTAAAGAATTCTGAAAAAACAATGTATCACGGTTTTCCACAAAAATATGAAGCAGCACAACTATTTTCAACATTGATAATAATAATAATAATAATAATTGAGCAGTAAATCAGCATATTAGAATGATTTCTAAAGGATCATGTGACACTGACGACTGGAGTAATGATGCTGAAAATTCAGCTTTGCCATCACAGGACTAAATTCCATTTTAAAATTAAAATAGAAGACAGTTATTGTAATAATATTTCACAATATTACAGTTTTACTATATTTTTGCCCAAATAAATGTAGCCCTGGTGAATAAGAGATTTCTTTTAGAGACATTTAAAAAATATATATATATTGACTACAAATTTTTCGAACGGTAGTATTTTAGCACCTTATGTTTTGAAAGCACACATGGTTTCAAGATTATATTTTAACAACTAATGTTCACCACAAAATGAAATTCTAAGAGAATCCATGGTGAATTAGCCTTCCGGGTCTGGCTACAAATTGACAACATGACTCAAAAGATCTCAACAGGCCATGTAGTTGAAGAGAATTATTGTGGTTGTCCTTGTTCCTTTGTTTGCTGTTCCCAATTAAAGTGAAACGCAGGAGGACACCACGGTAGAGGTTCAGTTTAATCATGAAATACAGGATGAATGCTGATTGTTGAGCTATCAGTCACTAGACGTTGCTCATCCTAAACTGATCCAAGCACAAACATCATAACAATAATACCAGTGAAGAATTACACCTCCCAGGGCCTGACACTTAATTCATTTTTCAACAGTTTCACCAAAACATTTTTCACAAACTTTGCATGAAAAACTGTTTATTATTACGAAAGTTTCAAGCAATTCATCGTTATGGAAGGGGTGAATATTTTTAATATTCTTCCCACACCACAAAACTCACGCTCTCAACAGAGCCGGAGAGAAAAATTCAGCTGATATCCTCTTATATATGGGATTTAATACGATCTTACTGTCTGCCTGGCTCTCACTGTCGATTTTCTCTATTCAGAAGGCCTAATAGGATATCTGGTCCTGTATATTTGGTAGGCTATTATTATTTATTCACACATGTCAGCTGCACTCAGTGGCCTTAGCAGTATTATGCTTAATAAAGATTAATTAGCACTGTAGATAAACAGATTTTCAAAAAGGTTTGTAACTCAAATACTAGAGCTGGGTACAAATATCGATTTCTCTATTTTAATCGATTCCCTTTTTTAACGAACCGATATCGATTCTTAAATTCCAAGAATCGATTAGTCTATCCTGTTTTCAGTTGATGAATGAACGGAACATTGCAGCACACTTCCCATCCAATAAATCGATATGGTTTGTTCTTTGTTACTTTTGATATGAAACAAAGTATCAGATTTCAAATTCTGTCCATTTTATTACGAAGTAAAAAAAAAAAAAACGTTTTGGCGCTGTTTAATGTGGCGCGACAGATCGCTAAAGCGCCTCAGTTCAAGTGAATTGGCAGCACGGAGAGCACATGAACTCAACAACCCTGTATCACATGAAATACGTTCTGAGGAAACTATTTTGCAAATCGCAATTACGTTACATGCCAACATATAAGCAGTGCTATTACGTTGGTCCTTAACCTAATATAAGCACGTGCTATTACGTTGGTCCTTAACCTAATTTAGCCAATCTATTGCAGTGCTATTACGTTTGTCCTGAACATAATACATCCAAAGCAGGTTTCTTTTCACACGTAGCAGCTAATGCTGTTCATTTTGTTTTAATTATTTACTCCCTTTTTTCTCATTGGGCTACAAAATATTATCTATGCCAGGGCGAGTCAAATGACGGCACCCAGATAATTTTCATCTGGCCCTCCAACTGGTTTTTGATGTTTAAAACCCCTCGCAATCTGATATCAAAGTCCCCGCAAAGGTTTAGCGCGGTCAGCGGTGAGTTTAACAACGCACGTGATCATTCAGCGGTGAGTTTAACAACGCACGTGATCATTCAGCGGTAAGTTTAACAACGCACGTGATCATTCAGCGGTGAGTTTAACAACGCACGTGATCATTCAGCGGTGAGTTTAACAACGCACGCGATCTCACGGCAGTTCGTGATATGGTCACGTAATTTAATCTATTGATTCGTGCCACGGACACGTTTATTTCGTTATTTTCGTAATACCAGCACGTTTTTTAAACTAATGTATTTTCAATGGGAAGCGTCTTTCGTGATAATAACAGCACGATTCTTTCTGCCTGGCTGTCGCTGCAGCAGAGAAGCTGTTTAATCAACATTTATTCACGAGATCTTATGTATTTTTATGTATTTTTTTTAATGTTATTATTTCGGTCTTATTGCCAGGGAAGCTGGTTTGCTTTGCTGTTTATTGATTTTTTAAAATGATATTTTATCAGTAGGAAATCGCGCTGAAGAAGTCTCGTTCCGAACACATCGCGATATTTGGCATCAGTTCACGTGTGTCAGATGTTGGTAAGTAAATACCTAAATACGCTATCCTAATAATGTGTGATATCATGTCTTTTCTGTTTGTCGATATTAATCTGCCATTATATCTGCCATCTCCACGGAGACTTTGCGTTTCATTGCTTTCTAATTCAAAACAGGGTGATTAACACTGCCTGTCACGTGACGTGCTATAGGCCTAGATATTCATATCAGATTAAAAATAATACAATTAGTTCCAAAGTTGTATTTGTAGTAGAAGCACAGTAAAAACAACACTTACCATGCTTTTACCACAGTAACATTAGTTTTACTGTGATAAGTGTAGTAAAAAGACAGTAATCACAAAACTCACCATGCTTTTACCACACTATTTGTAGTTTTAATGTGGTACTTATTGTAAATGCACAGTAACCACAACACTTACCATGCTTTTACCACAGTAACCATAGTTTTACTGTGATAGGTGTGGTAAAAGGACAGTAACCACAAAACTTACCATGCTTTAAACCTCAGTAACCTTAGTTTTACTGTGATTGGTTTAGTAAGGACAGTAATCACAAAACTTACCATGCTTTTACCTCAGTATTGATAGTTTTAAAGTGATATTTGTTGTAAATGCATATTAACCACAACACTTGCCATGCTTGTAAGGCTTTATAATGTAACATCCAATATTTGCAAGGTAAATCAGTACTTTTCCCTTTAAATAATCCTATATATTATACATAATGATATTTTCTTTTCTCTTTTTTCAGCTGAAAAGACCAAAAGGGCCTTTCGGACTCAGTCATTCCATTATTGTTTGAGGAGAAGTAAACGGAGAAGACGGACAGCTGCAAAGGCAAATATTCGCAATGGTATGTATGTGTTGGTTTTAACCCTAAATCAAACATTTTATCAAGCATTTGTTGTTTCTTAAAACTTTCCTCACAAAACCCATAGCCCAATCAGTACAAACATAGTCTGAAAGTCTTAATAATTCACAAGATTTAACAAGTTGTCAAATTCGTACGATACTCGTACATATTTGTATACTCGTACACAATCCTGCAGCTTTTACTCCTAGTGCTGTCATTGGCTACTGCCTCAATTCCTGTACATATTTATCGCGATATTTGTAAATCAGTTGCGCCACTTCTTGGAAAGTTGTCGGATGTCACACACACTGTCAGAAAGTTTATATTAATTGCAAATTGGACCCTGTCTGTTTATGTTCCAGTGATACATGATGTCTCTCCACACCTCATAACCTACCTCTGTTTGCAAGAGTGGAAAAGCTTATCTGACTTGTCACATGACATCAGATACTCGATTATATATATATAACTGTCCCGTTTGCATGTAAATCATTTTCATGATTATCCCTTGCTATTAAATACATACTTTTATTCATAGAAATACCCACATATCAGTGAACTTATTACATAAAAATGCTTTTAACATTTAATTATGCAACACTCTTTACAGAAAATATATCCTGCAGTTATAAACTCACAACGGCATCATCAAGTCCTGTGCTGGGCACATTGGGCAACAACTGTCCTCCAACGTATTCGATCCGTGGCCAGGTTCTTCACATCTTCCCATGGGACACTGACATTCTTCAGGTCTTCGTGAAACATCTGTCTCCATGTCTTCCTTGGTCTTCCCTGTCTCCTGCATCCTCCTGGCGGTGTCCACTTCATCACTGTGTTTGGGTGTTGTTGTTTGGGCATGCGTAGGATGTGTCCAGCGAGGTGCACCCTTTGCTCTGTCACAGTTTCTGAAAGTCTTCATGTGAAGTCCCATTCCTCCTCAGGATCTCTTTGATATATGCAGAACCAATATTGAAAATAGTGATTTATCTTTTTCCATATTGTTAAAGCATTTTGTTTTCTCTTTTCAGCTTCATAAACTGTACTTGATTTCTGCCTAATGCCTTTATCAAAAAAGTGTCAGTGTTCATCAGGTGTTTTGCTAAAGGACATATTCATTGCATAGTTACAATAAAAGTGACCAATAATCACAAGGATATAGAATGAAAGTTGAGAATGTAAAATGTTGTGCTTATGTTTTTGCCTATTTGTTATTTAAAGCGAAGAAACAAATGTATGTTCACATAACAAACTTGAATCTCATCTCTTGGTTTGTAAATATATTCAACTTCATCATAGCAATTTTTTTAACGTTAATGTATGTGTCACTATAATAGATTCATTGCTCCTGTATCTGGATATTTTTAATTAACTGATTTTTATACTGTTGTGCAGTAGTTTTGGCACTACATTTGTCTTTAAACAGTTTGACATTAAATATTGGAATAAGCTTTCAAAATGGTGTCCATTCATTGTGCTTTTGTTACATTTATTTGAATATAATTGATATACCTTTAATATACTATACATACACTGTAAATGTTAGAAGCACTTTAGTACATGTAATTATCTTTAATTAAAATACTGCAAAACTACCCCTGCTGTAGGACATTGCTTAGAAAATAGTTTCTCTTTCAAATTTATTTATGCATCAGTCTAAGCAAATTTGTGTCATTGATCATGTGACCTCGTTTTTGGATGGTAACCACACAAAGGAGTCTTTTGTTTTTAAATATGAGTTTTATAATTTAATTAGAAGGAATGCATGTTTAACAGCCTAAATATAAAATATTTAAGGTATCTATCCCTGCAGCCGGAACCAGAAGAGATCTGTCATCGTTTACCATAAACCAGGGCATGTAAGTGTGACATCTGTTCAGCTGGGTTGTTATTGGCTGTGACTTTATCGCAGAACTCGCTGTGATTGGACAATCGTTTAACCCATATAAAACGGCGCTTCATGTTACAAAGTATGTTTTGGTGTTATTATTACGTTAGTTATACATTAAGCTAACTATAAAGTGTCTCTATGTTGTGAGAAATTACTCCTTTACCGAGATCCTAACCCTAACCCTAAGCATGTCTGCACATTTCAATGAACTACAGCACAATGCTTCCTGCTCCACTGATAGAATGACAGAGATATGTGGGTAATGTAGTTTAAAACGTTTAGTAATAAAACAATAAATGTTAAATAAATAATATATTTAATGGACAACTGGATATCTAAATTTGTTCATTGTGCAAACCTATTATGACATATATGAGGGACAGGCTGAAATTTGATATTTTACTGTGAGCACTTTAAAAATAACCTTTATGCCAGCTTTCCATATATGTCTGAAAACTGTGGCCAACATTATTTATTAAACATAGTATAAGCAGTTGTCCAGCCGATTTTCTCTTTGATACACTAATCAGACTTTGAGTTACAGCCATTTGAAATGTGCATTTGTTTGCTCTTCTGGGGGCCGTTGCTGGGCCCTGGGGGTGGAAGGACAGTATAATCTACACAGATCTACACATACTATTACACAAGGATAATGCACCATTCAGTAAAACAACAAAAAAACAGTGCCAACATTTCCTTTTCACCCCCTCTGATTGCTGCTTATATTCCTGACATCAGTGATATATAGAGTATACTATATAGAGTATACTAGAATGATCAACATGGATCATCTTCAATTAAGCTTTAAGTATTTATAGCAAGATAGCCCACTGCAGTCTCTTGTTATTCACATAGCTTCCTTTTATTTCACTGGAAACTGGCATACATGCAAGTATGTGCAACTTTTGTTGCATTGTTGTCCCAAATATCATTAACCAGATCTAAATTTTTATGTCCCAAGTAAAAGAATCATGGTAATTAATTATATTTAGTTATTTATAAGTTATTAATTATATGTAGTTATTTTTAAAGAAATAAGAAATTAAAATTTCTCAAAAGAAAATGTATATTTACTGTACCAAACACCACTTTCAATACACAATAGTCATCATACTTTATTAAACAACACTTTATTGGAGAACAAAGCATAAAGTTGATAAAGTAGCATAAAGACAAATGAGATTCAAGATAAATAAAAATGTGTCTTCAAAAACACGTTAACATCATATGAATCCATTCACAGCTGCTGAAGCCACAAAACGAGTGCCAGATAATCATATTCAGTCACATATGATACAGAAAACAGATTTGATATTGTGTTGGAAAATAATGATTCATTATCACAGCTAAACTGGTTTCTTGCTCTTCCCTGTACGTCTCTATCGTGTTAGTGTTCTTCTTCCTCGTCTAAACAGTTTGTTCAGTTGAAGAACAGAAGAACAGAAGATGTGATCACTGATGTGGAGTAGCTTTTTCTCAACCAGAGGAAGAAGTCTCAACATCCCATTGTCAGGCGTTCTCCAGTCCTGGTCTGAAAGTAAAACAGAAAACAGAAACCATTCAAATAAAGTTGTTTAATGGACAGTCGGGTCAGCTTATGTTCTGCGTTATTTAAAGCAGTGATGGTTTACTCTGGCCCTCAGCGTCCACTGTCCTGCACATTTAGCTCCGACCTCAAACCCTCCTGCCTATTGTCTAGAAGTAAACCTGAAGACTTGGGTTAAAATTTTCAGATGTGCTCGATTAGGGTTGGAGGTTAACTCTTAACTAACCTCAAAAAGTAGAATGCAAAGGGCCAGAGTTGCCTGTTCCTTACATAAATTTACAAAGCAGCAGTCAGTACGTTATATAATATACACATTGAAGTATTATATATATATATATATATATATATATATATATATATACACACAGACACATATATACATACACACATATATATATATATATATATATATATATATACACACACACATATATAAATATATATACATATATATATATATATATATATATATATATATATATATAAAAATATTGCAGCACAAAATAAGCTAAGTACTGAACAAAAACAGTTTTACCCATATCAACAGCAACATATTTTAAAAGATTTTTAAGAAAGGCATGGTCTCTTTTGAGCCTTTGCCAGTGATGCTTGATTTCTTTCCAGACAACATAATCTTCTGTCAATTGTTTCAAGAGCTTCACTTGGTCAAAAACCAAGTGAAAACCTGTACAATGTAAAATTGTCAACATCAAATTATGTACTACATATTACAGCATTGTTTCAATACAAGACATACCAATGGACTCACGCACTTTTCTGCCTTCTTTGGGCATCAGATGTTCCTTCCTCACCCGAAACAAAGGACTTATTCGATTAGCTTGCGTTGATATAAGGACTGGTCTTCCTTCTCTGCTGTAAAACAAGATAGTCTCGACTTACTCTATGTGCAATTACTATTGTTCTTGAAACACAAATTAAGACAGTTATAAATAAGTTAATTTACCATATGATTCAGGAGAGAACATTTGATGAGTAAATACTGATTGCAATATTCTAGAAACTTCACCTGGGAAGGGCTGATCACGGCAAGATTCGCTAGCTCTCGTAATGGTTGGCTCTTAAAAGAGCTGTTGAGTTTGATATTGGTAGAGCTTTAAAAAAAAGGACTAAGTAATTCTGCAAAACAGAAAGGAAGGTCATTTTAATACATTACTTGCAAATAGTCAGTTTATAACTGTAGGATATGTTTTCTGTAAAGAGTGTTGTATAATTAAATGTTAAAAGCATTTTTATGTAATAAGTTCACTGATATGTGGGCATTTCTATGAATAAAAGTATGTCTTTAATAGCAAGCAATAATCATGAAAATGATTTACATGCAAACGGGACAGTTATATATATATAATCGAGTATCTGATGTCATGTGACAAGTCAGATAAGCTTTTCCAATCTTGCAAACAGAGGTAGGTTATGAGGTGTGGAGAGACATCATGTATAACTGGAACATAAACAGACAGGGTCCAATTTGCAATTAATATAAACTTTCTGACAGTGTGTGTGACATCCGACAACTTTCCAAGAAGTGGCGCAACTGATTTACAAATATCGCGATAAATATGTACAGGAATTGAGGCAGTAGCCAATGACAGCACTAGGAGTAAAAGCTGCAGGATTGTGTACGAGTATACAAATATGTACGAGTATCGTACGAATTTGACAACTTGTTAAATCTTGTGAATTATTAAGACTTTCAGACTATGTTTGTACTGATTGGGCTATGGGTTTTGTGAGAAAAGTTTTAAGAAACAACAAATGCTTGATAAAATGTTTGATTTAGGGTTAAAACCAACACATACATACCATTGCGAATATTTGCCTTTGCAGCTGTCCGTCTTCTCCGTTTACTTCTCCTCAAACAATAATGGAATGACTGAGTCCGAAAGGCCCTTTTGGTCTTTTCAGCTGAAAAAAGAGAAAAGAAAATATCATTATGTATAATATATAGGATTATTTAAAGGGAAAAGTACTGATTTACCTTACAAATATTGGATGTTACATTATAAAGCCTTACAAGCATGGCAAGTGTTGTGGTTAATATGCATTTACAACAAATATCACTTTAAAACTATCAATACTGAGGTAAAAGCATGGTAAGTTTTGTGATTACTGTCCTTACTAAACCAATCACAGTAAAACTAAGGTTACTGAGGTTTAAAGCATGGTAAGTTTTGTGGTTACTGTCCTTTTACCACACCTATCACAGTAAAACTATGGTTACTGTGGTAAAAGCATGGTAAGTGTTGTGGTTACTGTGCATTTACAATAAGTACCACATTAAAACTACAAATAGTGTGGTAAAAGCATGGTGAGTTTTGTGATTACTGTCTTTTTACTACACTTATCACAGTAAAACTAATGTTACTGTGGTAAAAGCATGGTAAGTGTTGTTTTTACTGTGCTTCTACTACAAATACAACTTTGGAACTAATTGTACTATTTTTAATCTGATATGAATATCTAGGCCTATAGAGCACGTCACGTGACAGGCAGTGTTAATCACCCTGTTTTGAAGCAATGAAACGCAAAGTCTCCGTGGAGATGGCAGATATAATGGCAGATTAATATCGACAAACAGAAAAGACATGATATCACACATTATTAGGATAGCGTATTTAGGTATTTACTTACCAACATCTGACACACGTGAACTGATGCCAAATATCGCGATGTGTTCGGAACGAGACTTCTTCAGCGCGATTTCCTACTGATAAAATATCATTTAAAAAATATCAATAAACAGCAAAGCAATCCAGCTTCCCTGGCAATAAGACCGAAATAATAACATTAAAAAAATACATAAAAATACATAAGATCTCGTGAATAAATGTTGATTAAACAGCTTCTCCGTTGCAGCCGACAGCCATTCAGAAAGAATCGTGCTGTTATTATCACGAAAGACGCTTCCCAATGAAAATACATTAGTTTAAAAAACGTGCTGGTATTACGAAAATAACGAAATAAACGTGTCCGTGGCACGAATCAATAGATTAAATTACGTGACCATATCACGAACTGCCGTGAGATCACGTGCGTTGTTAAACTCACCGCTGAATGATCACGTGCGTTGTTAAACTCACCGCTGAATTATCACGTGCGTTGTTAAACTCACCGCTGACCGCGCTAAACCTTTGCGGGGACTTTGATATCAGATTGCGAGGGGTTTTAAACATCAAAAACCAGTTGGAGGGCCAGATAAAAATTATCTGGGTGCCGTCATTTGACTCGCCCTGGCATAGATAATATTTTGTAGCCCAATGAGAAAAAAGGGAGTAAATAATTAAAACAAAAATGAACAGCATTAGCTGCTCCGTGTGAAAAGAAACCTGCTTTGGATGTATTATGTTCAGGACAAACGTAATAGCACTGCAATAGATTGGCTATATTAGGTTAAGGACCAACGTAATAGCACTGCTTATATGTTGGCATGTAACGTAATTGCGATTTGCAAAATAGTTTCCTCAGAACGTATTTCATGTGATACAGGGTTGGAACTCAAGGATGGATTACTGACCGGGCCAATGGGGCCAGTGCCCAGGGGCCCTTGACTGCCAGAACCCCAGGGGGGGGACCCTGGGGTTTAAGGCTGAGGGATCCAGTTTGGTTCAGAAAACCCATTAACAATGAAAACAAATGTTTATTAATGCTGTAATATATGTGTCCCATAGCCTACACAAGGCCTCTTAAACAAGGCTATTGGACTATGAGGGCTCCCTGGAACTTACTGTTGTGAAATACACAGGCAACAAAATGCCTTCTGTAATGCCTGATTCATTGCCACCTTACTTTGTACAGATAATATCCAGCTACCACAACTGCAAGTATCTTATTATATATTTAACAGGATTTTTTTAAAGACCATCCAGATGCGTGAGGCCAGAGTTTAATGTCATCTTGGGGGAAACAGACAGGAGGACGCCATTTAAAAGTGTGAGGTGATAAAATATGGGACATGCGATGCTCCATATGGATTTAATACTGAACACATTTATTTTCCTTTTAAATACGTGATAATTCCGAAATATATGAGCTTGCTGTTATCACAGGTAAATAAATATTCTTATAAACTTACGATAAAATCCTGCCAGCTGTGAGTTGCGCGAGCCAGAAAGTTCGACAAAGAATGAAAAACGAATAAACCAGTTGGGTCAAAATAACCCAACCAGCTGTTCAGCTGCGAATGAACCCCTTACTACCCATTTGACAAGCAACCCAACAATGTGTTTACAGACACAACCCAGCACTTTTTGAGTGTACCCTCCCAATAAACCAGTAAAATACAGAGAAAAATAATGAGAAAACAGAGGGAAAGAGATAAAGAAAAAGAAGAGATGACGAAAACGTTGCTTTTCTTCTCACTCCTGGCCCAAAGGCCATTTACTCAACAGCCTCTCTCTCTCTCTCTCTCTCTCTCTCTCTCTCTCTCTCTCTCTCTCTCTCTCTCTCTCTCTTTTATTCACTCACACACACACACACACACACACACACACACACACACACACACACACACACACACACACACACACACACACACACACACACACACACACACACACACACACACACACACACACACACACACACACACACACACACATAACTACTCAGACTCAGTTATTGCATTAGCCACCACTTTCTTCCTGAGTGATTTGTGGGTAAAAAACAAATCCGGCCTCTGATAGAGCGCTGCACTGATGTAGATTACCAGCGCTCACATACACACATCACAAACGGCAGATAGGAAATGCAGCGGCCTGATTACGAGTCTTACTAATGGTGCATTACTGAAATGGTGCTTTTAAAATAGAATGTGTTTTATGAGTGAGCTGTTTATGGGGTTTTGAGGCTGGCTCCCTTCAGTACCTCCATGGGAATTCGCATGGCATCCGCCGCCCAGCGCTGAGCTTTATAGAGATGAATATAATGTGCTCTGATGCAGTGGGCCGTTATTAGATTCTTCCATAGGCAGTTGGTGTGAACTGCACAACAGATGCTGCTATACGTTTCTCTCCTTCCCTTCACATACTCTCCATTTCGCCCCCATTTTTCCTTCTCAATAATGACTTCTAAACAATAAATTTGATCAAGTAGAATGGCAGCTGCTCTGAATAAATCCAGTTCGATATATTTATTAAAGTTCAAGTCATTTCTTTACTTAAAAACCCTCAAAACCAAAGGGTCAATTATGCTTATTGTTTCAGGCACACAAAATGCATAAAGCTTACATTGAAATCAGCTTAAAGTCCCCATGAGATCAAACTTGACAAATCTTAATATTGCAGTATTTATTATAAATGATTTATCCGTGTACATCTTTTTTTCATTTTTTTTTTCATGTGCCGTCATATTCTTTAATCAAAATAACTTCCCCTCCCTCATGCAGTGACATTCTTCTCTGATGATGTGTTTGCTGGCGTGAGGGCGGGGCAACCTGTCACTCACATTAGATTGACCAATAGCAAATCACAACCATCCAACAATCCAATCAATTCCTGATGGACAAAATCAAGTCACGCCCTACATTTTTTTAGTTTTTTTCAAGAAGCCATTTCACTCTAGTCACAATAGAGAAGAAAAGACTAGTGCAACTTTCCTTTTATGCTGACTTTGAATGGACAGTTAGCAAGAGCAGAGTTCAGTGCTAACGTAACAAGACTATAAATGATATCACAGTAAGATAAATGTTTACTGTTTCTCAATGGCCTTGCCCTGTTGATATAGCCCTAGCCTTCATGGTTTATGCTTTCTGCTGTGATCTCTGGGGTTAAATGAGGTGTTGTGGTGTTTGGTGGGTATCTGTAACAGCTCTGTAATGCTAGCTCGCAGGCCCTGCTAACCTTTGGGTAACATACCTGCATCACTATACTCACTAGCGACTTGACATTTAGTCATCGCCATCTCCAATTAAACAGGTAATGTATCTTGTCCGGACAAAACTGGCTAAGGGTTTATCAGACAACTTTTTCATTACCTTTTAATTATTATATTTGTATAGTTACATTTTACTAGACATTTCTAAGCCCCTAATCCCTTGCCTAAATCAAAAAAAAAAAAAAAAGGGATTTACATAATTTATAAAATTGCTCTCTTAGAAAGCTGCTTAGTTTGTAAACTTGCGGAAAAAAAGTCCTTTAATCTCCCAAACCAAATGCTGCTTAAAGGTGCTGTATGTAACTCTACTAAAGCATAAAAATACCATAAAATGTTTGCTGAGATTTAGGACACATGCTGAGTTCACATACTCGTTTCTCTGAAAAAAACTTCTACAGCCAGATTTTTTACTTTGAAATGTACGGAGCCCCTAAAAGGACGTGGGGTGAAAATCTTTTGCGTTCCCTCGCAAAACGTTTGCGTTCCCCCAAGAAACTTTGTGTTCCCTCGCCAAATTTTTGCGTTCCCTCGCAAAACTTTTGAACGCAATTCAACGCAAATATCTTTGCGAGGGAACGCGAAAGTTTTGCGAAACCTCCAGTTTCTCCTTGCCTGTTGCTATAGTCATTAATTGAGTTATTCAGGTGGTGTGTGTTGCCTTAACGATCTCTGTGTGTATTTAAGCAACTCGGTTTACTCAGTTCTGTGTTCCATGTCTTTCATGTGGTTGCGTTCCCCTGGTTTGGATTTATTATTAAAGACTGTTTTCTCTTGAGTGAGCTTCGTTCACTACTTTACTGCAGCTAATACGTGACACCTACAAAATAAGGACACCCCAGAGACTTTTTTTTCACTTAAAACTAACTATAATGACTATAGACTAATCATAAAATAAAAATAAAAGGATTGCAGCAGGAAACGGAATGTCTGCAAGAATCCTGCATCATCTAGACAATCCTGTTATAAATTATGCTCATAGAAATTACAGAAGCGGTTTGGACTCGCACACACACACAAACTGTCACAAAGTAATAGAGCACCTGTGAGTGTAATATGACGTCCAGTGGCTCAGGTGTGTTGGTGAACTACAGATCCATTAGCACTGTGAAATAACCTCCATTTCCTCAATACGAGTGTGTGTATGAGCGAGTCCAGTAATTCCAATAATCACAGCTGTTGGTCTGATGAAAAATATCTCATGTGTGCTATAATTCACTGTGTGTCTAAATGGTTTTAGCCAAGAAACGACTTGTTTAAATCCTTAATGAAAGGAGACAAAGAAACTTTATTGAAAATATGAGGCACTGGTGGGCATTACCTAAGGAATTAAAGGTAGAAAAGCATGATTGGCACACTGAATGTCAGTCAGAGACAGCGAGGGGTGGAAGCGGGAGCTGGAGTCGCTCACTCACACCTGCAGTAGAGTAATTGATTTCTGCCACGCGCACACACACACTAAAAGCAAACAGATTAAAGTTACTTTCCCCTCACACCGCAAAAGCGCTGTCACGCAAACAGAACTTTTAATAAGCATGCATATCCACACAATCACATTGGTGAAAAAGTTCACTCTGCAAAATTATTTAATAGAAATTATTCAGTTATTTGGCCAGGTGCAGAGTGACACATGCAGGATGGAACGGATCTGGAATGGGAAGAGAGGAAATTTATATGATAATTGCACTAAGTGACTTTATGAATAAATGCAAGGAGATTGCAGATAAAAATTCATCTAAATTTCACAGCCGCTTTAGCCAGCTAACCACAGAGTGATTGGTAAAATGCTCTGAAGATCATTTGAAGGGTATTTTGTTCAGATGTTGGCCATGCACAGATGTGCCCTGACAGTAACAGATGTGTGCAAATGTGTACACTCAGCCCACTAGCAGTTTGAACTCAGTCATTTCACAGCCATTTGTCAATAGATGAAATCCACAGTGCAAATGTGAATTGATTATTGGATTTGTTTAGTGAATCTTATGAAGACGGTGAGTGAGCTAATAATACAAACAAACCTGTTCTCTTTAAATTCTGGGTAAAAAAAAAAAGAAAAAAAGAAAAAAAAGAAGAAGGTTATTTTGCACCAATATTAAAATTCTAGTCATTAAGTTCACTTTCCTGTTATGGCTGATATTAAAATGTCTAAATAAAGGAAAAATATAACACTAAAACTAAAATGAAATGTTTACAATGCTAGACGTGAATTTACTAATCACAACATTATAATGTACAATTTGAAAAATGGATATTCATTGTGAGATTTGCTAAACATTACATTTAACAGTGTTTTTAAAGATGAACTTTATAAAGATAATCTAAATGTAAAAAATAGGGAAGGAAGCACACATAATTAAATATCTAATAAATAATAATCTTTTTTTTTTTTAAAATAAATAAATCAGTTCATCACCCTTATAATAAAAAATAACACTCTTGTCATGATTCGTGTTCCCCTTGTCTTGTGTGGACTTTTATGTTATTTCCTATTCTGTGCCAAGTTTTGTAGTCCTTTGTAGTTTTTCTTATTAATTAGTTCCTGATTGTTCCCAGGTGTGTCTTGTTTGCCAATCTCCCCTTGAGTGTATTTATACCCAAGTGTTTCTCATGTTCTTTGTCTGGTGTTGTCCTTTGTTGGATGTATGTTTGGTGATGCTCATTCGGTTTTCTGTTCCCTGGTTCTCTGGTTGCGGTGGTCTTATGTTATTAAACTACACTCACCTAAAGGATTATTAGGAACACCATACTAATACTGTGTTTGACCCTCTTTCGCCTTCAGAACTGCCTTAATTCTACGTGGCATTGATTCAACAAGGTGCTGAAAGCATTCTTTAGAAATGTTGGCCCATATTGATAGGATAGCATCTTGCAGTTGATGTAGATTTGTGGGATGCATATCCAGGTCACGAAGCTCCCGTTCCACCACATCCCAAAGATGCTCTATTGGGTTGAGATCTGGTGACTGTGGGGGTCATTTTAGTACAGTGAACTCATTGTCATGTTCAAGAAACCAATTTGAAATGATTCGAGCTTTGTGACATGGTGCATTATCCTGCTGGAAGTAGCCATCAGAGGATGGGTACATGGTGGTCATAAAGGGATGGACATGGTCAGAAACAATGCTCAGGTAGGCCGTGGCATTTAAACGATGCCCAATTGGCACTAAGGGGCCTAAAGTGTGCCAAGAAAACATCCCCCACACCATTACACCACCACCACCACCAGCCTGCACAGTGGTAACAAGGCATGATGGATCCATGTTCTCATTTTGTTTACGCCAAATTCTGACTCTACCATCTGAATGTCTCAACAGAAATCGAGACTCATCAGACCAGGCAACATTTTTCCAGTCTTCAACTGTCCAATTTTGGTGAGCTCGTGCAAATTGTAGCCTCTTTTTCCTATTTGTAGTGGAGATGAGTGGTACCCGGTGAGGTCTTCTGCTGTTGTAGCCCATCCGCCTCAAGGTTGTGCGTGTTGTGGCTTCACAAATGCTTTGCTGCATACCTCGGTTGTAACGAGTGGTTATTTCAGTCAAAGTTGCTCTTCTATCAGCTTGAATCAGTCGGCCCATTCTCCTCTGACCTCTAGCATCAACAAGGCATTTTCGCCCACAGGACTGCCGCATACTGGATGTTTTTCCCTTTTCACACCATTCTTTGTAAACCCTAGAAATGGTTGTGCGTGAAAATCCTAGTAACTGAGCAGATTGTGAAATACTCAGACTGGCCCGTCTGGCACCAACAACCATGCCACGCTCAAAATAGCTTAAATCACCTTTCTTTCCCATTCTGACATTCAGTTTGGAGTTCAGGAGATTGTCTTGACCAGGACCACACCCCTAAATGCATTGAAGCAACTGCCATGTGATTGGTTGATTAGATAATTGCATTAATGAGAAATTGAACAGGTGTTCCTAATAATCTTTTAGGTGAGTGTATAAAATGCATTTGGATCCAGCTCTTCTTTTGTTTTTTTGAGTTCACCCAGCATTACAACTCTACAGTTATATACATCGACAATAGTTTAAATTAAATTAATTTAAATATACTGTACATTGTTAGTTAATGTTGATAATGTTAATTAATGCCAATGTACACAACTTTATTTTAAATATATATTAGTATAAAAAATAAAATGCACCTAAATGTATTTTCTTCTTTGTTAGTTCATGTTAAATATTATATTTAATATTAAAATATTACAAAGATTATAAAAAAATAAAAAAAATAAAAAAAATAATATATAAATATATATATATATATATATATATATATATATATATATATATATCGAGAAATACCAAGCTATCTTAAAACAAAGAAAAGATAAATATGTAATTTTCATCTGTATAGTAAATAAATATATGGTCAAACTTTCTCCAATAGCCCTAAACCAGTCCCTCTCCCACCACAGATGTTGGTGAAGGTGTGTGGAGCGTCAATGATCTATTCTGATGGCAGGCTGATGGATTGGCTGTCAGTGAGATTTGAGAATTGGCGCAGTGGAAGTGTAGCTCACAGTAACGATTACCAGGGGAATTCAATACAGTCAACTACAGCCCTCTGCTCAGTGCCACCAAAACCTCAAAGGGCTGAACGGCCACATACATCAGCCTGTCATCCGCTGATATGAAAGACAACAGTGGTCATTTAGAACCGCTGTGCTACATGTCAGTCATGTATGTTTATAG
The DNA here is from genome assembly GCF_951802725.1 of Rutilus rutilus. NCBI lineage: Eukaryota > Metazoa > Chordata > Actinopteri > Cypriniformes > Leuciscidae > Rutilus > Rutilus rutilus. The sequence continues at coordinate 20,969,809 of NC_140232.1, read as the reverse complement.
ATGAGAGTGTGTGTGACATATAACAGAAAATTGCAAAGCAAAAGAGTCACTCACTACAAATCAAAAACATCATAACCCTACACCTCAATCTCCATTAAATTCAAAACGATATATGAGCATATCAAACAATTATAGGAACACTTATACTACCGCTCACAAATTAAGGAGGAGTACGAAGTCTCTTACGCTCACCAAGGCAGCAATTATTTGATAAAAAATACAATAAAAATAATACTGTGAAATATTGTTACATTTTAAAATAACTGTTTTCTATTTTAATACATTTTAAAATTGTATTTACATATAATTCTTCAGAAATCATTGTTTGTTTAGAGCTAAAGTAACTTTTCTTTTCTTTTTTAGAAGCACTATAGAAATAAAGGTGACGACTTGACATATTCAGTATATATTTACAAAATGTTCCCTCTGGTTTCCCCCACAATCCAAAACATGCAGTGTTGGTGAATTGGAGACGCTAAATTGTCCGTAGGTGTGAATGCGTGTGAGTCTCAAGCCATGTAACGGGGAGGGTTTGGGAAAGACCTGGCAACCTACCCTGGAAAAGTCATTGCCAAGAAATATCACTAGCTGCGTTTACATTACCCTTCAAATTGCGCAAATCGAAATTGCGCATTGAAAATATGACCAATGGAAACACGTAAATTTCGCAAAAACTCCCATTTATCGCAAAAAAGTTTTTACGCTCGCATGAGGTGGTTTTTCAGGCAATTCGAAAAAGAAATATTTCGCAAAACTCCAATGGAAACAGTTTTTGCGTATTTACAGGTCACCTGACGAAGATGACTGACACGGTGTGTTTGGACAGAATACGAGACAGAGTTCTTTATTAAATTCATTAAAGACAAAGGAATTACAGGAATACTGGATTCTAAACCTCAAAGAAATGCCACAATCAAGCAGAAATGAGTGAGAAACACCCAGAAACACCTCATATGTGCCGCTCTCAAGTATAAGGGTCTTTCCTTGCCATTAATGCTTGGATAACACACATACATCTCCTTTGATTGGCCAGTGCGGTGGCTGGGATACATACGTCCGTTGCCATGATTTTTGGAATGATTATCGCGAGAGGAAAAAATTAAGTTTTAGTCGCATAACATCGGTTAATGGAAACGCGTCATTTCGCAATGGTTTTTCGTCAATATTTAGAAAAAAAAAAATGCGCAAAAGTTTTGCGCAAATCTGTAATGGAAACGCGCCTATTGACAGTCTCTTGCACATGGCAAGAGATGGCCATAGAATTTTTTTATATTTATCGTCTTTTTCTGTTTCCTTCTAGTTTACTCTTGTTGCCATGGTTATTCCTTTTATCATTGATTATCACACACCTGTTCCTCATTTAGTTCATTAGTTCACATGTATATAATACCCTCAGTTATGTTACTCTTTGTTGTCTGTGCTATACACATGGTTACGTTGCCTTCTCACTTGTTTGGGTTACTCTTCGTTAGTGGAATATGTTTTTTTATTTATTTTTTATAATGTATTGCTGCATTTAAATCCACTGTGCTTCAGTCTCGTCTTCATCCTCAAACCAGCCGTGACAATATTCAGCTTTCTATGATACTTAAGTATCATGTGTCAATTGATCAAATCTACAGTGCAAATATGAATTGATTATTGGATTTGTTTAGTGAATATTTGGCTGTGAGTCTTGCTATGAAAATGGTGAGTGAGCTTTAGACCTGTTCAAGCCAGCAATGCAAAGATTGCATTAATTGTTTCGACAGTATTAAACGTAGTTTAAACAAACTAATCAGTTGACAAAAAAAGTATCGTAAAATAAATAGAAATAAGAAGTCAAAATTACAGTCTTGTAATATAATATAATATACAAATTTAACACATGTTGGCTTCAGGATGTTGTAGTGAGGTGTGAGTTGATGCAAATGGTGTGTGACAGGTTTCCTCTTAGAAAATGTTTCCATGTCACTAACGGACAGCTGTTCCTTAGAGAAAAGCAGGATATGATTTAACATCAACCATACATGAATCTGGCTATAATCTAACATGAAAAGAAACTAATAATTAATGTGCATTAGAAGAAACAAGGAGATAACTCACAACTTCATGAACACAAACACTCTAGGATGGTCCAGCAGAGACAGTAAGATTAACTTCATAATAAATTAAACTGATTATGTCACAGAATTACAGAGGAAAATACCACAGTTCTCCTCTCTCAGAGTTTACTCTCAGGAAAAAAACATTGAATATGTCCCTAATGTATTATGATCAGCTCTCTGCTAAGTTCATAGTGTCAGAGTGTTTCAGACTGAATTCTGTCACACTCACCCTGTTTTAGCCATAGTGTCTCTTTTAGTTAGTGTAACATTACGTGCCACTAGCTCCACAAATTCATTCAGCCCTTACAGTGAGTTTCAGTCCAATATCAACTCACACAGGAGTCTAAGTGAATATAGAGAAATATTTCTCAAGGTTCCTACTTCACCAATAACCCCACAAATATGGCTCAAATGGAACTTTCTGTAATTTTTCAACTCTATATATCATATTTTTCCACACTAAATCCAAGAAGCTAAAAAGCCTCAGGAGTTGGTCTTGCTTTAAAGCAAGGGTTCAGAAAGAGGTGACTATGTACGTATGTGAAAGTTTGGAGGGAAAGTTACATCAGCCGTAAAAATAAAGAACTGCAGTTTTAGCTCAGTCCTAACAGTCTCTGATTGAAGAAAATACCAGTTTAGTTTAAATGGTCCCCAGTCACGACTCACGAGAGCACATACTCATGAATCGTCCCTCTCTTTGGGCAGACTAGTGGGGACTGAGCGCTTTCTGGCAATTCCACTTTAGGATTATTGATACTTTCAATAATGAAAGCGACTCAAAGCTCTTAGGCTTCCCCAGCTCAGGTGAACAAAAGCGAAACACTAAACACACACACATACACATTCTGTGTTGTCGTGTCAGGTTGTCTCCATGACAGCCCCTGAGAGGGGTGTTTAAATATTTACCTGCTGAGGTCCTGACGGATCATGCTGACTTCTGTTTGCATTCTGATCCATTTAATATGCTTACACACACCAGAAGACACACTGAAGAACCCCTCATTCTCTGTCTCAGACATATGCACAGGCCGGAAGACCTGTTTTATGATTCGGCTTTAGGGGCCATTCACATGGAACGCATTTTTGTGGTTAAAATGACGCAGGCCATCACTTGAGCGCCATCACCATGTTTTTAGAATGCAGTGTCGTGCACAAACCACTGCAATACACGCAAATGCAGTCAAACATCCGTCAAGCGTATGTTTAGAAAAACAATTGAAAAGCAGCACACTGGAATGCAAAAAACACACACACACACACACACACATATATATACTGTGTATATATATATATATATATATATATATATTAGTGCTGTCAATCGATTAAAAACTTTAACTAGATTAATCACACATTTTTTCTGTGATTAATCGCAATTAATCGCAATAAAAAAAGAAATGTTTTTGTACGTTTTTAATATATTTTATAATGTAATAATTTCACAGTTAATCAAATTAATGTAGAAACAACATAAAGACAGTATATTTTAAATAATTTTTTAATGGCATCTTTTTATGAATGAAGGCCAGTATTACTGATATTAATACAGCTACTGATTTTTTTTTCTTACATTTATTAGGCTTCAAAAATATAACACTTTTTAATTTAAGTGAACTTAAAACAATGCTAACATAAACCCATAATAAATGTCATATTTATTCGTGCCCTTCCTGTCTTAACAGTTAGGAAATATACTGTAATAAAGTTATCAAAGTTATATGCAGTCTGCACTGCATAAACTATAAATTAAATAGTTAATCCTTATTAAAGCTACAAAAGTTATTTAGTCAACAGCAGTGAGTCATTTTCTCTGTTCCCTTTGCTCTTTAACTTTACTGACAGGAAGCTTTATTGGCTGCTGTCCCTTTAAGAGCAGACAGACACGCGGATCTCACCGTTTATATACCGTACTGTCTATGGATCTCACACGCGCGCCTCATTCTCTCGCAACTCTTCGTTCATTTTAGACTTTATATAAATCATTTAAGACTGCTCTTATGAGGATAATCGACAAAACTGACATTTTGGGATTGTTATTGTTAGTTCAAGCGCGAAAGAGAACTGGATTCTGGCGCCCTGTTTATGCATTGTGTGTGTGTGTGTGTGTGTGTGTGTGTGTGTGTGTCACATAAAGACATTCACAGACAGCGCTTTCTCTTTTGTCTTGCCGCGCTTGAAATGTTTAAAAGCATTTAAATGAATAAGAGCGTGATCATATAATGTAAAGCTAGCCAACGGATGGCAGAAAAGACGGATGCTGCGTTAATTGCGTTAAATATTTTAACACGTTAAACCAGACAAAAATTAATCGCATGCGTTAACGCGTTAACGTTGACAGCACTAATATATATATATATATATATATATGCCTCATTAGTGGCTGCTTCTATGGGCGATATATACGTAAGCCGTCTGCCATATTGGAACAGTTAAAGTCGGTCCGTGAACATTTGAGAGCAAGTTGACTGCATCTGCAAATGTAGTTAGAAGCATGAATAAATATCTATATCTGCAATAAACTTCAACAGATGATTTTGCTAAACTAACACAATACAAAAAGACAAAGGCGTAAGCTAACACAACCATAAAAAGTTACAATCGTTTAAAAACTTGTAATATTGAATGAATCCACATAAAAATAAAACATTTTACATATGAAATGTTATCCCTTTTCTTCATGAATTTAAATCTTGCCGATTTCACAACCAGAAGCTGCACAATGTTGTGGCATTATTGATTCTTACTGTGAGTGATGGTGCGCTGACCATTCCAAGATGGCGGGCGCGCCGACGTATCTGGAGCGGTGTAATGTGGCTTCCACGTACATATCTATGGCAAAAAAAATAAAAACCAGCGAGATCCCGAGATGCCTATTTTTAAAAGTTGAACTTCTTTTAACTGAATGCTGTCATGCATGTGATGCTGGAAAAGATGCAAGCGCAATGGTCAGAAGACATCCATGTAGCACGTGTTTACATTGAAAAACAATAGAAAAGTAGTACAGTGTAGCCTAACGGAAAAACACATTCTGTGTGAACAGCCTCTAATTAGCACGTCCTGATTTTGCAGTTAAGGCCTTTTTTTTTTTACATCGAGGGCCATTAAACGGCACGAATGCACGGTGCGATGACGCTCTTGAATAGAAACAATAGATCCCTATCGCGCTATTCACACTGGGTGCAATCAATCACACTGCAGGTTTTTTTTTTTTTTTTTTTTTTACACTAGTGTGCCAAAATGTATTCCCCATCGACCCACGATGAAACAAACCGTCCAATTAGATTTGAGCTTCCCCTAGCTGTTGCTGTTGTACAAAAGTGTGAGACTGGTTTTTCATCGCAGTGTTATCATTGGTATCTGAGAACAGATTTATTCTTACGTTGATCATTTTCTATGAATTTTCCACTGAATTATGCGATCTGAAGAGCTTGAAATGGTGTACAGAGCGCTGTTTTCGTCCGTGCTTGTCTGTTATGAGTCAGAGAGCTCATTCGCTCTAGAGCTGTCAATCATATTAATTGATCATAACTCCTGCCCTCCTGAATGATGACGTTGTGTTCATTTTCTCATTCTGAGTTTGCACGGTTCCACACATAAACAACTTAAGAGAAACATTTCTACAGAAGAAACATGAAGCCAAATAAATGATTACAACAATATATGTTTTGTAAGTGTTTTTCATGCGGCCCAGGGTATTTTTATAACAATAAAGAATGAAAAATACTTACATAAGAAATGCTAAGTAGATGTAGTTTGTGTTAGTAGGTGTTCAGTTTATTATAAAACGCTACAAATAATGCACGTCTGCCCATTATTTAGAAAAGTCAAAATGTGAGAATATTCGTCTCAATATTAATGGAAAAATTATTGATGACTCGCAACAAATTTTAATGAATACTTTTTAAACATTGTTCAAAAACTGGCTCAGAATTTTCTAATTGCTCATCCCCCTCTCATAATCAGTGACAAATCTGATTTTAATTTTAGCTCAATAACTAAAACTAAAGTTGAAAAAAAATAATTACTGTGTTAAACAGCAGCAAAGCAAAATATATTTATGGACTTGATACTTCTTTTCTGAAACAATATAAGGACATCTTCTCCGTTGACAACAATGATCAATCAATCGATTAGTGAGGGTATTTTTCCAGCAGCCCTAAAACCTGCGATTGTCACCCCTATATTTAAGTCTGGAAACAAACAACAAGACATGAACAATTATCGTCCAATAAGCATCCTCCCAGCTGCGTCAAAAGTGCTCGAGAAGACGGTGGCGGAGCAACTTACTACCCACTTTGACTCACAAGCTCTCTTAAATCCAATGCAATTTGGTTTCAGATGGAAATACTCAACAGACTCTGCCTGTTGCTACTTCCTGGAAACTATCAGGGCATATGTGGATCAGGGAAGGGTGGTGGGAGCAGTCTTCCTTGATCTGCGTAAAGCTTTTGATACTGTCAATCATCAGATACTCTACAGTAAATTAAATCAATATAGTCTCTCTGAGAACACCCAAAACTGGATAAGATCTTATTTGAGCGACCGACATCAGTGTGTATGAGAGAATAACATCCAATCTGCGTTTAGAGCCACCTTGATGGGAGTGCCGCAAGTGTCTATTTTGGGACCCTTGCTTTTTAGCATCTACATAAATGACCTCCCTAGACTGTGTTCTGACGTTGACGTAATCATGTACGCTGATGATACGGTGATCTTCACTTTTGGGGAAAACGAGCTGGAGGTTGCTGACAAATTATCAAAAGAGATGCAAAAAGTTGCAGAATGGTTGCCTGACCTTAAACGTTGATAAAACGGTCTCAATTTTTTTTTTTTTTATAAACGTAAATTACAACAAACTCAAGAAATTCAAGTAAATGACAAAAAGTGATTAAAAATGTAAATGAAACAAAATATTTAGGTCTAATACTTGATTCGAACCTTGGTTTTAAAAGTCACATAAAAAAACTTGGTAATAAATTGAAATTTAATTTTATGAACTATAAACATATTAGAAATTCATTAACTACGGAAGCCTCAAATACATACCTCAATAATATGATTGTCCCACATCTTCTGTATTGCATGTCTAGTTGGTCTCAGGCGTGTAAAACATTGTTAAAATTACTTGAATCATTATATAAAAGGGCCATAAAAATTCATGATAAAAAGCCTCGCCAGTACCATCACTGTAAGTAAATATAACATTTTGAGGTTTGAAAACCTCATTAAATATAATCAAATTTCTGCTCTATTTAAAATTATCCATAACATCGCTGCTCCCCCTTTGAGAAAATTTGTCACACTAAATTCGGAGAGAATTTCTAGAGCCACACGGTCGACAGTCAGAGGAGAGTGCAGCGTTCCAAGACGCAGAACCACATATGGTCAACAATCGTTCTCTTATAAAGCAGTGAGCCTTTGGAATACTCTTCCAAACGGAATTATTTCATGCACAAACTATTGTACATTTACACGCCTGACCAAACAGTGGTTATTATCAAAGCAAACCTGTACGCACTGAATGACTGTGATATGAACGATGTAAACTGTGAGTGAATGAGTGATAGATTCCTGAAGTGGAGTGTTTTTTATGATGTGAGTGAAGTAATGCTTCCATGTATTATTCTGTATATATTTTATGAACTTTTGTAAGTATAACATCAACCTGTCCAGGGACTGCGGGTGGAAATTAGCATTTTTTTTGCTATAACCTGGCACACGACATCTCTTCTTTTTTAGACTAATGTTTTTTGTGCATTGTCCCTGATCAAATAAAAAAATTAATTCAAATTCAAATTGAATCAAAATCCACTTTAGATTGGAGTCGGAAGTTATTACACGCACTCCATGATGGTTTCTGTGTAGTACCAAACTTTATTTATCTTAATTTACTGTTGTATGTTGTGCAGAGGACGAGGTTAATGTCAAATGGGGAAATCTTTGAGATACATACATGAGGAAAAATGTATTCTCAGTCAGCGCCACCTATCGTGCAGGCGTAAATTAGCTGAAGGCAATCAATCATTTCCCGTTCAGTGTGAAATCTCCGTTCGTTGGTGATTTGCTTAGCTTTATAGTGTTGCACTCAGTGTCAAAGGGCCTGTAGATGCGTTCCGGGGTCAACATATTTTGCTGATCCTGAAACAACATTCTGGTCTGAAAATTTTGTCTTAAAGGGATACTCCACTTTTTTCGGAAATATGCTCATTTTACAACTCCCCCAGAGTTAAACAGTTGAGTTTTACCGTTTTAGAATCCATTCAGCCGAACTCCGGGTCTGACGGTACCACTTTTAGCATAGCTTAGCACAGATCATTGATTCTGATGAGTCCAGTAGCATTTCTTTCAAAATGACCAAAGAGTTTCAATATTTTTCCTATTTAAAACTTGACTCTTCTGTAGTTAAACCGTGTACTAAGACCGACGGAAAATGTAAAGTTGCGATTTTCTAAGCCTATATGGCTAGGAACTACTCTCATTCCGGCGTAATAATCAAGGAACTGTGCGGCTGTACCATGAGTGCAGCAGGCGTAATGATATGACGCAGCGCCTGAAAATAGGTCTAATAGGTTAGACAAACTTAGTCCCGGTCACGTTGGAAGAAGTTACCGAGCTGGGGACTATTTTCAGGCGCTGCGTCATATCATTACGCCTGCTGCACTCATGGTACAGCCACACAGTTCCTTGATTATTACGCTGGAATGAGAGTAGTTCCTAGCCATATAGGCTTAGAAAATCGCAACTTTTCATTTTCCGTCGATCTTAGTACTCGGTTTAACTACAGAAGAGTCAAGTTTTAAATAGGAAAAATATTGAAACTCTTTGGTCATTTTGAAAGAAATGCTACTGGACTCATCAGAATCAATGATCTGTGCTAAGCTATGCTAAAAGTGGTACCGTCAGACCCGGAGTTCGGCTGAATGGATTCTAAAACGGTAAAACTCATCTGTTTAACTCTGGGGGAGTTGTAAAATGAGCTTATTTCTGAAAAAAGTGGAGTATCCCTTTAACCCTATCCCTACCCCTAAACCTGACCCTACCCATAAGTTGTCCCTATATGTGAATAACACTGATGTAGAACCATACCACTGGTCGTAAGCCTAAACTTGACATAAACTGTAAACCTGTCCCTCAAATCTGATTGGTTAAATGGAATGTTGTTCCAGAATAAACAAAGATGTTGATCCAGGAACATATTGCACTTGGTGAAATCAGGCTCTGCCTCTTAATAAGGCTGCTGGAAAATGCCAGTCTTCTGCTTTACTCCCTAGGGTATTACAACTAAGGTGGGTCATTTAAACTGGTCTGAGTACAGATTTTACCACGTCTCATATTATGATTGCTGTGACTTGAGCTGATCCCAGAGCTGCACTGATGTGCACTTCAGACTCTTTTCGACTACCCAATAAGGTAATTTTCATTCAATCCCCTGAAGCTTTGACTGCCTCTTTGAGCAGATTGGGTTATGGGGCGAATGGAAATTCATTTTCAGCCTGCAGTTCTGCGCAGTGTGCAATTATTAATAATAAAGATATTAAAGCTAATATCACATAGGGCTAACTCAGTTCAGCATATCTGCGTCTCCAGCCGGAAATACGGATTACTGACAGAAATATATCAATCAGACTTACTGACCCATACGCTTACTATTATGACTGCTAATAAGACTATTGTGCAAATGTCATGTGATATGATTAACTGAAACATCTATTTTTTGTCAAATAAATTCACTCCTGGTGAGCATAAAAGACTTCTTTCAAAAACATTAAAAAATCTTACCAGCCCCAAACTTTGGAATTATAGTGTATGCATACTGTACTTTGAAAGTCACATTGAATAAAAGCATCTGCTGGATGAATAAATGTAAATATATAAAGTCTAGATGTACTCAGAATGTGGCAGAACAGCTTGCAGGATTTAACAGGAAAAGCTGCATGTGAATAGGACTTTTTTAACAGATGCCTTTCCCCCTAAATCTATGTCAAAACTAAAAAAGCTGAAAATTAATTCTCTTAGCAAAAGGAGGATATAACATGCTTGATATTCCATGGTAATTTAATTTCTTGTCAGGAAAATTAATAATGAATGTTAGGAAGCATTCCTTCTCTTTCTTTCAGTCATTCGTCACTCTCACGGCTGCACACACCAGCAGCTGGTTTAATACTCCTTTGAATTAAGAAGAAAAATACCATGAGTGACTCACACACAAGACCCGCCAGATACCAGCTTAAAAAATTCACATCTGCACCATTTTCTGCTACATTCTTCACACCATTTTGAGAAAAAATGCTATTATTTCTCATATCTCATACCGAGCACACACATAGGTGCTATTGAGTGCAGGAGAATGGTGCTGTCAGTTAAATAATATTGGATACAGTTTTGTGCATTGAGTATTAAATGAATTATTTTGGCCTGTAAGGAGTTGACTCAGCTCTAACATAAAATTGGAGAATTGAATAAAATCAGAATAAAATCAGAATTGGAGCAATGTGTTCCTTACTGTGAATAAGATAATCATTGATATGCTATGCAAACGGAATCTGTTATTTAGCTTTAGAAGGAACAGTTCTGCAGCTGATATGATTAGGAATGTGATGAAAACTATCCTTATTCTTTTGCAATGAATTTGATTTCTGATTATTTTATTATATATTTACCGCTGTTTAATGTACAGTGACAGAATAGATGCTACAAACTGTATCAGTTCAAACCCACAGTGCACCTGAATTCACTATAGCATTCCCCTCTATGAATTAATCAGATCCATAAGCATGTATCCTGTGACGACCCTCCACTGCAGGAAAAAAGTAATCTGCAGTTTAAAATGCAGCTTGTATTCATTGTTCAATAATGTGGAAACATTCAGCAGAACATGCATGTGGCATCACATGCTATGCGCAACTCATTTGACAGAGAGAGAGACCGAGATATGAGGGGATAAAATGAGGGGTAAGAAAGGATAAGCAAAGATAAACAAGCCAGCATCAGCAAACAAAATAAATTTAGTTGATTTATAACGACACAAACATCTGTACGGGAGGTGCAAAAAAAGTTAATCGATGAATTACAGACTTGCAGACTGAAATGCTCGCTTCTCTTTCACTGTACTGTAACGGTTCGATCCTACCTGACAAATTGATTTCACCAGGCCTAAGGGCGATAACCTTCTCTATATGGTAATTAAAGAACACCACACACACAATACTCATGTGTGCTTCACACTGTAATTAAAACTTCCCTGAAAATTAGTGCTGTCAGCTGATAAGTAACCTGAACAAGGTTGTGGGCCAGTGCTCTACAGCCCATCATGATAACACAGTTATCTGGCAATATATCATTTCCTTAATCAGTATCTTGTTTTCCAGTAAACATGTCTAAATATCCTTAAAACAAGATACATTTATATGACAACCAAAACTGATACTAATTGTTCATGTTTTTTCCCCTTGTTTTATACATTCTGTGGTTACAATGTTGATATGTTTGGTCGATATGTTTCTGTCACCATGTGCAACATTCAAATCAGTCGAATCATGTAACGTAACGTCATGTGTAAAAGCATATCGAGCAGCGAAAGAGACGAAGATTTTTATTTTATTTCATGCATATCTTTTTTTTCTGTTGTATTTGTCCTGTTGTTTTACATTTGTATTACTGAACGTTTCAACTCACTGTTGTTGGTTGACAACGAAACTTTTCTGAAAGAACAGATTAACGGGTTGGGGGTCATTTGGGGTTTTTATGAACGTGCTGACATGGGCCCGCAGACAAAGTTTTGCTTAGGGCCCCCAGAAGTCTAGGACCGGCACTGCCCGTAGCAGATCTACAGGTGGAGCTGGGGAAGGTGGAGGGTTTCTGAGAGCGCGCTGCAACAACAAATGCTGACCAGTATTTGAAGTTTGAGCAACAAGCTCATTGGCTACTGGCAACCTTTGGGTTACAAGTCTCTAACCATGACTTCAATGACTGCCCCAGAAATAAGACAAAAATAGTGATTTGTAAGGAGTTCAATGTGCGTATCTGTATCCCTGCTGTTTATTTTCCCAGAAACTATTGTGCAGTCCTCTCCTGCAGAGCTACAGATTAAAGAAAGAGTATTAGAGAGAGAAACAGTGAGAAGTGCCGAAAAAAAAAACAGTTTAACAACTATTTAGCACCAGTCTCTGATAAGTTTATTAAAAAAAGAGTTTCACTAATGCAGAGTACACATGCATATGCACTGAGAAATATACAGCTCTCCTGTGAACATGTATTCATTAGGGAGTACTGTATGTATTTAGCAGTATATTTCACTTTTCTTTATGTATCAGGGTATCAAATTTAGCAGCAACCTAAATTTAAAAGTGACCATTTATGATTTTTTTTTTTTCGAATATTGCAGTATTTATTATAAATGATTAATCCATGCACATCACTATTTATTAAATTCTTGGCCCTCATCATGATCAATGATCCAAACATCCAATCAATTCACAATGGACAAAATCAAGTCCAGCCCCACATTTTTTCTTGTTCGACAAGCTGTTCTACTTGGATATACAGTATGTCACCAGGGAAAAACAAAGACTTTTGCGACTTCCATTTCACGCCGAATTTAAATATAAATTAATTAGCTAATTAATACGTGCCAATCTTGAAGTAATTATTGGAGATCATAAAATATATTATCAAAACCTAACAGGAAATATGTCTCAGTATTATCAGCAATTATATCTATTCATAAACAGCAGTCGTAACACTTATTTGAAAGCAGTTAACGGTGAAAAGCACACGACATACAGTAACATGCATGCTTTACTGTCCTGAAAGCAAAGCAGCTTCCACACAAACAATGTGGTGGGAGGTGCGCAAACCAATTATCGTCTGCAGTAGGAAGTGCACACTAATGACTGTAATAAGAATGCACTCTGAGAAACTCTTCAAGTTCTGCTGTATGAAAACTGCTCCAACTATAATCACTGCAGTGTTGGATGATATCCAACTAAAAGAAACAATGCTATACATTTTTTCAATAGCTCAAAAAGCCTGCTTTATTTCAGCGAATCAGTTCATTTACACAACTGACAAACATTGCACCAGATAAACATCGCTCTGAATCCAGAGTTAAATATCATCTGATATTATATAGTCCCCATAAATATCCTCAATGTAGTTAGCAGCTTTCTGTTAGCAACTTATTAACCTATTACTTTTTCTAAAGGGTAGATGAAAAATAATCAACTTGAAATTATGAGCAGTTTCTCCAACATCCAGGTATAAATGAAGAATTATGCAGATATTTGTATTGTTTCCTGTACCAGACCAAGGAGGGAGAAAGACAGAGAGGTGGAGCGAGGTGGAAAGGTTATATTACTAAAGGAGGAGTTTATTTTTTGCACAATCAATTTTTGTCCACACAAATTTGAGGCAGAATCCATAAACCCAGACAGAGAGAGATGACCACTCTTTCGGAGGAGAAAGCAAGAGAAAGCCAGAATTTAATGGGATTCAGCAAGAGGGATGAACGGAATGAAAATGACTACATCATTGTGTCGTCTCTCCTGATAAACGTGCGCAATAAATAAGGAGAAAATGCTTTAAACAAGCCAAACAGCTCATATTCAGTGTAATGCCTCCATGTGTCATTCACCAACAGTGAATAAAAAAAAAAATCCATAGAACAAACACACATAAACATTTGTTTTTCTATCGTAGTGGGATGTTTCTATTGATTTCTGTTGTGTTTATACTGAGATAATGCTATTTTCTATTCCCTAACCCTGAATCAACTGGGATAGTTCACCCAAAATTTTTATTTTTGTACTGACTCACATGTCGTTCCAAACCTATATGACTTTCTTTTATGGAACCCCCAAAAAATGCTTTTGGCCATGGGTTCAGTGTTGTTGTGGACTCTATTAAATCTCATTCTATGGACAAAAACAGTTAAACAATCTTCCTTTAGAGTGAACTATCTTATTAATGCTCACAGAAACCTTTAACGTTTTTATTAAAACAATATTTATTCAGTTTAAGCCATTTTCCTCATGGGGGCTTACGAGCAAGTGAATTTCAAACATGTATCTGGTTTTTATGTGGCTCTTTTCATGTGGTTTGACCTGTGACCTCTCAACATCCATAACAGAATCATATTACAGTAAAGCCATGGGGTCCAGGCCAGAGGTCCAAACACAGTCTTGCTTTCCATTCCTTTTCTAAGACAAACACACACACACTCTTTTCTTTCACCTTGAGTTTGTTCTGCTCCCTTGGGAAAGACTAGAAAAGACACTTCCAGAATGCAGAACGCCGGTCTGAGAAGAATAATCTGTGTGCTGATTTTTAATGGAAGGCTAAATGCATTCTGGGAGGCTAGACTGCTGTCTTAACCTCCATATGATGACTAAATTTCAGACACTTCAAACTGTTGCTGCAGGCATCTCACTGTGTGATTGTATTGTAATACAGCCGTCCTCCATCTCTGCATGTGTGTGTGTGTGTGTGTGTGTCGGGACAGAGAGAAAACAAATGCCACACACAGCGTAATTCCACAGAAACAATAACCCAGCGTCCCACATTTTTCAGTGGCACACTGATAAAGCTTATCAACCTTAAATCTGCATGGCTAAAGGGTCTAACACGCTCTTTCCATCTTTCGCTTTCTCTCAGTCTGAGTGCAAGGTCTCATTTAACTCAAGCTTTTCTTTTCCTTCCACTGCTCATTCGGTGCATGTAAAAGATAATCGGCTGTTTTATCTTAGGAATCTGGTCAATTTGCAGGAGCAAAACCATTTGGCTGCTCATTATTTGGTGGATATGAAGTATCGCAGCACACTATAATTAGGCTGTGAAAAACAGGTATGAGATGTTTTAATTCACTTACCAGCAAGCGTTCAAATGTATAATATACTTAATAAGCAGATGTCAGGGTGATGTTTTCAAGTTCAAGAAAAGCTACTAGACTGAACGAAAGCACACACACTGTGATAATTAGGTCTCTAGGATGGTTGTGGACGGTGTGAATTAACAGGTTACTGAACTGCTAAATGTGACAGCTGATGAATCAATAAAGCCGATCCTCTCGCTTACTCTCTCTCTCCATCGACACAGATCCACTCCACTCTTTACATCAGCCAGGCAGTTAATCAATGTGATTATCCTTGAGAGAGAGATAGATCTGAGAGTGAGAGAGAGAGAACACACACACACACACAGAAAAACGTCTAAGTAACATTTGAGTGACGTCTCTCAAGCAGAAGAGATGAAGAAATTGTTTGATACTCTGAGTGAATTTGATTTTGTTGTTGTAAATGACAGAGAATTCTTTAATTTAGCACAGCCTTTAAATACACAGACTATGGAATAATTTGTTTATAGGGCTGCTAATTTAATGCTTTCATTTAGTGTGATTAATACATAGTAGTGGAATTGAATACAATGCAAGGGTCTCAATACCAAGAAAACACAGAGATGTGACGTGATGCCAAAGATGACAACCTACGTGCACAGACCAGCAGGGTTTGGGGTCAGTAAGATTTTTTTTTCTTTTTCAGCAAGGACACATGATTAAAAGTGACAGTAATGATGTTTATGACGTTACAAAAGATTCCAAATAAATGATGTTCTTTTGAACTTCCCATTCATCTAAGAATATTGAAACAAAATGTTTCAATGTTATATTAATAATAGTAAAAAAAATTAGACTGAAGTGATGGATGCTAAAAATTTAGCTTTGCCATCACAGGAATAAATTACATTTAAAAATATATTTAAACAGAAAACAGTACTGTTTTTACTGTATTTTTGGTCAAATTACTGCAGCCTTCAGATCAGATCTTCAGATCACTCCAAATGTTTGAACAGTAGTGTAACTTTTCTCACATGAATCACCAAAAGTGTCACAGATCACAGCTCTTAGTTGTCGTGCCACTAAAAAAAAGTGAAAATATATTCTTTCTTGCACTCATGTCTTCATTATGCTCATTTTCTTACTTTCTTACATCTTACTACAAACCTAATAACAAAGTTATGTGTAAACAAATGAACTAAAAGAGAACAAATGTGTTTCCCCCCCATAATATTTCAACAAAAAGTCCTGAAATAAATTACACCTCTCTAGGTTGGTCCTATAGCATTAGAGAGTTTGGGAATTCCTGGTGAAAACCCAGTTTAAAAATAATCGCAGCTGGATTAGCCTACCAGATGTCCCATGTGTCCACCTCACACAAAACATGCATGCAAAATGGACTGCAATAGACTGTTAGCCAGTGATAATTGTGTTGAGGTTAAACAATATACTGACTTCTAAAGCCACTTTTCATAATGTTTGTTTAATCCTTTAGCAATGTTTGTCTGCTACACAATTAATGTAATGTCTCAGAATTATCTACACTACAATTTAAAAGTTTACGGTCAGGACGTTTTTTACAGAAGTCTTTTTATTTCTTTATGCTCACCAAGGCTGCATTTCTTTGATTAAAAAATACAGTAAAAACAATATTACTATGAATTATTAAAAAAATTCTGATGATTAGAAATCATTGTAATATGCTGATTTAGTGCTCAACACTGTAAAAAGTGAACAGTTGGATCAACTTAAAAAAATTAAGTTTTCTCAACTTAAATTATCACGTTTTTCACGATAAAATGTGATCACTTAAGTTGAGAAAACTTAATTTCTTTTGGTGTTACCAATTGAAGTAATTTTTTTAAGTTGATCCAACTGTTCACTTTTTACAGTGAAGAAACGTTTCTTTTTATTATCAACATTGAAAACAGTTTTATTTTTGTGGAAACTGTGATACATTTTTCTTTGATGAATAGTTAAAAAAAAACAGCATTTATTTTAAACAGAATTGTTATAATATAAATGTCTACATACTGTGCATCCTTGCTGGATAAAAGTATAATTTTATTATATCTAATGTACATTTATGGGCATTTCTCAGCAAACATTGATAACATAATATTATAGTTTTATTAGCATAATATAGCCTACATTAATACAAACACCATATCTTGGTTGTATTTTTTAAAATTGATTGAAAATGTAAAAATTTTAAATGGCACTATCCTGCACCTTTCAAACTGAGCTGAAAAATATTTTTAATCAAAGCAACAATGCCATCTTTAAACTTCCTCCATCATTCCCACTGGTAAAGCGGAATGAGGGACACACTGGGTGCTGATGGAAGATTTCAGAGCCCGTGTCCTCTCTCTGCTCAAGAATCATCCACAGAATACTTCAACCGCACGCTGCCTGATGAAAACATGCTGTCTGACTGCAGCTGCTGTCCTGCCATTTTAAAAAATGTATGTCTCATTCCAGGAAAACATTTGAGACAATTCCCGAGATTTTAATCTACGTGTCACACCTCTGTTCTCCCGGCGAAGACAAGATTATCAATAATCTCATATTTTCACACAGATTACACATTACAGGCAGCAGCCTTGAGGTGAGGTATAGACTTGGATCCCATCAGCGGGGGGCATTAGTCTGGATCCCACTACATTGTGAAATTGATCTTGTATCTGAAAGCCAGGATTGCTCTTCTGACAGCCGCTGTACACTGGGTTTCATTTAAACACACTCCATGTCATCCAAACACCTTGAATGTGACAGCAGAGGAGGAGGGAAATATGCACCATGTAACCGTTTAAACTCAAAGTCAAATATATTTTTCAACAGCATGAAATAATGTGTGAAAATAGTTCTTTCTTTAGTTGTAACTGCATGAAAGTAAAAAAAAAAACATTTCATTACCTACAATTTAAAGGGTAACTCTCTTGGGTCATGCAACTAGGGTCTTTTTGTTAATCTACCCGAGGCAAACTTTCGTTTAAAAGCATAATTAGAATGGAAACGCCACTTTTAAGTTTGACCGTTTTTGGTCAAATTGCCTTTTGAATGGGAGAGCTTGGGGCATTTCTATGATAGCATCAAAAATTGCTATTTTTAAAACACTAAGAAGGCTCGACACAACATGAAACCAGGGGGTCTACACATGAACCCGAGTGTGTACACAGAGTTTACTAAAAAGAAAGATTTTGAACAACTGTAGCTGTGTCCGCCGGGATTTTGACAGTCAAAAATAGTCGATCTCCGAATGCAACGTAACAGAGAGGAGAGTAAAGATGGAAAGCTCCTAAAGCTTAGTTCCATATAAATTCACGGATAATTTGTTGTTTTGTCGTTGGTGAAAATCAATATTGACCTTGTATTTGAAAAGGATGCTCATCTAAGAAGCAATACTAAAATTCAGAGTCAGTTCATTCACATTCGGAGATCGACTATTTTTGACTGTCAAAATGCCGGTGGACACAGCTACAGTGAGTTGTTCAAAATCTTTCTTTTTAGTAAACTCTGTGTACACAAACAATGTTCTCAATGCTCGAGTTCATGTGTAGAGCCCCTGGTGATACTTTGAGCAAAGTTTCATGTTGTGTTGAGCCTTCTTAGTGTTTTAAAATTAGCAATTTTTGATGCTATCATAGAAGTGCCCCAAGCACTCCCATTCAAAAGGCAATTTGACCGAAAACGAAAATACAGTCAAACTTAAAAGTGGCGTTTCCATTCTAATTATGCTTTTAAACAAAAGTTTGCCCCGGGTAGATTAACAAAAATACCCTAGGTTGCATTTTGGCAAGAGTTACCCTTTAAGTAATGCACTGTACCTCCAGGCAAAGGGAAAGGTTTTATAAAGAACAAAATTGATAATGAATCTGTCTTAGTGTTGGTGATCATCTGAGCTTTTCTGGAATTGATTGAACACAATCAAAAGAGCACAGACTGTCTGATCCTGTCAGATGTTAATCTACACGCATCCCTTTCACAATGTTCTCAGCATGAAACCACCAAAATAAATTCATGTCTACTGCCCTCATTTTCACATCAGAACTTTTTGTTCTCAAATCGGCACACTTGAGCCTTCTGACATATCCATCCGATCTTTTTTTGCTCTTTATTCTTCCCAAGCTGATCAGCGGAAAGACGATGATTCATTTCACATATGAACGTTTTCTATAAAACAATAAATAATAAAATATTTTCGTTATCAATCTTCACTCTAATTTTTGTTCATATATATATATATATATATATATATATATATTTCAACAGAAATCGAGACTCATCAGACCAGGCAACATTTTTCCAGTCTTCAACTGTCCAATTTTGGTGAGCTCGTGCAAATTGTAGCCTCTTTTTCCTATTTGTAGTGGAGATGAGTGGTACCCGGTGGGGTCTTCTGCTTTTGTAGCCCATCCGCTTCAAGGTTGTGCGTGTTGTGGCTTCACAAATGCTTTGCTGCATACCTCGGTTGTAACGAGTGGTTATTTCAGTCAAAGTTGCTCTTCTATCAGCTTGAATCAGTCGGCCCATTCTCCTCTGACCTCTAGCATCATCAAGGCATTTTTGCCCACAGGACTGCCGCATACTGGATGTTTTTCCCTTTTCACACCATTCTTTGTAAACCCTAGAAATGGTTGTGTGTGACAATCCCAGTAACTGAGCAGATTGTGAAATACTCAGACCGGCCCGTCTGGCACCAACATCCATGCCACGCTCAAAATTGCTTAAATCACCTTTCTTTCCCATTCTGACATTCAGTTTGGAGTTCAGGAGATTGTCTTGACCAGGACCACACCCCTAAATGCATTGAAGCAACTGCCATGTGATTGGTTGATTAGATAATTGCATTAATGAGAAATTGAACAGGTGTTCCTAATAATCCTTTAGGTGAGTGTATATATATATATATATATATATATATATATATATAAAATTATGACCACCTGCCTAATATGAATATGATGCATGGACTCCATAAAAAACCCTGAAGTTGTCCTGTGGTATCTGGCACCGAGACGTTAGCAGCAGATCCTTCAAGTCCTGTAGGTTGCGAGGTGGAGCCACCATGGATCAAACTTCTTGTACCAGCATATTCTACAGATGCTCAATTGGATTGAGATCTGGGGAATTTGGAGGCCAGAGCAACACTTGGAACTATTCATCATGTTTCTTAAACCATTTCTGTATAATGCGTGTGGCAGGGTGCATTATCCTATTGAAAGAGGGTACTTCCACCAGGGAACACCATTGTCATGAAGGGGTGTACCTGGTCCGCAACAATGTTTTAAGTTGGTGGCACGTGTCAAATTTACATCAACATGAATGGCCAGACCCAGGGCTTCCCAGCAGAACATTGCCCAGAACATCACACTCCCTCCACCAGCTTGTTGTCGTCCCAGTGCATCCTGATGCCATCACTTCCCCAGGTAAATGGCGCACACATCCATGGCCATCCACGTGATGTAAAAGAAAACGGGACTCATCAGCCCAGACGACCACCTTCCACTGCTCCAGGGTCCAGTTCCGACGCTTGTGCCCAGTGCACTTTCAACAGTGGTCAGGGGTCATCATAGGCACTCTGATTGGTCTGCAGCTATGTAGCCCCATACGCAGCAGAGACCAATGCACTGTGTTACGACACATTCCTCCCATAACCATCATTAAACATTTGTGTGACATGTGCTACAGTAGACATTCTGTTGGCTCAAACAAGCTGGGATAACCTTCAGTGCCCTCGTAAATTGATAAGCCTTGGGTGCCCAATCCCCTGTCGTCGGTTTGTGGTAGTTCGTACTCGGACCGCTGTTGGTAAACTCTCACCACTGCTGACCAGAAGCGACACAAGCCTTGGCATTCCAGAGATAATTTACCCAGTCGTCTTGCTATAACAAAATGGCCCATTAAAGTCGCTCAGATCTTTATTAGTGCGCATTTCTCCTAAACCCAACACGTTAATAAGAATAACTGATTGTTCGCTTACCATCTAATCTATCCAGACCTTAATATGTGGCCTTGTTAGGAGATGATCATATAATGCTTCATCGAGGTCATAAAATACTGCTAGTTCTTTGACAGAAAAGGAAAACTTAAGCTAAATGGTGTAGTAAAAAATGAATAGCCATTTTAGGTTTCTGTGTGTAATATGAGTATGAAATCTCTGTACTATTCACAAATTAATCATAATCACCTATTTTTGAGTCTACCTTTTGCAATTTTTTTTCAGAATGTGCAGGAGCATCATCAGAGGTGCGTGGCCATTTACACTTGTGATTATAATGTTATTTGGTTTTAGTACCAGTTTAATACCAAGAGATGCCAGTTACTCTTCGGGCTATGAATTGACCCTCTCTGGGTTTGAATGTGGGTCATCAAACCAAATCCTTAATCACAGCCACCATTCAAAAAGCTGCTTAGTGACAATGTCTGTTTCATACAGTATCTTTATTTAAAAACAGAACTGAACTGAACTGAACTAAAGTTCAACTGAAATTGTGTCCCTGTCTGTGTGGCGTGTTACTGTTTAAACCACAGCAAACAAATCAATGTCGAGTTCAATGTCCCCTTAATTCATTAAAGATTGTGCAAGAGAAATGCCAAGAGAACCGCAGCTACAGGGAAGAATAATCTTTAAACACAACCATGGTCAAATACACACAAACTCAAACGTCACACTCTCAGGGGGTCCACACTCAATACCCTTTCAAACAAACACACATACACACTTATAAGTATACAAGTGAACCAGTCTACTGCTCTTAAATTGAGATAACTAAACCTATATATACCACTTGCAAACACATTTTGGTATGTTTATATTTCAATTGAGGTGTCAAAAGATTTAAGAATGTTTAAATAGTAAGAACCTTTCTATCTTAAAAAAAAAAAAAAAATTCAGTATCATTTAAAAGGTTGGGGTCGGTAAACATTTAAAATGTTTTTGAAAGTCCTATGCTCACCAAAGCTACATGTATTTGATAAAAAATACATTAAAAACAGATAAACATATTGTAAAATAGTATTGCAATTAAAAATAAGTTTTCTAATTTAATATATTTTAAAATGTTATTTATTCCTGTGATGTCAAAGCTGAATTTTCAGAATCATTACTCCAGTCTTCAGTGTCACATGATCCTTCAGAAATCATTATAATATGCTGATTTGGTAAGAAACATTTCTTATTATAATCAATCTTGAAACAGTTGTGCTGCTTAATTATTATAATTTTTTGGGGGGAAACCATGATAATTTTTTTTTTAGAAAGAAAGTTCAAAGGAACAACATTTACTTGAAATAGAAATCTTTTGTAAGATTATTATTGTCACTTTCACTGTAAAAAGTGAACAGTTGGATCAACTTAAAAAAATACTTCAATTGGTAACACCTAAAGAAATTAAGTTTTCTCAACTTAAATTGTCACATTTTTCACGATAAAACGTGATCCAACTGTTCACTTTTTACAGTGTTCGATCAATTGAATGCATCTTTCCTCAATAAAAGTATTCAATTATTTAAAATAAAATAAAAAAAATCTTACTGACCCCAACATTTTAAACAATAGTGCATTTGTGAAAACATTTTCAGAAAATTGTGAAACAATTTGCGAGACTTTTACTGCCCCGTACACACATAAACATCTTAAAACCTACTCGGTATAGTGTCCTGTCCATGATCTCTGTGAAGACAAGGGATGTGAAGCAAATTACATTTCTTTTGTAATTTCATGCTTGAGGCCACAGCCTGTGCCAGCTTTATGCAGCAGTTACTCATTGAGACAAGCAACCTACAATTACAGTGACTTCCCCAAACACACACACATGCACACACAGTTAGATGTGGTTTCTTCATGCATAGTGCTTTAGATTGCGAGAACAGACATGGAGGTACACATGTGAATGTCTGTGTAAAATGACTTTAATATGGAAGAGATGGTATAAGCTGACTGGTATAAACTGACTCAGCATCACTGCAAAGGAAAGCATTGCCACATGCATGTGTCCAATACAACATGCATCATTAAATCACATGCTCCGTGACATTCACACAGACTCTTGCTCATATGGTTTAGCATTGTGTCTATCTAAAATTACTGAGGTAGCTTCTAGATTAAAGTCAAAGGTCTTGTATCACAGATAGGTTTTCCAAAAAGAAATACTATTGCTCAAAAGGCAGCAAAATAATAGAGTTTTAGGTAAGCTATTCTTCAGGAATTGGCTCTGCATAAATGCAATCCTGCATCAGAGCTACTGTTATCATTTTCATAACACAACTGAAAAAGACATATGCGAGAAAGGAAAGTCCAATCTCAATTTGTAGAATTCCTATAGCTCAAACAGCAGCACTGCACTAGAAAAGTCATACATTTGATTCCCAGGGAATACATGAACTTATAAATAAAAAAGGATATACACTACCTTTTAAATGTTTGGGGCCAGTAAAATGTAGATGCTTGTATTAATCAAGGGCACATTAAATTGATCAAAAACGACAGTAAAGATGCTGTTCTTTTGAACTTTCTATTCATCAAAGAAGCCTGAAAAATGTATCACGGAATAAGGCTGTTTACAACATTAATAATAAGAAATGTTTCTTATTATTAATATTAGATTGATTTCTGAAGGCTCATGTGATACTTAAATATTGATTTCTTTTTATATATTATTTTTTTCTCCTGTAACTGAATTTCCAGCTTCATTGCTTGTGTGTATAAGATTTTCACTTACTCTCTTGCTAATGTTGATGAATCTGGATTATTCTAAATGAGTGTGTAGTTAGTAATTAGCATAATATACACCCAATAAATGTAGTATGTTACTCTGAAATAATTAGAATTATTGTACGGTTACTTAGTCATTAACATGAAAATATGAAAACTACTTTATACATTCCATGTTTCTAAGGTTAGAAGTAATATGATATTTGAATACATGTGGTTTGAGTTGGTTCCTCTAAATTGAAACATGTGAAAGGTTTTACGCATATACAAATATGTTTGTGTAGCGAGACCAACCGCGACCTTGATACTACAGCACTGGTAATATGGAAACGGTTCTTGATTAATCCATTACCAAGGGATGTCACAGACTGAGAACTGGCCTATATGCTGCCACATTAGTCTTGGTGGCATTAGCAGAGAATGAGAGGCATGAAAATGCCACCATGAACAGACCGAGTGCTGTAAATGTCATTAGATCTTTATTGTAGTGCTGGTTCTCTAACACAGAAGATATCACATTAAATGCTGACCATTTGAGTTCTGCAGTGACAGTAGGAGAAGGAAGAGGACTGAGTTGTTAATGATGCGTGGGAAGAAATACTGGTGATGCAACTATTCCCTTACTGACCTCTTTATCTTTTGCTATGAATTTGTTTTAATGATCAAGAGTTTGTTCCACCCCAATAAATGTCATGAGTTTGTTAGTTTCAGTCTCTAATTCAATATTCAGTGCCAAATTAGATAACAAAAACATGTATTTGTTGTTGTGACCGGCTCAACCTTTTCTTTCTGCATTATATTTATAGCTAAATGAATGCCTTGCTATTAGTAAATCAAACGTGCAGTAATTTTGTGGTAGACAACCCGCTATGATAAATAATTAACATAAAAAAGCTGAATTAATGTGTGATATATTTTAATAAATGCTCAGCAAGCAAGAAACAATCAGCTGTGTAAAAAATGCATCACACTAGAACATAAATAATTTTCCCCCCAACATATGCAACAACCATAATGCCGTGTGTAAGTGAATACCATTTACATGTTATAAAAAAGTGTGAGGATGCTGAAGTATATGGGGTGAAGAGACGACTGGCTGGAGGAAGGTATTAAAACATGTTAAACATCAGTAAATGTTTTAACCAAATGATGAAATGCAGTGAATAGACTGGAAATAAATGTGACAGGCACAATTGTAGCACATGTGTATTTGGACATGACAGTGAATGCCGTTTTACTGTATGGCCTCAGGACAGCCATGGGACTGCGTGGACAATGAATATTTAAATAGAGGGTTCATCATATCAATGCATATAAAGAGTCTTAGTGGACTCTGAAGTGTCTTGAGGTATCAGCTGGTTCACTCTCCACTGCTGTATACCCATACTATGCTTGAAATTTAGCACTGAAGTAACTTTCTTTTTTTCCCTTTTTGTTCTTCACATTTATACATTTTAATACAGTTAAACCCAAACCACATATGTTTCTCCATTTTTTTTTTTCTGTACATTTTAACAAATAAGATTAGATTAACATCTCACAATGACTTGCATTGTTAGAATGTTCACCCATATTCGCATAGTGAATTGCAATTGATCCTTTTTTCTTGCATATATTTGCATGTGATTTGAGTCACTGTTTTTGGAAAGTTAGGTAAATATGCTTTAATCTAAATCGTAAAATACCTGCATGAGCCAAAAAAACATGTGACCACCTGTTCTTTTATTAAATTTACTTGGCAAGTCTGCGTTATTTCAAACGCAGCTGGCAAAATATTTCATATAGGCTATATAATACAATTCAAAGGTTTGGAGTGGGTAAGAGTTTTGTAAAGTCCTCAATTATGCTCACAACGGCCTCATTTAAATAAATGTAGCTTTGGTGAGCATAAGAGACTTCTTTCAAAAATATTTAAATAACCGTACCGACCCCAAACCTTTGAACAGTAGTGTAAGTGAGTAGTGTAAAAAAATGTGTAGAACAAGTAATAGGGAAGAATTTGAATCATGAAAAGTAGACATGCATACATGAATAAAGCAGGATCTTTATGAAAGTTTGCTAAAACAATACCTAAAATTGCTATTTCGCCATTGGTTAACTTTTTTTTAAAGTGCACTGGTATATTATTCACAGTTAGACCATCAGCAAGCAACACAGTAAATATGGTACATTTTTAAAGCTGGTATCACAGTCTGACTTGTTATAAATGAAACGGTGTTAAACAGATGATAATTCCCCAGTTGTCTGGCCATTTCTGGAGTGTTGGTAGCACACACAGCCAATGGGATTATGCCTGCTTAGATGCTGTGTGTGTGTGTGTGTGTGTGTGTGTGTGTGTGTGTGTGTGTGTCTGGGAGTCTCCTTTGCATGCTAGGAGGTTGGAAGGGTTGGACAAACAGTCTCCTGCCACCATCAACCCAAAACAACTGGACAAAAGCACAGAACCGGAAAACAGCCGTGTGTGGCGGCCTACAGTCCTAAATTCTGGATAGAAACGGGCACAGTTGGCTCATTTTGTAAGGCAAAGATAAAGCCAAGAGGCTCACACTGTTGTTTCCCTTTACACTCACAAAGAGAAAGATTACACTGTGCCATGTAGATACACAAAACCATTCACATCAAAACTAAGCCCTAAAAACACTCTAATACCTACACCACATGCCACAAGTCTCTCCAAGTCACTTTCTTTGCAAAGAAAAAGTGTTTGTCTTCATTCCCCACTGCAATGCGTAGAGAACAGCATGTCTTATACTGCTAAAGATAGAAGCCCAGCAGCAGTATTTATAGGTTGATCACAGACAGTCGGTGTTACCAGACTGGCCGCTCTGTCAGAGACTGATAAAAAGAAAACTAAACTATTAATCTAAATGCTCTGTCTTATAAAGCTTCATTACTCATAGGCCACATTAAAGACTGAAATGGTCCAATAAAATATATTTATTAGTAAGAAGACTGCAATTAATGAAGGTGAGAATTGCTGGCAGAATGTTTATTTAGAGAAAAACTGACTGGCTGGGTGTAGAAGGGAATATAATGAGCTTGACAGAAAAACGCATCTATAAAACTCTACTTGGCTGTATAATAAACAAGGTGGGAAATTAACACCTGTTAGCAGCCAAACATAGGGATTTTTTTTCATAATCTACCAGCAACTGTGGTGGATGATTTGTCTCGGATTGTATTGAAACAAGGAAACGGACAAAGTCTTTATTTTGATTATGTTCGGGAAAAGTCTAAATCCCTATTCGGTAGTTCCTATTCGACTTTTGAGTTGCAATTCTTATCACCGCGTGTCTGTGGTTCTCTGTACCGATTTGGATGGGACTAACATCTCTGTGTTAATTACTGAGGTGAGAGTGTGTTTGAGACATGGGCATTCAAGAAGATCATGTGCTGTGGTATTATGTAAATATACATGCATCTTAACTGATGCTTATATTAAAATAGCCGGTCTTAAGACCTAATTTGGACATGAATTGTTTCTCATATAGAGATGAGAAATGTATTACTGAGTTTTGTCACTGAGGAGCCATGCAGATTTATTTTTACTGATGTCCCCATGATTAAAGGGATACTCCACTTTTTTTGGAAATAGGCTCATTTTACAACTCCCCCAGAGTTAAACAGTTGAGTTTTACCGTTTTCGAATCCATTCAGCCGATCTCCGGGTCTGGCGGTACCACTTTTAGCATAGCTTAGCATAGATCATTGAATCGGACAAGACCATTAGCATCTCTCTCAAAAAAATGATCAAAGAGTTTCGATATTTTTCCTATTTAATACTCTCATTCCTGCGTAATAATCAAGAAACTTTGCTGCCGTACCATGAGTGCAGCAGGCGTAATGATATGACACAGCGCCTGAAAATAGTCGACCCTATAGTCTACCGAGCTGGGGACTATTTTCAGGCGCTGCGTCATATCATTACACCTGCTGCACTCATGGTATGGCAGCAAAGTTTCTTGATTATTACGCAGGAGTGAGAGTATAGTTCCTAGCCATATCAGCCTAGAAAATCGCAACTTTTCATTTTCCGTCGGTCTTAGTACACGATGTAACTACAGAAGAGTCAAGTTTTAAATAAGAAAAATATCGAAACTCTTTGGTCATTTTTTTGAGAGAGATGCTAATGGTCTTGTCCGATTCAATGATCTATGCTAAGCTATGCTAAAAGTGGTACCGCCAGACCCGGAGATCGGCTGAATGGATTCGAAAACGGTAAAACTCAACTGTTTAACTCTGGGGGAGTTGTAAAATGAGCCTATTTCCAAAAAAAGTAGAGTATCCCTTTAACAATTATTGTCGGAATAGGACTTTATAAGTTTCCGCGATTTGGCTCTCAATAATTTTATATAATGTTTTTTTTTTTAAATACTGTATTATTACTTCTTTTGCAGAGGTTGTGTGAGAAAAACACAGACTTGGAGAGGATTAAAATAGCAGAGCACGACTGTGAAACACAAATTTCTCTAACATCCTCAGGAAAAACTAGTCCCGTTCGAATAGTTTAGTTTATCTTTTGGGATAGTGGAAATTTTCAATTGCATTTTCATTGCTTTTTTGAAGAATAGTCTAATCACACTTTGCTAATATATAGGTTTATGTGTACCATTAGAAGACTGAAATCTAGTAATCTAAAGTGTGTTCCCAAAGGCAATACGTGAGGTTTAGGTTTAAAGCCTGTGGGAAAAACAAGCTGCTGATAAAAGAGCAGAAAAGCCGGCACACATTACAAAACCATCAATAAAGTCACACTTCCACTGCACTGACCCGGAGTGAGACCGAACACCTCGGTCAACTGTTTGCGTAGTGTTAGCGACACAACAAGTGACACAGACGAGAAAAACTCAACAGAGCAGAAACTATTTTCACCCAGTATAGCTGATGGCTGTTTCTGTAGATGTTTATTGACTTCATATTTCCTCTAAAGGCGACTACCGTATTTCATAAATACTGCTGAAAGAGGGCTTCATTGCAGTTTTTTTTTTTTTGTTGTTTTTTTCAGGAGCTGAATTTTGCAGACTAGCATCTTTTTGCACTGTAGACAGAGTTCATATGTTAGGAAGAAAGCACAGGGACATTGTGGGAAGACAGTATCCATGCTTCTTCCTTCCTGCCGGAGTCTCAAAGCTGCCATCGGACTATGAGTGCAGATGAATCTCTCTGTCCTGCACCTGCTGGGGTGATCAAGAGTAGCTTTCCAGAGATTAATGCCAGTGCGCTATCAGACCCAGAACAACACAATTCAGCACACACTGTCATGCCATTCCAACAATATTTAGAGTAACACAAAAAAGAACAGTAGTTATTATACACTGCAGAAACCCTCTCGTACTGTCTTTTCTGTTTATCTCTACCAAAGGAAATAAGGGAGTCAATGAAATGATACATGTTGGAAATTAAATGCAGAAAGAAAAAATAAGATGTAGAAATAATTCACTCAGAAATTGCTTGTAAACTTCACAATTAATTACAAAAACACTGACAAGCAAATTAAACGTTGAATTAAACAGGACATTTTGATAGACTTACGTACTCCAATAATCGTTGTTTTATTTACAACTTCAAAAAGCATTTTTCCCAGTGTGCTAAGGGTGCATGAGTTTGTAAATGAATCCAGTTTTTCTGATCTGGTAGACTTTGAATTACATCTACCTGCCGCGCAGCTGTCAGGCTGCCGTAGAGGCGTATGAATCATATTTTACTCTAAGACAGATTAGAATTGATTAAAGTGAGGTGTGTTAAGGTTGATACTGAAATCTGTGTTTTTGTGCGTGTTTCTTTTTCTGAGGGGCTTTCAATTGATTTATCTTGTGTGTGTGGAAGGGAATGCTAGTAGAAATACGTATTTTTTATATTTTTTATCTAAGACTCAAATAGGGCCGCTCATGTCAAAGAGCACTGTTAATCACCTTTCCAGCTTGTACTGCGGTCACCTTCATCTTCAACTAATATTCTTGCAAATCAGTTGTGTGGTCATTTTTATGAGCATTCTTACCGAATAAAAATAGATAGAGGATTCTTTATATTGAAATACATGCACACAACTGCATGTATTTCAACAAGAGATTATGGTGGCAGTCCACATGTGAAAGAGACCAAAGTGTTAAAAACACTTTAAGGCAAGACAAGCACACCGCAGATTTGTAGCAGCAGTTTTCTCCATTATTTAAGTAGGTGCATATCAGCTGGCATATACGTGTGTGTGTGTGTGTGTGTGTGTGTGTGTGTGTGTGTGTGTGTGTGTGTGTGTGTGTGTGTGTGTGTGTGTGCACTGACATATGGCCAGAGAGTGTGGGCAGTATGGCCAGGTGTCTCTGCAGTGGTTATGAGGCTCAGGTGAGGCAGGCAAACATCTGGACAGCTGTTTCACAGGGGTCATTACTTATAAACTCTGGCTAATTTGTTGCCTGTTACCTCAGGTGAATGTGTGCCACAGAGCGACCCAAGCTCTTAAGTATTTACACTATGTAACACAGACAGACACACACACACACACACACAATGCAAAGAGAACTTTAGGACTATGCAACTTATAATAGTTTAAAGTATCCTGGAACAAATCCAACACTGTATACTTAGTTACAACTATACAACTGCAGTACAGTACACATATATTAAACAATATAAGCATATGCTTGACAGATTGAAGCTTTGTTAAAGCTTGAATATTTTAAAGCTCTTTCCCCAAATCATCAATATTTATATCCATTGAAAGCCACTTATGCTCACCAAGGCTGCATTTCTTTGATAAAAAATACAGTAAAAAATACTACTAATAATTTTGTGAAATAATATAATATAATATTTTCCATTTTAATATGTTTTAGGATTCTTTGGTGAGTAGAAAGCTCAAAAGAACAGAACAGAATTTATGTGAAATAAAAATATTTTGTAACATTAAAATCTCATTACTTTTTAATTAATTAATTGTGTCCTTGCTGAATAAAAGCACATTTTTTGGACTATCTATCTATCTATCTATAGTTTATTTCTAATCAAGCATGCGCAATTTTTATTTATGTATTTTTTTTTTTTTTTTACTTTGCAGGCTGTTTGAACAGAGTAAAACAAAAACATATTTCTGAAGACAAGCTACCAAAAAGAGGCTGTCCCGGAAAAACAGGGGTGTCTGGTCAGCCTTGCATGTGTTTGACAGGCGAGTACAGAGCCGGCAGAGTGTGAATCACTATTTTACTGATCACCACCTGCTGAGAAACACAAGTGTACAATTACCCTCCACTCACAGCTAATCTGCTGAAATGAATCATGTTATGTTTACAGACACGGGTAATTCCATGTTCTAGTCCTTCCTTTCTATTTGCTGAAGCATATATAACATCCCTGCAGAATTCTGAAAGGGTGATTAATTTTCAGTTAATTTCTTTCCACGCCGAAAAGTCTGAATTGCACTTGGTGTAAATACAGGAAATTGCATTTAACAAGCATTCAAAATAAATCTTTCAGTGGTCTACATTTTTACACTGTATTTATTCGAGAGCTATATTTGTTGCTCATACACTATGATGGTATGAAGTACATATTTGCTCATTCTAACAGGAATCCTGACCCATTTATCTGATCCACTCCCGAGAGGACTGTACCAGTAGTTCCATTAAAAACTTTTTGTTCAGAAAGATGCAAATTTTCAAAGACGACACCTGTGGTTCATTAAAGATGGTTATATGAGTGCAAATGTCTCCCATAAGCATAACGCTTTGGTATTAATGTTCGTCTCGGATGATCAGACCACAAGCAGTCACCTGGTAGTAACATGCGTTCCAAATGCATCTCCAGTGACCACTTGTGTGCGGATTTTGTGACTAAACACTTATTATGTCAGTATTTTACTGCATGTTGCTAAACATAAAAAAATTTAAATGAAAAAGCTAAGTTACACTACCATTTAAACGTTAGGGCTCAGTCTTTTTTTTTTTTTATTATTGAAATGAATAAAAATGAAATGAAAAGAAATTAATACTTTTATTCAACAAGGATGTATTTAAAATGGTAAAAAGCGACAGTAAAGACTTTAAAATAAAAGGTTGTTCTTTTAAACTTTCTGTTAAGCAGCACAACTTTCAACATTCATATTAATAAGAAATGTTCCTTGAGCAGCAAATCATTATATTATAGATTTCTGAAGGATCATGTGACTGAAGACTGGAGTAATGATGCTGAAAACTCAACTTTAACATCACAGGAATAAATTACATTTTAAAATATATTATAATAGATACACTACATCCTTATAATAGATGCACTGCATCCTGCAACATCGGTCCATGTTCAGCTCGGCTTTCAACACCATCATCCCAACACTCCCCCGGACCAAACTAACCCAGTTCTTTTCCTAGCTCCATCTGTCAATGGATGACCAGCTTTCTGACAGCTAGGCAACAACTAGTGAGACTGGGAAATTTACATCCAACACCTGTACAATCAGCACCGGCGCCCACCAGCGGTGTGTGCTCTCCTCACGGCTCTTCTTACACACCAACGACTGCACTGCAAAAGACCCCTCTGTCAATCTTCTGAAGTTTATGGACGACACTAAACATTTATTACAAAATGGACATTGGTCTCCAAGACCATGCTTAAAGAGCTGGCTGTCTGGTGCAGTCACAATAATAACCTGGAGCTGAACACGCTCAAAGAAGTGGAGATGATTGTGGACTTTAGGAGAAACCCCCCAGCACTCCCCCGACTCACCATAATGAACAGCACTGTGGCAACACTAGAGCCATTCAGGTTCCTTGGCACTACCATCTCTTAGAACCTGAAATGGGACATTCACAAAGGCTTCGTAGTAAAAAAAAAAAAAGGCCCAGAAGAGGTTATATTTCCTTCGCCAGCAGAGGAAGTTCAACCTGCAGTTCTACTCTACAGTCATAGAGTCTGTCCTCTGCACTTGGCTCGGCTCCCAAATCAGACCTCAGAAGACTACAGCGGATAGTCCGGACTGCTGGGAGAATCAACGGTACAACGCTTCCCACTCTCCAAGAACTGTGCTCATTAAGAGTGAGTAAAAGGGAAAATCACTCTGGATCCCTCACACCCAGGCCCTTTGAACTGTTGCCGTCTGATCGGCACTGAGCACCAGAACAAGCAGGCACAAGAAAAGTTTCTTTCCTCAGGCCATCTACTGCATGAACATTAAATGCCCCCACTGGGCAATAAACATGTGCAATACAGAACACTATTTATACTCTTATTTATTCAGCATACCAGATCTCTTGTTCACATTCCCTTGCATTGTATATAACATACCTGTGCATACAGATAATGTCCAATGACAATTTTGAATATTTTGTATTTTTATGTATTTATTTTTATTCATTTGTTTTATTTTTATTATCTGTCCTGTCATTCTGTCTATGCACTGGAAGCTTCTGTCACCGAGACAAATTCGTTGTATGTGTAAGCATATTAGCAATATAGCACTTTCTGATTCTGATTTATTTTACACTGTAATGGTTTCACAATATTACGGTTAGGGTTAGGCCTTTTTCTTTGAACAAGTTTAACCCTTGTTTTTGAGCAATAGTTGACTGTCAGTATAGGTGGTCTTTGCTGCGTTGTGTTATGTATACAAGCATTTGGACCGATTACCATTTTCACTACAATGCAATGTGCAATATGTGTTTCTGACTACATTCGAAAGTGGTTTGAGTGGTCTGATCATAAATGTTGTCATTCTGATCAGTGGCGGTCAGTTAACCTTATAGGTTTAATTAAATACTGTTGATTCCATCTGTATGCCATACAGGTGGGGATTACAGCGAGGTGTTATCACACAGAGGCAGAGAGAGAGAGATAGTACACAATGTGTGATCATGTATGGGTGGTGTACAGTTGCTGTCCAAGTGTGATGCAAATGTTATAGCAGCTGACAGAAAGGCCTTGACGTGTGAGTGAGTGTGCATACTGAATACAGAGGCCTTGGAGGTTGAATGCGAATGGTACGGTTTAGATGATAGATGAATTTGAAACCTCCGAATGCGTCTATTCAGACATCAGAATTTCATTCTGATAACAAGAGTTAGAGAAAAAGCAGAAAAAGTTTAGTAAGATACCTAGTAAGATACCACAGCACTAAAACAGCTGGTAAACATTGGCTTTTTCTAAATGTATTTGTGTGTTTTGTAACAGAGATAAATTTAACACCTCCAGAGAGACACAACAGATGCTGGAACTATATCAATGCTGAACACACAAACTGCGGTCCTGCGGTACCCAACACACAAACACTCAGCGTCTTAACAAATGAACTCGCACAGAAGCTGCATTTTTCATAAAAATTAAACTTTACAGTCCTGTGCTTGCCTTCCTTTTCTCTCTCTCTCCTCTCCCAAAAAAACGTTCTATTGTCTTATTAAAAAACTTACTGTAAAGTCAACATGAAATCAAAATTGATCTTATTTACTGTCTTAATGTTCGTTCTTTAAGGTCTTAAGGGTGGGCGATATACTGGTAGACAAGATAAATTGGTAGAAATATGTCAACCGGTAGACATTTTGGACTATTGTCTCTATCGCGGTTGCGCCTCCATCTTGAAAATACATTCGCCAAAGAGGGACATACCTGGAAATTCAAGCTTCGCCTTTTGCGTTTTACACTCAGTGACACCGTGACGAATGCGAGGGGGAGATTACTCGCGACTTCCGGCAGATTTGAAAGATTGCTGAAGATGGAGGATCACGCCTATTTTCGAGGACATGTAGCAGAGTCGCTAAGGAAGCGAAAGAGAGAATTAAAACGTCAACGCGACGTCAGCAAGACCAAAGTCAATATTGGAGTAACTTTTCCCAGATGGAAAGAGCTCATGAGGAGCAAAGATTTTAAAACGGACGCCGAAGTTGCCTGCTTTCTTCTCGACAGGTAATTCAGCCTATTTGTGTAAATTCGAAGTTTTATAGTTGCTTGTCTAACCATACATGGTTGTGCATAACGCCAGAACGACCTCTAGTATAACTTGCATTACTTTTCCTCGCGTCAATGGTGAAAAACTAATATTCACTGGGTAGTCATGTACAATTTCACCGCTAGATGGGGGAAAATATCACACAGTGTAGCTTTAAGCAGTGAAAGAGAACAAATTTCGCTATATATGTGTGTGCTGTCTGAGAGAAGTGCACACATGAAGCCGCTGCTCATAGAGCGCACTAGTACTAAACGAGTTCTTTATGCCGCCTAATTGGGCTTCAGCGGTTAAATGCACATACTTATATTAATTATATATATTAATATATATTAATTTATGTCTTAAGTGAACGTAAACAGTTGAGAAAGAAAACCAATGAGTAACAGTAGGATCCGTGCATTTGTTCTTAAAGTGACAGCAGCATAATAAACCTGCTGCTGTCCGTGTCATTCGTGTTAATCAAACAACAAAAAAGAGAAAATCTCTCAATGCTCTTGACTGAACCACTTTTGTCATATAATAAATGTATATTTAATTTATACAGTGAAGATATGCATTTTTTTTATACATTTGATTACGTCATACGATTTAGCCTATGTGGGCTATAGTATTTCTTATTTCTAGTGCTTGAAGTAGGTTTTTTAATTGTCCTATTGCTTGCAATTAATTTCTTTGTTCTTATTTTATCACTGACTGTGTACCTTTTACTGTGTACTTTTTTTTAGGCTAGAATTTTTTTTTGTGATATTGAAATTGGTGAGAAGAACTATGACATTTCAAAAATGGTATCAAAAAAAACTATATTGTGATTTGTATTGTTATCATAAAATAAAATTACTCATATCGTGTTGTGAATTTGGCCCTTTTCTTTAATTTTATTTCTTTCTTTCTTTTTTTCCCTTATATACTGTGTACTACATATCCCACAATCCCAAGTAAATTACACTACTAAATTGAGTACACTACATTACCCATACACCCCCTGGTTAAGGTCTATAAGTAGGCCTCACTTCCTTCCTTTGTTCTTTTGCATTGGTGAGGTGTGGGTGTTTGAATGGAGACCCAACCATGTCCTCTGAGTCCTTTCCTTAAGATGCGTTAAGTAAGTTTGTTTTTGCCAATTGTATTGTTTGAATTTATTTATTTCAATTGTTTGGTTTGAGTATATATATGTTATGTTTGATGAATTATATGAGTTTGATTTCCTTTATTGTATCGTTTGTAGTGACTTAAAACCATCTTGTACATCTAATCCATCCTGTCCATCTGTTGGCATCTGTGTATAACGTGTGAATCTGCAATCCATGATCTTTATGCCATGAGAATTACCCAAGATCTAATCATCTTGAACTGAGAATAAAAGAGAGCAAAGGACTGGTATTTGTCCCGTGTTTTGATTAGACACGCCATCAAGTTTCTACAACTCTGACGAACTTTGGATATATTTACCATCTGATATCCAACAAATGGTCCTTCGAGCCGGAGGTAGAAATTTGGTGGAATGGATTACCATGCAAGACCTGCAATCCGGCGCAGCCTAAGAAGGAGAAGACCTCCTGCCCGTTTTGCTGACTGTATGGTGAGAGAACGTGCTCCTTCTCCCCCTCCCTCACCAACATTATTTGTAAGTGATCATCACCAAACCCAGTATGGAAATCCATCTTCTCTAAGATCTGCACCATGCTCATCTGCTCATCGTGAACAGTCTCAACATGATTTACTCGATATGGATATTAAACAAGAAATACTTGGACTTAAGGGTATGCTTGGTGAGATGATGTCTAGAATGTCACAGTTAGTTGTTTCTTCTAAACATTCTGAATTTTCTGAGTCTTTTGATGATGCTTCTGATGATGATGAAAATGCCTTTGCTAATGCATCTATTGTTCAAGAATTGTGTGCATGTATTAAGAAAGCTGAACAGAAATCAACCTGTGAGAAATGTAATTCCTCAACTGTTCCTGCATCGCTTCCATTGAGTAGGCCTAGTTCTTTGCCTCTTCCTCCTTCTTCACTGTTACGTAGTCCACCCCAACATATGCACACACATGATATAACATCGCAACCACAATCAAGTAGTACGTTACAACCTTCTTTTATTCCATTGGTTCCTGAGCCTTCTAATAGTCATTCCCCTCAAGTGCAAACACCACCAGTGTTGGTACAACCACCTGGTACACCACAGCCTGGATTACCATGTAGTCCTTTTCCCCCTTACATGGCTCATACTCAGTTATCCTCACAAGTAACATCCGCACAATTACCACCAGCACAATTACCACCTCAGCCTCAGTATGCTGTTTCCCAGTATTCATGGCCATTAGGACCAGCTTCTAGCTTGGCGATTCCTTATGTATCCTCAGCTAATGTAGGTCCTCATAGGCAATCACAGTCTGTAGGTCAGATAGGGAATTCTGTTGTACAACATCCTGCCCCATACATTCAACCAATTGTTCCCACTACTCAAACAACCGCAATTCCATTTCCTCATCCTTATCCATATCCCCAGCCATATTATGCTTCATATTCTGTTCCTTCCTATCCTACTTCTCGTGTTCAGGGACCTTCCTTTCCTTTTTTGGTGAATGACGACCCCCAAGAATTTGCAATGTTGCAGTTAGCCTTGACAAATTTGTTGTCACCCCATGAGCCAGAACATTACAAATTCCATATCTTGCTGGATCATTTAAAATTTTCTCCAGCTCGTGATCTAGCTCTAGCTTATGCTAATGATCCTAGGCCTTACAGTATGGCTCTTTTGGCACTACAGCAGAAATATGGGCAACCTCATCAACTAGTTTTGAGAGAAATTAAAGCCATTCTAGCTCTCCCCAGGGTGAGACCAGGTGACAGCAGAGCATTTAGTAGCTTCGCACTAAAGGTTCGAGCTTTGGTTGGCATGCTCCAATCTTTGGACCAAGACCAAGTTAAATCTGAATTATCCTGCGCTTCTCATGTACAGCAACTACTCAGTAAACTGCCCACAGAGCATGTGACCAACTTTGCCCGTTATGTCCGTACGATCCTAAAGGGTCAAAGCTACAACCTGATTAACTTTTCCGCCTGGCTCCAAGAAGAGGCTGAGTGCCAAGCAATGGCTGACCAAGTTAGTGACTTTCCAAAACCACTCTTGAGTAAACCTCAATCAAAGTCCTACGTTAACACTCGAACAGTCTTGTACGGAGTCAACGGTAATTCTGATGTGCCAAGATCCGCAAATAAGAAACCCCAGAATTTGAGAGATGGAGAATTGAGTTCCAAGTATTCATGCGCATATTGTTCCAGTAGAGATCATTTCATTGGCCTGTGCCCCTCTTTTAGATCTCTAGAAGACGCCAGGAAGGATGTATGGATTAGAGAGAACAAAAGATGCTGGAGATGTGGGCTTAACCATCTAGCTGTCAACTGTGACTTGAAAAAACCCTGTCCACAGTGCAAAGGCAGACATCTTGGTATCCTTCATGGAGTTAATTGTCGTGATCAGGATAACGGTACATTCTATCTTAGTCGCCTTGGAGGTTCTGGCAAGGTACTGCTTAAAGTTGTTGAAGTGCTTCTCCATTATAAAGGCAGATCCTTGCAAACCTATGCCATCCTGGATGATGGATCAGAACGTACCATGTTGCTACCTCAAGCATCTGATTATTTGGGCCTCAACGGAGCAACTGAGTCCCTAATTGTTAGAACTGTACGTCAAGATACTCTTGCACTTGAAGGCTTTTCTGTAACCTTTGAAATATCCTCCATGGCCAATCCAGAAAAGAAGTATTCCATTTCCAATGCCTTTTCTGCTGCCAGATTGGGACTGGCAGAACAGACTTATCCTGTTGAGATCTTGCAGAGACGTTTCAGACATCTTCGAGACTTACCCCTTCCAGCCTTTGCTAATGTCCAACCACTTATTCTTATTGGTGCAGACTACCCACACCTGATAAATCCAATTGATCAGGTGTATTTCGGGCCTCCTAAATCCCCAGCTGCAATTCAGACCAGGTTAGGCTGGGTACTTCAAGGCCCAATACCGATTCCTAACACTGATGAGATGCAGTGTCTTTTTACCATCGCCAATCCACTAGAAGAACTTCGCCATGATGTAGAGAAATTATGGAAAGTAGACATCCTCCCTTTCAGAAATGAGAAAGTCATTACCAGGTCCAAGCAGGACCAAGAAGCTATGGACTTGTTGGCCTCCAAGTCTAAAAGAGTTGATGTGGATGGTGTGCAAAGATATGCCACTCCATTATTGCGTGCTGCCTCCGCCATGAGGTTACGAGCCTCACCAAATGCAGTTATGTCTTCCCTCAGATGTATCGAGCGACGCCTCCAAAGAGATCCTAAAACTGCTGCTGTGTATGACCAAGAAATTGCTAAGTTGGAGGAGTCCGGTTATGTTTCCAAAGTGGAACTTTCTCATGACTCATCCAATGAATCATGGTATATTCCTCATCATATTGTGGAGCATAATGGAAAAAAAAGAATAGTCTTCAATTGTTCCTATCAATATAAAGGTGTGTCACTTAACAGTCAACTTCTTCCTGGTCCACAACTGGGCCCTTCCTTACTTGGTGTCTTACTCCGGTTTCGTCAGTGCCCAGTGGCAATTAGTGGGGACATAAAATCCATGTTCCATCAAGTAAGGTTACTCCCAGAAGACCGTTCTCTTGTACGCTTCCTGTGGCGCAATATGCAGAGGTCAAATCCACCTGACATCTACGAATGGCAAGTTTTGCCCTTTGGCACAGTATGTAGTCCATGTTGCGCAATATATGCTCTACAAAGGCATGTCCATGATCACCAAGAAGGATATGAAGATATCGTGAATTCTGTACTTCAGTCATTCTATGTTGACAACTGTTTAGAGAGTTTTCCAAATGTGCAAACTGCTAAGAACTTCCTAGACAGAATGCGTTCTTTATTGATGAGTGGAGGATTTGAAATCAGACAGTGGGCAAGTAACCAGCCTGATGTTGTCAGACATCTTCCTCCTGAAGCCAGGTCTGAGAGTGCTGAACTGTGGATCAATCAAGATCGTTTGGATCCTAAAGAAGGAGCTCTGGGTCTGAGTTGGCACTGTCCCTCTGATTCATTAGGGTATCGATCCCGAACTGTGGAGTATAAAACCACAACCCTGCGCAATATATATAAAGTCCTCGCCAGTCAGTATGATCCCTTAGGTTACATAACCCCCTTTACAACTCGAGCTAAAGTCATCATACAACAATGCTGGATAAAGTCCCGGGGCTGGGATGATCCCCTTATGCCAGATCCTATTCAACAGGCCTGGAAGGCTTGGGAAACTGAGCTCCCTGACCTGTCATTGATACAGCTTCCTCGTTGTTATTTAACTTTACCTTCCAACCAAATTACATCCAGAGAGTTGCATATTTTTTGCGACGCTTCAGAGAGCGCATATGGGTCAGTAGCCTATTTGCGAATGGAAACTGACAAGGGTGTGGTACATACTTCCTTCATCATGGCAAGATCTCGAGTTGCACCTAAAAGGCAAATATCCATCCCTCGTCTTGAACTTTGCGCTGCTCTAACAGGTGCACAGCTTTGTAAACTCCTGCAGAATGAATTGACTCATCCTTTGACAAATATTGTCCTATGGTCCGATTCGACAACTGTCTTGTCTTGGCTGCACTCCCTCTCCTGTCGTTACAAAGTTTTTGTAGCTAACAGAGTCACCGAAATCTTGGAACTCACTGATCCCTCTTCTTGGAGGTATATTCCTTCTGCACAGAATCCAGCAGATGACATTACAAGAGGTAAAACTGTTGTTGAGCTAGCCAAACCTGATCATAGATGGCGACAAGGTCCAATGTTTCTGAAATTTCCTCCAAATGAATGGCCCAAAAATCTAGTATCCAGATCTGCTAGTCCTGATCCTGAGCTCCGCAAACCACTCTTTTGTGGCTTAACACAATTGGATGATTTTGTACTCCCAGATCCTTCCTGTTTCAAATCATGGTCAGAGCTACAGTTTGCAACAAATGAGTTACTGCGACGACATAGGGAGGACCCCTGTGATGCCTCTTCAGTTCAAAACCTTCTTTTGAGACAAGCCCAGCAACAAAGCTTTCCCTCTGAGTACCAGTGTTTGAAGGAAGGAAAGCCCATTGAACCTCAGAGTTGTCTCCTTACACTTTCTCCTGAATTCAATGAAGAAACAGGACTTATTGTAGTGGGTGGTAAGCTCAGACGTGTAGAGGATATGGAACCTGGAATGGTTCACCCAATCGTCCTCGACCCCAAACATCCATTATCCCATTTAATTATCAAGGACTGCGACGAGAAACTTTTCCACCCTGGTCCAGAGAGAGTTTTCTCAGAACTTCGGCGCAATTATTGGATAATAAGAGGGAGACAAGCCGTAAAAAAACATCAGTGGTCTTGTTTACAATGTAGGAAGTGGAGAGCTAAACCATCTATTCCTCAAATGTCTGATCTTCCACTCTCCAAGCTCCGGTTGTTTAAACCTCCCTTTTGGTCCACAGGAATGGACTGTTTTGGTCCCTTCCATGTCAATATTGGCCGTAGAACGGAGAAGAGATGGGGCATTCTGTTTAAGTGCCAGACCACTCGATGTCTGCATCTTGATTTGTTGAGCAGTTTAGATGTGGACAGCTTTCTAATGGCCCTACGCCGCTTTATATCCAGGAGAGGTAAGCCATATGAGATTCTTTGTGATCAAGGAAGTAATTTCCGTGGAGCTGCAAGAGAATTAAAAGAAGCTTTCCAGAACCTTACCACTGAGTTACAAGTCAAGTTGGAAAATCAGCAGATTAGATTCAAGTTTAATCCACCACAAGCCCCTCATTTTGGGGGGTCATGGGAAAGAGAGGTCCGTTCAGTTAAAACAGCTTTGCGGGTGGTACTTGGCAGTCAAACCGTATCAGAGGAAGTCCTACGGACCGTTTTGACAGAAGTTGAAGGAGTGTTAAACTCGAAGCCACTTGGTTACGCCTCTTCAAACATTTCAGACCTCGACCCCATCACTCCAAATCTCCTCCTCATGGGGCGGCGAGATTCTTCTCTACCTCAGGTGATTTATGCCAACACTAAGCTCCTTGGCCGCAGATCTTGGCGCCACAGCCAGGTCCTCGTTGACCAGTTTTGGACCTCCTTTATCCGAAATTATTTACCAAGTCAGCAGCTTCGTCAAAAATGGAATCGAGAACAGCCTAATCTAAATGACTCTGCTGTCGTGTTAGTAGTTGATTCTCAACTTCCAAGAGCATCATGGCCCATTGGCAGGGTAGTACGTCTTCTACCTAGTCAGGATGGGCGTGTCAGAGTAGCTGAGATTGTTATTAATGGAAAAACGTATGTACGTCCAGTTGCTAAGTTGATTCCATTACCTGAAATAGATGAGTAATAGCAAATACATCACTGTATTTGGGGGCGGCTGTTGTGAATTTGGCCCTTTTCTTTAATTTTATTTCTTTCTTTCTTTTTTTCCCTTATATACTGTGTACTACATATCCCACAATCCCAAGTAAATTACACTACTAAATTGAGTACACTACATTACCCATACACCCCCTGGTTAAGGTCTATAAGTAGGCCTCACTTCCTTCCTTTGTTCTTTTGCATTGGTGAGGTGTGGGTGTTTGAATGGAGACCCAACCATGTCCTCTGAGTCCTTTCCTTAAGATGCGTTAAGTAAGTTTGTTTTTGCCAATTGTATTGTTTGAATTTATTTATTTCAATTGTTTGGTTTGAGTATATATATGTTATGTTTGATGAATTATATGAGTTTGATTTCCTTTATTGTATCGTTTGTAGTGACTTAAAACCATCTTGTACATCTAATCCATCCTGTCCATCTGTTGGCATCTGTGTATAACGTGTGAATCTGCAATCCATGATCTTTATGCCATGAGAATTACCCAAGATCTAATCATCTTGAACTGAGAATAAAAGAGAGCAAAGGACTGGTATTTGTCCCGTGTTTTGATTAGACACGCCATCAAGTTTCTACAACTCTGACGAACTTTGGATATATTTACCATCTGATATCCAACAATCGTGATATAAGATTTTGGACAGATTAGCCTTTTGGTTATCAAACAGCTAATAATGTGTTTCTAATGTTACACAAACAGTGTTCCCGTTGCCATCTCAGAGTCAGGCAGGTGCCTTCTAACAAGCATCAGAATGGATCACAAGATCAAATTTTGAACAACTCAGAACGTCAGTGGAGAAAGGCTTATAGTTCATTATATCATCGTAATATTCATCATACACCCGCTATATTGCTAAATCTACCCGATTTTTCATATCAACAGAAAAATATACCGGGATAACCTGGCTTCTCGAGACTCCCCTGCTAGTTCACTGTTAATGATAGTTTGTGGCGTCAGTAACACCAGCAATTTCAAACCGCGTTTTTGAGACCGTCTTTGTTCAACGCATGCAGTTTTAAAGAGAGATTACTCAGCAATGGTGTTGATTTATGAATTTGCACATGGTTTGTCTTAAAGCATATTAAAACCAAAACATAGACATATACACAACATTAAAAACTTGATTTTCACCACAGGGGGACTTTAAGGAAGTTCCAGATTGCATGGATTCCTATTTAAATTACATTTTAACAACAATAAATCTTACTCTTTTTTTACAATTTTACTCACATTCTGTTTTTAAAATATATTTTTTTCTGTCATTACACAGCCTATTGGATGAGCAAACTAACCTTTCGTTCTGGTACGTATCAATTTTCAGGATAAAACCAAGCCTCGAACGTTTTCTTTGTTGATTATCATGATTCAAAATGTCAAATGTACACATTATTTTACGAAAGTAAAAGGCTGCAAATGACAATTCCTGACTTGTTCAGTGTCCCCTACCCTCCTCCCGAGGCACCCCCTGTCTTTATCCACCTTTCCTAACAGTTTCACTCCATTTCCTCCTCCTTCTACTCTCTATTCGGGATCTCATCCTCTGTTCCGCTGTGCTGGTTCTTAATACAGTGCTTTGCGAAGATTACAGAGACACACTTCCACAAGTGTCCTCCCATGAGAAATTAATATTCTGCTGATAGATCTCTAAGGTCATTTTTTCCTTAAGCTGAAAGTTAAACCTATGCTCAACTTACTTGTTCTCTTACCATTGTGTTTTATTATTATTATTACTTGATTATTATTATTTGATTTGTGTGAGTGCAAGTACGGGGTCAGGAAATTATTGAGGAAAGACATGACACAGGTTTGATTCTGCTATTAAATCTCCAGGTTTGATCTGCTTGTTTGTGGGGCTGCATAATTTTACCAAAAATGTTGTGATTCTACAATAATAACTGTGTGACAAATTTTCAAAGACGACACATGTGGTTCATTAAAGATGGATATATGAGTGCAAATGTCTCCTGTAAGTGTAACACTTGGTATTAATATTCATCTCAGGTGATCATATGACGGTAAAATACTACTACTAATAAACAAATAAATAAAAATCATTATTATTTCTAAATGAAGATATCATAGGTGTTGCACAGACTAGTTGACTTTAATGCTCTGCCATGAAGCTTGACGTTGACTTGTCACTGATCGTGGCCTATAGAGGGCGCAACAGGATAAGAAATCTTTGAAGTCCACTTTTACACTCTGTTTTCAACAGTTAAAATGACAAATAAATACATACTCCAAGAGCGCTCCACAAGAAATATTTGATTATACCATTTTGATGCTTAAAATTATTCAGGTGAACGCATGTTTTAAACAGCTTACTGTAAACTCCTTATTGTAC
Source organism: Rutilus rutilus (assembly GCF_951802725.1). Taxonomy (NCBI): domain Eukaryota; kingdom Metazoa; phylum Chordata; class Actinopteri; order Cypriniformes; family Leuciscidae; genus Rutilus; species Rutilus rutilus. The sequence goes on along the minus strand of NC_140232.1, from coordinate 20,925,500 downwards.
ACGTAAGCTTATTGTACACGTAAGTTAATCACCATTCTAAACTAATGCGCTGCTGATTGTAACGCACACACATACAGTCAGTAGCTCGCACATCACGTGCAGATCGCGCACACACAGAAAGATTCAGTAGCGCAGAAATGTATTGTCAACACTGTTCTGAGATTTATCAATAAAATAGCTCAGAAACTGATAAGTTCTAGCATATATTTCTTAGTAACTAAAAACCACTGCTTCACATAAATGTCGCCTTAAAAAATCTGAAGTCGTTCAAAATAAGTATAACTTTTGCACTGTGAGAAATGTCAACCTATTTCAATGTAAAAACTCATTCAGTAAAATTCAGTTGCTGTCTTACATTTTGTAAGTATAATGAAATTGGCTGTAGTCATTTCAACTTAAAATATATTAAACTGGCTTTTAGTTAATTAGTTTAATGAGTTAAATGTAAAAACATGTTGCCATAATGTTTCACTGTAAAAAAACAAAAACAAAAACAATTAAGATTTAAGAAACAATACTATTTATAATTTTATTTTACAGTACAACTGTAAAATTGCAATAATAAAATTTAAGGCTGTTCTTGTTTCTTAATTTTCAAAAGTTAAGCCATCAAGCCTTCATTTTGACTGAACACCTCAGGCAGACCTTAAAGCTTCTCTTGTTGCCAACAGCCAGTTTATAAGCACTTCTCATTACAAGTTTGAGAAGATGGTTGGAACCTGTCGAGTTTTAAGTGCACTCTATGAGTAACCCAAAGTCCCAAACTCACAGAACAAGCAGGGATGAGTTTGTGTGGAGCCGCTCTATGAGAAACTAAAACAATACTGCCGTGCAAAGGCAAAAGACCGTAACTTCGTTTTTGGTCGAAAATGAGTTATTTATATTTTTGGCACATTCAAGACCTCCTTTATCATGTGGATAAGTATCTTAAATCAATTCCGTTGTTTTTTCGAGAAAATAATGAATTGTCTTAACAGTAACTTCCAAAAGCCCATGAGAAACAAAGGCAGAACACCGTAACATCAGTTACGGCTCTTTGGCTTTGTTTTGGAACGCTCGAAATTGAGTTACGGTGCTCTGCCTTTGTTTCGCCGCGCGTCAATATGAAGTTACTGTGCCGGTGTTCTATCAAATAATGCTACCTACCAGATTGTACGGTTACCTGCCTTTGTTTTAATGTTAAAATTACGGTGTAGCCTGTGTACTTTGTACAGCTGCCATCAGTCCCTCTAACTTCTGATGTCCTCAGAGCTTTGTCCTGCACAACTGCGGTCAGAACATTTAGTATGGTCTGAACCCGGCGTCAACAAACGTGCGATATCGATCGCGAAGGATTATGCAGAGTTGACAGAAAAACGTTACGCATTGCCGTATCAGATGAATACAACCAAGAATTAAAGCCCCGCCTCACTCAGTTCGGGTACAGGACCTGGTTGAAACACTCATGCATCTAGCTGGCAGATTGCCAAAACTTCGTCGGCGCCTTCAGCCCCGCCCTAAACGCGGTCGAGCCAATGCTGGACTAATATGGAGGTATTTTGTCATGTCAAATGTATTAATAATGCCATCAGAATGCAACCAAAGCACAGGATAGCAATAAGTAAATAGCTATAAATAATTGTAAATCATACAAAATAAATGCCATGATCACTAGATTTTATACAGGTGTTACTATAATGATTTTGTTAATGGTGATCAGCAACTAAATATTGATAATGTGGAAGTTACTGCCTTTTGCCTTGGCATGACTTCTCACTTTTTGCTGACAATACAAAGGCAGAGTACAGTAACTTTAAAATAGTGGTCAAAAGTCAAGTTTGAGCTAAACAATTTTTTATGTATATAATTTCCATTACTTAAACATCTATTTGCCAGATTTCCAGTGTCCTACCTATAATTAATTTGACGGGACAACTAAAAATCTTTAAAGTCATTTTTCTCAGTTCCACACTCTAGCGACTTAAGGTCTTTTGTCTTTGTAGGGCAGAATAGATCATGAGCAGTTACTTTCATTTAAATGCGATAAGCTCATGAGCCGGTGTGTTTTTAGTGCATCTCTCTGAAACACACATATTTAATTAATTAATTAATATTTAAAATCGCACTATGCCATAATCACAATTTCGGTTTCATTTCAATTAATCACCCAGCCCAACAGATGTCTCAGTTGAAGTCTGTGCTCATGGGTTCAACATGTCTGGAGCGCTAACTGCTAATATAGCTCTGAATGTGTTATTTTAACGACTAAGCTGCCATCGGTTGGACAAACAGGTACTCAAAATACTTAGGTCCAGAAACAACCAACTGATATCATTATCACTGCAGTCTAACTCAATCATTAGCAGTAGACCAGCAGTAGTAATATAAACTCTGAGTACACAGGTTTAGAGTGAGTCATGACAGTTTTTCTAACCTGTGCCCTTTAACAGACCTGTGAGAAAGTGATACTTTCAGAAAAAAATAAAAGACTTGTGAGAGAGAGAGAAAAAAACCCAATGACTTAAGCGATAAGCCCACTTAAGACCAAGCACTTCAAACGCCATGGCAATGAGAGTCAAAGGTTAATGAAAGGGCACTTTGGCGGAGGGATGAAGACATGACAGAGGAATAAAAAAAGTGGATTACCCAGCTCTGATATCAAAGAGTCCCTCAGTGAGCTCTCTCTGGAAAACCTCAGAGTTTGAGTTTGATCAAACTGTCTTAGTTTTCACTGTCTCACAGTTACCGAAGTAAAATTGGGAGAAACAGATTAAAAACATACAGATGTCATAGCAATTAGCAATCATCCGCATGATTAAGCTTGCACCTCGGGTGTAATTTGTGTTGTTGTATTTAAGCCACGTCTTGTTTCACCTCTTCACCTCTGCTGTTTCTTTGCTTAATCTTCTGCCATGATCCTCTTGACTCCTGCAGTCTGGTTATACAGATCAGAGAGATGATTCATCATGCCTGCATCACAAGGAACACAGAGCGCCAAAGAGACACAAGATGAGCTTTATCTTTGAGGACTCTTTAGCGGTTTTAATGAGTTGCCTTTATTAAGTGGTCTGTCTAGCAGTTAGCACAGGTTTTTTTTACTTTTTTTTGGTCAACAACCCATTTTTCACCTCCATCCCACTCACCTCACAGAATGAAAGCCTAATTCTGCCACATCAGAAAAAAAATCATGCTTTGGTAAATCTTAATTATGATATAAAAAGTAGTGCTGTCAAAACGATTAGGCTAATCTCAATTAATCACATTTAACATAACAGTTTGTATATATATATATATATATATATATATATATATATATAGTTTAGTACAGTATATAGTTGATATATTTACAAACTTTTGTTAGATGAGATTAATCATCACAATTAATTGATTTTACATCAGTAAAAAGTCGTATCAAATTAAAAAGTCAAAATAATGGCATACTAAAGATAAGTCAATTGAGTCATAATTATGACTTTTTATCTCATAATTATGATTTACAAAAGCAGGATATTTACAAAAAATATAAAACCGTTTTGAAAGTTGTGATCTATGCTTTTTATACAGGGCATGCCACTGTAAAGACAGAAAGTCCATGACACGAGCCTCGTATTCATCAGTGTAAAACTCACTATTGCGTCTACTGAGTAATTTCAATTTAGTAGGATTCACTAATAAATAAATAAATAAATAAATAAACAAATTATTTAATTTCAATTTAAGTTCAATTCAAATTTAGGGACTGAATTGAAATTCATCATGCATTCTGATTCTCGATTAAATTCTGAACGGTGCGCAAGGCGAAACACTGCACCAACAAGAACCAAAATAACTTCATGTCGGCCTTCGTTGGCACTCACCTATATTTGGGCTAGGCTTGTGCGTTGGGCAGAAGTTTGTCAGGTAAGTGTCCGCTGGTTATTCCATCTCTGCTGCTGCATCCAGCTTAACTGGTATTGAATCTAGACGCTTACAGGAGTTCTGCTGGCAAATGGTAAATCGCTGCCAATTCTGCTTATTCACTTTTCGAGTCATCTTTTGTTGGTTAGCTAAGCTTGTAATGTTGAGTTCATCTTTGCGTCCCCATCATATACATTTTTCACTTTATAACCAATTTTAAGCGGAAGAGACTACGTTTAAATCAATTTACACGGCATGCGATAGGTGGAAAGCGTTCATGTCTCTTAATATGAATGTGTTTTCCAGTTCCACGCGGTGTTGACAAACGCCATGATGCCAGCTGCAGCTTCTCGAACATAGGCCTACTGCATTTCAGAACTAGGTAAGTTAGGTGATTACAATGAGTGTTATTGGTGCATTTACATCGTAGCTTTTAAAACAAACTAAATGAAAACGAATTAATACTAAATATTTCTCAATGAAATGTTATTTCTCCGCAAACACCAATCATTTTATTAGCTAGTAGTTAGGGGTGGGCGATATGACAAAAATATCATATCACGATTTTTTTCAGGAAAATCACGATTTTATCACGATTCTTTTTCATGTTGGTTTTACTATTTTGCAAGTGGCTGAACATTACAGCCAAACTAATTACCCTATTTTAAAAACAAAGCCTTACAAGGTAACAAAATATAAAATAAAAAAGAATGGCAGACATTTTGGCCAAAGTGGCTTAGGTCAAAATCTGTCTCATCATTTTCTTTGTTATTAAAAGATAAGAACAAAGATACACACTAAATATACATATTTAACATATAATATACAAATGAAATAAACAGTGCTTTATTTTTTCAGCTACAGTAGGTGTATTTAACAGAAGCATTTAAGAAAGAAATTAGATTAACAAATATAAAAATAAAACACTACATAGACTTCACTGTATATATTATACATCGATTTATTAAAGCTACTATTAAAGTTCTCAGAGCAGTGAGTGATTTTCTGTTTCACACACCAACACGGAAACCAGCACGGACACACCGGCACCAACACGGGCACACAGACACGGACACACTGGTACATTAAAATGTGATGTGAATGTACGTCGTCGCATTGTATAGTATGTTAGGATGGAGGCGCCAGAACTGCAACTGATAGAATACACTGTGGCACGATAATACGATATTTCGTCAAAAGCAGATTGTGGAGACATTTTAATCGTCCACAATCAAAAATCATGACATCGCACATCCCTATTTATTATGATACTTTTTAGTGGCAAAATAAAGTTTTCACTACTTTGCACGGACAACTGTCCATTAATCTGCAAACAAAGTGTATACATTTTTTTTACCATATTAAACATTTGGTACTGGTAGAATACAATTATTTTTTCTAAATAAATAACAGATATCATTGCAGAATATAAAGTGCACTATAGTTGGCACGGACACACCGGCACTGACATGGAAACCGACACGGACACTGGCATGGACACACCAGCACACACCGGCACGGACACACCGGAACACACTGGAAACCGACACGGACACTGGCACGGACACACCGGCACACACCGGCACGGACACACCGGCACACACTGGAAACCGGCACGGACACTGGCACGGACACACCGGCACGGACACGGGCACACCAGCATAGACACCGGCACACCGGCACAGACATCGTCACAGACACCGACACGGACACACCGGCACCGACACTGAAACCGGCACGGACACCGACATGGACACTGGCACACACCGGCGCAGACACCGGCACGGACACATTGGCACGGACACACCATCACGGACACCAGCGCACAGCGGCACGGACACGGACACACCGGCACGGACACACCGTCACAGACACGGACACACCGGCACGGACACACCGTCACAGACACGGGCACACCGTCACGGACACCGTCACAGACACCGTCACGGCCACAACGACAAGGAAACCGGCATGGGCACCGACATGGATACACCGGCAGGGACACTTCGGCATGAACACACGGGCACACCAGCACGGCACACCGGCACAGACGCATTGGCACACCGGCACTGACACAGACACACCGGCACTGACACACCGGCACAGGCACACCAGCACCGACACGAACACACACACTAACACCAATGTGACAATATTATTACAAATTAAAATAACTGTTTTCTATTTCTATTTTCTATTTCAATATACATAAAATTTTATTAATTCCTGTGATGGTAAAGCGGCACGGACAAATGTTTAACTGGCAAGGCTTTAAAGCACATGCAAATAATGACCTCTGCGTTAACATGATGTGAATGTACGTCGCATTGTACTGTATGTTGGGACGGAGGCGCCAGAACTGCAACTGATAGAATACACTGTAGCATGATACTACGATATTTCTTCAAAAGCAGATTGTGAGACATTTTAATCGTCCACAATCAAAAATCATGATCTCGCACACCCCTATTTATTATGATACTTTTTAGTGGTAAAATTAAGTTTTCACTACTATGCACAGACAACCGTCCATTAATCTGGAAACAAAGTGTTCATATAATTTTTTTTTTTTACCATATTAAACATTTGGTACTGGTAGAATCAGAGCCGGATTAACGCAAAGGCAAACTAGGCATGTGCCTAGGGCCCGATTGGCGGGATGGGGCCCAGACAGAGGGACAAAAAAAAAAAAAAAAAAAAAAAAAAAAAAAATTTTTTTACAAATGTCCTATCTACAATTTATTTCAAAATGTATTAATTAACTAAAAATAGTGCCGATGTTTATCTTAACCATAGACTGTTACATTACGTCACATTAACGCCAGCCCATGACTGTATAGAGGCGCCAGCCAGTTAAGTCCGAGGGGACGTCAGCGGCGGTCAGAGGCGGTCAACGAACGCATCCATCAGGTGCTGCGACTGCGAAGCAAAAGCCTAAATAGGCACGCAAAGAAGCACAGCTCGTAATGCAGGTCATCGATTTTGGAGTGATTGCAATATATTTTAAATATAAACTTGTGGGCTACTGTAGATCAGCGTCATTTCTGGAAAAATCATTCACCGCTTTGTTTACGAGTTTAAAAGAGCGCGAGCGTCATTAACGTGCCCAGACGCGACGCTTTGAATTTGCGCGTACATTGAATAACATCGCGTTGGGAGCTGACTAGTAAAAAAGCTACAAAAGTAAAAGACAAGACGTTTGTATTCAAAGTTAAAAAACCAACACACTGCAACATTTTTAAATGTTTCAAATAAAGGATCTCATATCTATGGGTCTATCTTCTATATTCTGATGCTGATGATTAGATAATACCCTAACATCATAGCCTACACGTATATTAGTTTAGAATTTTTTTCCTGCTCAGTAGCGATCGTATCTTTCTCTTCCACTTGATTTGTGTATAGCATATTTAAGGTATGCAATACATAATAACATATTACTGATATTAATAATATGACAATATCTGCAGTCAATATTGATTAAATGGGAGGGAAAAATCCTGCCCATAACGCAGATATGAAAAAAATTATAAAAGCACGTTCATCTACTGAAGTGGTATTCTGGAACTGTGAATAAACTGAATAAAACAGCAAAATAACAACAAGAACAATAACATCTTCATTAAACAAAAAAGAGATTACCTTAGATAAAGTTTGATGTAGGCTACCAGTAAAAAGTCTGGACCCATTACTATTTTTAATGTTTTTGAAAGAAGTTTATTATTATGCTCTACAAGCCTGCATTTATTTGATAAAAAATACAGAAAAAAACAGGAATATTCAGCGAGGATGTGTTAAATATATAAAAGTGATAGTGAAGACTTTTTTAAAACAACTTTTTAATAATCAAAAAATCCTGAAAAAAGTATCACATGTTATAAAATAAATATTAAGCACCATTTCTAACATTTGATAATAAATCAGAATATAAAGTTTTCTGAAGGATCACGTGACACTAAATTCAGCTTTGCATCACAGAAATATATTTTAAAGTATAGTAAAATAGAAAACCATTATTTTAAATTGTAATAATATTTCACTATATTATTTTTCTGTATTTTTGATCAAATAAATCCAGGCTTGATGTGCATAAGAGACTTCTTTCAAAAACATTAAAAATAGTAATTTGTCCAAACTTATGTACTGTGTATAAGTAAAAATATACTAAATTTAAAATTAAATGTTGTATAAATATAAAGGTTAGGAATCATATTTGTTTCAAGTGTTTTTTATTGGGGGTGGGGGGCCTCCAACATGAATTTTGCCTAGGGCCTCCAAATGTCTAGAACCGGCCCTGGGTAGAATACTATGATTTTTAGGAATACAACTATATTTCAATATAAATCATAAATCTGAATTTAAAGTGCATTATAGTTGACTGTAAAAAACAACAAAAAAACCTCAAACATCAACAATTATTATAGATTTTTTTTTATATTACATCCGAAATATGCTTGCTATCAACAATTAACATTGCAAGAAACCACCCCACATTGGATTTCACTGCTGCTCACACCCTGAAATTATGCAGTTGAAATGGTGTAGCCTAATCTTGGAAACGGCATTTAATGATTTTGTTGTTGGTTTTTAATTTACTGTGTCTGAAATCAATATACTCTTCTTTTCAGTATACTCTCATGGGCACTATATTGGCAATAGTAAAACATTTTGGCCACAGCGATTTTGAATGGACATTAAAGCTACATGATATTTGATTGGGTGTGAATAAAATGGCCTCTGATTGGTCAAGCGCACATGACTTCTGTAGGACCATGTCAAATTAAAAGATATATTTTAAGAATTCTCTGACCCAAACATCCACTAAAAATCAGAATGAATAAATAAAGGTGAGGTGAGACGTATCTTTCATCCTACATTTTTTTTTGTATAGGGTAGAGCCCTTCACAAATTCTCTATTCTGACTGCCTGCTTAGGTTTGGATGTTAAATTGTCCATTCAGAATTAATGGCCACTACTGCCCTATAACACTCCATTACCCCGAGTGGAAGCAGATGGGCAGAAGAAGGGTATCGGGTAGAGTCTCCCTGTTCAGTCTCTATTCTTCCCTTCATTGGTTCTACAGATGTGTTATGAGGCTCTTCACTCCCCAACTGAAAATCACTGACGCCTTCTGTTGTGGTGCTGTCCAATCAGGAGATCAGATTTCCACTTATATCCACAAACAACAGCGTTTTACTAGGTGGGTCATTCTTTTATGCCGTACCTTTTTGAGCTATTTCAAGTGTTTCTATGAAGGGCATGTCTGATTTTTAGAAATTTGCTCTGGACATGGCTTTTGTTATTTAGGGATAGTATGTTTTGTTTGAAATATTCCCATTTGATGAAAGTAACACATGAAGAAACACCTGTCATACGTCTTAGTGAATTAGCTGAGAACATGGCAAAAATGGCAACATCTTCTCAAACTTTTTTTCCATAACTTTTTCTATAGTTAACATGGTACATTTCTGTAACCTTGCTTTTTTGTCGCACAAAACAAATCTGTATTGCTCACTATCAAAACACACCAAACACACCACAACCTGAAACTTTCTCCATACTTAATTGATGCTTAAATTACAGTTAAATTTCACCATTGACTTTACTTTTTGTTCCTTCTAGGTTTGATTTCTAAATAAATTGTCCAGATATTTATATTTACTGATAAACAGAGACACCTGATGTGCCTCCAATTTCCAATCAGTTTTTAGAAACCAGACAGAGAATGAAGCAGTTATAATGTTGAATTGAATAAAATTGAGTTTTAAATGAAAATTGAATAACATTTACATTCATATTACACTAAAATAATTATTTATTTACTATTTTTGTACTAATACTAATTGATGGGGACATGAAAGTATACTCTAGTTGGAATGACCCTATACTGTTTTATTGAATTTTTGCCCTTGCACACAGGAAAGCCTATAAAAATATGTGTTATGCAGCTTCTTATCAGTGAAGAACCAACTGAAATCTGTCACAAGAGTTCTTTTTAAGCTCTGTGGATCAGAGCTGCGTCTCATTCAGCCGCGGATGACACACAGAAGTCAGTCTGAATGTCAGAGTTCTCTCAGCATAATACCTGGGTCCTTGCCTGCAGATAACCACAACAATCCCAATCCACTTTCTTTCGGCCATGCACTCTCAGCTCGTCTCAGGTGTGGAACAAACATCACTTTACAATAGTGGTCCGAGACTGCAATCCCGGGAGTTAAGAGGAAAAAGACATGAGATTAGATTTTATGGAAATGAGTATATCAGGTTAAACTCTGACAGGCAAATTGTGCTGTCCATAGAGTTGTTACAGAGGAGAGCTACTCTCTGTGCGGTTGGGACTGTTTTAAATATGATTAGGAGATTGTTTAAACAAAGAGAGAGGTGAAGAGAATGAAGAAGGGAGGGAGGTAAAGGACAGCAGACCAGGTGATACAGCACCCTCTTCTCTCACTCTTTTAATTAACTTCAAGGGTGAAGGTGTGAAATTTAATAAAGGGAAATTAATAGATGCCAAAACCAGTGTGCTGGCACGAATAAATTAATTTCAATCAAAGGAAATGGTCTTGCATCATTGTCCTGAGTATGTGTGTGTGTGGAGATCAGAGCAGATGGAGGAAGGCCAAATGTATTCCAGTCCGTTTCTGCGAGGTCGGGCCGGTATGGCAGGTTTAATATATGTCCTTATGGGATTTTAAGGCTGGTGTTAAGGCCCATTCACAACAAGAATAATAGCTAACGCTAACTGTTGTTCTAAATAGAAAAGAATAGCAAAGTCCACACCACAACTATAACGACCCAGACTGCAACATAGTGTCGGCCCAGATCTGGTACATGTGGATTCAACGTGTACCAGAAGTGGGCCGGATCTGGGCCGACACTATGTTGCTGTCTGGGGATAACGGCACAAAGAAATGATATGGTTTGAATCCCTTTCACAATGATTTTTTTCTAGCTGATCAGAACATTTGGCAGCAAATCAGAATACACCCTGCATTAAGAGCTCGAGCATTTAAAGCGGCAGACGACAGAACTGTAGCTCGTGCTTATAATACACAGAACATTATCATTCATTGGTGTGGACGCTAGTATAGTTATCGTTCTTATTTGTGTGAATGGGCCTTTGCTGTCTTGTTTGGGCACCTGAAAAATCTGTATGAAAAAAATATGAAATAAGACCATGTCTAGTTTTCAAGTAGGCTACTTGACTTGTATGTATTTAATGTCTAACTCTTAAGAAAAGTCTGAGCATTTGTCAGATAAAGTTAAACTAAATACCACAAATGACAATAGGCATTAAAGGGGATACTCCACTTTTTTTGGAAATAGGCTCATTTTACAACTCCCCCAGAGTTAAACAGTTGAGTTTTACCGTTTTCGAATCCATTCAGCCGATCTCCGGGTCTGGCGGTACCACTTTTAGCATAGCTTAGCATAGATCATTGAAACGGACAAGACCATTAGCATCTCTCTCAAAAAAAATGACCAAAGAGTTTCGATATTTTTCCTATTTAAAACTTGACTCTTCTGTAGTTACATCGTGTACTAAGACCGACGGAAAATGTAAAGTTGCGATTTTCTAGGCTGATATGGCTAGGAACTATACTCTCACTCCTGCGTAATAATCAAGAAACTTTGCTGCCATACCATGGGTCCAGCAGGCGTAATGATATGACACAGCGCCTGAAAATAGGTCTAATGGGTTAGACAAACTTAGTCCCGGTCACGTTGGAAGTTACCGAGCTGGGGACTATTTTCAGGTACTGAAAACAAAAACATGATCTTCAAATTGAGTAGTTTAGTCGCTGAACGCCATCGTGTACACATACATCTCTGACCCATCGTCGTCTTCCTCGTCGAATTTCTGTCGCTCTACATACGTCATCTGGTATAATTGAAACGATTGGCTATGAGCTACGTACAGGCGCATTTGATAGACATTCGTAGCGCCCAATAAACGGCTCTGGGCATTCGTAAACCACGCCTCAAATACGAGAAAATGAACGTGGTTCCCAGACCACGAGGTCTGACGTTAGCCAGGCTAATTAAAATGCTGTGCGACTATACAAATAACACAAATAAATACACAAATAAATTGGTGAATAGTTTTTAGAATCGGTTAATTTAAATGAATCTTCTGAACAAAATTCCCAATGCTTCATATGAGAAAAGCATTTGATTATTACCTCAAACTAATAAAATACTAATAAAGAAATAAATAAGCTGAGATATTGAAGAACTGAAAATAAATTAAGAAAATACAAAAGGAAAAATAAAATATTGGTATTAATATGCTTGCTTAGTTATTCCTCAACAGTTATGATTGTAAAAAGAGAAAATGCAGATGATTTTTGAAAAGGTAATTGCAAAACTTTCTTTTACTGGAATTTATGTGGATTTTACAAGAGCTCAATCAGTAGAAAGAACGAAGGAGAGAGCCAAAAAAAAAAAAAAAAAAAAACCCTCAATCAATCAGTTGAAAGTCAGGAGCCCTGTAAAGAGCTTAATAAGATGTTAAAAACAGCATGCTGGAAAGCTCATTTATGCCTGCTTGGTCCTGGATGTTTTACTGTTATTGATTAGTTTGGCTTCTCTGCACACTGAACAACAAACAAGCAACAACAAATACTGTTGTCAAAGAACGTTCACACATCGCAAACCTTCACACACACACACACACACACACTCAAAATCCTCCACAGACTCGTCTATAGACAGATCATTCTCCTTTATTCATTAAAAGTCCTAGCAGGATCCTCTCATTCATCTCCTCTCTGATGAGAACTCTGATTGTCCACCCCAGTGGATCCGAGTCCAATAACTGAAGCTCAAAACTTCGGATTAAAATAACTACATTATATAAAAGTTAATCGTCTTTTGGTAATTCAAACCTCTTAGATTCAGATTCCATCCCAAGTTTGTGTGCCTTTAGGTAGAGCCTCTGAAGCGTCTGAATATTGTTCTGACAAAGTAGAAAACACAGGTTGAACCCATGATCCTCCAATGTTATTTAACACTGTTTGTGTAATTATCTGGTGTGTGTCTTGAGCTTGCTGTGACAATGCTGCCACTAATGAAGACATATCTGTAATAGTGTCGACTGACCTTGCTGTTTGTGTGTGTGTGTGTGAAGATAAATATATTGAGCCTTGTAAGAAGGTCATGGAGCTTGTATCATAACAACAGCTGTTCCCCCCCTCTCTAATATAATAGTTTAATAATAATATAAACAAACACTAACATTCATTAATTACACATTTAATTATTGTTATTTATTTAATTCTCCTTATAGCTATTATGTTGTTGTTATTATTATTTAGTGAATTAAAGATAATAATAATAATAATAATTATTATTATTATTATTATTATGAACATTAATAGTATTATTATTAACTAAAATAATTATTTAAATAATAATAATAATAATAATAATATGTGTATAATACTGTCAGTCTTTTCATATTGTTATTTAAATTAGTATTTGTAATGAACTAATTTAAGAAAAAGAAGAAATGGATATTGATAAAAGTCAAAGATAATTGATTATTATTAGTATTATTATTATATAAATTTCTTCTTTTTCTTAAATTAGTTAATTAAAAGTACTAATTTAAATAATAACAATATGAAAACATTTACAGTATTATACATATATTATTATTTAAATAATTATTTTATTAACTAATTTGGTTAATAATAATACTATTAATGTTCATAATAATATTGAATTAACAAAGTTATTTAATAACAGTAATGCGTTGGGAAGTTCATTCAGATGATTCATTTATTCTACCCTTTTCTAAAAACTATTCACACATTTATTTGAATAAACTGTAATTGTAGCATTTCACATAGGCCTATAGGCAATTTTGTATATGTGTTACAATATTTTTACAAAATAATAATGAATAAATCTAATGAAATATTAAAAACATTTAACTTATAACAATAACAAGAATAATAAACATAAATAAATGAAATAAATAAATAAATATTATTATTATTATTATTATTTTATATAACACTAACAACCACCACCACCACAACAACAATAATATATACACTCACCTAAAGGATTATTAGGAACACCATACTAATACTGTGTTTGACCCCTTTTCGCCTTCAGAACTGCCTTAATTCTACGTGGCATTGATTCAACAAGGTGCTGAAAGCATTCTTTAGAAATGTTGGCCCATATTGATAGGATAGCATCTTGCAGTTGATGGAGATTTGTGGGATGCACATCCAGGTCATGAAGCTCCCGTTCCACCACATCCCAAAGATGCTCTATTGGGTTGAGATCTGGTGACTGTGGGGGCCATTTTAGTACAGTGAACTCATTGTCATGTTCAAGAAACCAATTTGAAATGATTCGAGCTTTGTGACATGGTGCATTATCCTGCTGGAAGTAGCCATCAGAGGATGGGTACATGGTGGTCATAAAGGGATGGACATGGTCAGAAACAATGCTCAGGTAGGCCGTGGCATTTAAACGATGCCCAATTGGTACTAAGGGGCCTAAAGTGTGCCAAGAAAACATCCCCCACACCATTACACCACCACCACCAGCCTGCACAGTGGTAACAAGGCATGATGGATCCATGTTCTCATTCTGTTTACGCCAAATTCTGACTCTACCATCTGAATGTCTCAACAGAAATCGAGACTCATCAGACCAGGCAACATTTTTCCAGTCTTCAACTGTCCAATTTTGGTGAGCTCGTGCAAATTGTAGCCTCTTTTTCCTATTTGTAGTGGAGATGAGTGGTACCCGGTGGGATCTTCTGCTGTTGTAGCCCATCCGCCTCAAGGTTGTGCGTGTTGTGGCTTCACAAATGCTTTGCTGCATACCTCGGTTGTAACGAGTGGTTATTTCAGTCAAAGTTGCTCTTCTATCAGCTTGAATCAGTCGGCCCATTCTCCTCTGACCTCTAGCATCAACAAGGCATTTTCGCCCACAGGACTGCCGCATACTGGATGTTTTTCCCTTTTCACACCATTCTTTGTAAACCCTAGAAATGGTTGTGCGTGAAAATCCCAGTAACTGAGCAGATTGTGAAATACTCAGACCGGCCCGTCTGGCACCAACAACCATGCCACGCTCAAAATTGCTTAAATCACCTTTCTTTCCCATTCTGACATTCAGTTTGGAGTTCAGGAGATTGTCTTGAACAGGACCACACCCCTAAATGCATTGAAGCAACTGCCATGTGATTGGTTGATTAGATAATTGCATTAATGAGAAATTGAACAGGTGTTCCTAATAATACTTTAGGTAAGTGTATGTGTATATATATATATAATTATTTTTATTTTTTTTAAATGCCATGAATTTATATTAATAATTAGCAAATTAACACATCAGACTATACATATAATATATAAACAATGAAACAAATCAAGGTGTATAGAAAGGAAAAGTTGAGCTTTTATTTGTGCTTTTAATAGAAGATTGAGATATTCAGAAGATGTTTTATGCCAGTGACTTCCATGGTTTTGGAGCCTAAAATTGTGGACCGAGAGAAGACCTGAACCAGAAGACCTCAGTGTACGCTTGAATAAGCTCAGTGAGATACTGCGCTGCAAGATTCCTGAGAACCTTGTAGGTCAACCGAATTATTTTAAACTGAATTCTAGATGAGACGAGTAGCCCGTGCAGTTCATAGCAGATAAGGTCCGATAATTTAGCTTGGTTTCCACAACTAAATGTGTTTAGCTGACAAGGATTTGTGCTTAAAGTGATCTGCGTATGCCTTGACCGCTCAAAACACCCAGAAAATAACAAGCACATCTGATTCTGAACCTGTTAACAAGATATGTTCCCCTACCTATCAGCCAAGTGTGTGTGTGTGTGTGTGTGTGTTATTGAGAGATGTGTTCTCTCTCTGCCCACTGTCTGATTGTGCAGATATAGCTGTGCCGTCTCGTTTATAAGCTCCGGATGAGGAGACAGGAAACACGGTCTGGCCAGGCGAGATATTCGCATTACAACTAGTCGAACTCTCTCCGTGAACCAAACTCCCACATGCTGTCTGCTCCGAGTTCAACAATCACACTTCCACCCTCCAAATCACTCTGAAAACTCTTGTGCACTTCCTCTGGGGAGCGAGACTGGGCGACTGCATACTGGGATCTCCAGGGAGAGCGACGGGAAATGGGTTCTTTTTTTTTCCGAGATGAGGGGGATTGAAAACTCATGAGTGGACACGAGGCGTCCTGATTTAATCTTACGTCATGGCTGCTTGAGTGATTGTGTGTGTGTTCATGTGTGTGTGTGCGCACACGGGTGCTCTCAAATAGCTTTGACACTTTTTTTCGCCACTTTTCGCATCATGTTTGAAACAAGTGAGCAGTAGATGAAGTGTGAAGATGCCACTCTGTTTCTCCGTCGCTTCAGCCCTCTGCATATGAACTGGCGTGTACATGAGACACCCTCCAGAAAGAGCAGAGAGAATCAGAGGCTACAAGGTCAGGTTTCCATGGAGACAGGAGTGCGAAGATGATGAGTATCCTCCTCTTCCTCTGCTCAAATGCCAAACCTGTCCGTCCTCATTAACCTCCGAGCTCTTCCGCTCTTGCTCTCTCACTTCCTTAGGCACATAGACACCCCTGTCATGTCAGCACTAAAATATATGCAGTTGACTTCTGTTGATCTCAGCTATAACATCCTCTGCATATAAACATACGGTAAAGAAATTCACCCGCCGTGAATGTGTGATGGCAGATTTGGAGACTGAAGAAAAACAGTTTGGAAGGCTGGCGGAAATCGTATATAGTTGAGCTGCCCCAAACAAGTGCATTACAGGAGATAACTTGTCCCTGGGCTGAGCTGTGTTCTGGATGGCCGGTTTAGATTGGGATTTTTATTAGCGGCACAAGCTCCTTTGTGCTTTTAAAACCAAGGCCACCCGGGATAATTTTAAGTCAGAGTAACATGAGTTTTATTTCTGCTCTCTCGGGTGTAGCGTTTTTTTTTTTTTAAAGATTACTGGACTGTCTCAGGTGTTAAGAGCGCTGGGCTCCATCTCTCTGCTTTCCTAGAATTTAAATGCTAGGTATTACTAAACATTTCAGTTGAGAGCTTGTACTTTGAGTGTATTGAAAATGGTCACATTTACTGTTGTTCACCGACTTTTCTGATTAATTTGCAAAATCCATTCATTTCTATAGGAATCAATGTGATCTGGAATTTCATGGGAGAGGGAAAGATTTCCCCACGTAGATTTTGCAACAGGTTCTAGTTGGTCATGCAAAGTTGTTGCATTGATACTTCATACATCACTATCTATTGACAATTTTTTGTATATGCAAATTTCTCAGAATTTGACCCCACATTTACACTGCAGAACTTTTAACAATGATTTGACAATGACTAGTATTTTAGCTTTTTTATTATGAATAAAATCTAAAAGTTTGAAAAAAAAATGATATATATATTTTCATGATCCCTTATCACCATCTGTTATAACTTTTTTTTTCTTTTGTCAAATCAACTTGGATAATTAATGTGGTTCAGATAACATGATATTTTGAGTTTCTGTTGATTAAACCATCTCAAAATTCTCAAGGCAAAACAAAAAAATTTAAGGCAACCAGGTGACTATTTTGTAAGTTAAACCAACCATATCTGATCTGAAAAGCCATACATATGGAGATGGTTATGTGATGCAATTTGCAAGTGTTTATAAATCGATTTGCTCCTGTATGTAGCCTAATCATAATTTGTCTGAAAAGGATTAAAAAATGAAAAATTGTAGTGAATTGTAAATACAGTTGTTTTTTGGAGATTTGCAAAAATGTAGGTGGAGTCATGTTTTTCCATCAGCCTATGTTGGCATTTGTGGCAAAAGATTATGATAAAATATATATATATAAAAAAAACCTCATGCCCCTCTTATTTTTTCGAATATTTTTTTTATGCCGTTACTTTATCATGGCAATGAAGTTGGAAAATTGGATATAACTTTTTTCTCAGAAGGGGTTACCAAGCAAATATTTTAATGTTTATGGATTTGTAAACATTTTGCAGACATTTCTCTGTGTAAAACGTGTGTATCTTTCATAATGCCGTTGTCTCTCTCTCTCTCTCTCTCTCTCTCTCTCTCTCTCTCTCTCTCTCTCTCTCTCTCTCTCTCTCTCTCTCTCTCTCTCTCTCTCTCTCTCTCTCTCTCTCTCTCTCTCTCTCTCTCTCTCTCTCTCTCTCTCTCTCTCTCTCTCTCTCTCTCTCTCTCTCTCTCTCTCTCTCTCTCTCTCTCTCTCTGATTGAATACCTGCAGTGAGATCATTCTGAAAGGAAGAAAATCTAGACCAACTCATGAAACTGAGAACAAAAGACCATGCTGTTAGAGTAAAAGAGGTATAAATCATGCCTTGAGAGATGGGGAAAGGGTAAATGGATGGAGGAAGACCCAAACAGAGACAAAGTATGTTACAAATTCATTAATGTCGACAATTAAAGGTGTCATCTCTGTTTTACACCTGCATTACTTTATTCTTGTGTAAAGGGGGAAGGTGTTACAGATATGATGTTGACGCTATGTGCTAATAGAGATGCAGGACCTGGCCTATATAGTGTATATTACCCAGCATCCATTGCACCACATTAGCCTGTATCCAGGGCTCACAAAACACCGTCCTACACCACTCACTGATTAGACTGCTTGTTCTTTGCTGCTGTTTCACACTAATAATAGACTGGTCCTGAAAAATTTATAAGGCTGTCTCTCCTACTTTCTCTATCGCACACGTACAAACACACCCTCAGACACACACTCTTGTTGTCTACGCTTCAGTGGGGCATGAAATAAGTGACTAAGCACTGACCTATGCGATTATAGGAGAGAGAGAGAGAGAGAGAGGTTGGGGGTATATCCTATTTTTAAAATGATTGATTTAGACGGGACCATTTTTCTTTCACAGAGATGAATTTGCCTCCGGGTCCAACCGCTGCAGGCCACCGCGGGTACAAAGCACACCGTAAAACTCAGGTGAGGGGTTAACTCACTGACCGAGGGGCAAATTGACTAAAATGTGGACAAATCCCTGCGTCTTTTTCACAATATGATTTAACCAGCTAAACACGCAACTAGTATTGCATCATATTTTCATTCTTTTCAGTGAAAATATGCATCTTTTATATATCATTTATTATAGGTTCTGCCTTATTCACAAGCTCTGTTCTGTTTGCAATTAGGCTTAATGTTTTAGTGATATTAAGCCTGATCTCATTAGTTGTAACATTTACACATATTTTTGTACGTTTGGATATACACTGAAGCTGGGCTGTAAATGGTTTTGTTTGGGTTTGGGGATGGGTTAAGCCAAGGGATCTAAATAAAATGGTAAACGGGCAGTTATACTAATATCTTTATAATATAAAGATTCATAAATATTTTACGTTTTTAGCTGTAAGTACGTAATGTTTACGTTTAAATGTTGTCAATACGTCCATATTGAAAGTTTCAGCATCTATCCAAACGTACAAAAATTTATGTTTTGCACCTGTAAATATCACGTATTAATACCTATGTCCGGCTGGAAGTGACTAATATGGAGGTATTGCCAGAAAATAAAGTGTGAATGTACAGCTTATTATGTACAACTTTAGAAATATTTCATCAAGCTTTTGTTTACATTATAAGTATATTAGAATTTTTATTTTTGAGTCCCTTACCCAACATATTGAGTACCCTAAACCTTACCAGTTACAATAACATTATTTACAACATAATTATATACATATTTGATAAATTCTGATATGACACAAAATAAAATGTTTATGATGTCTTTTCAAGCTGTCCTACAGATAGCTTTTTTTTCTTTTTCTTTTTAAATTAATAACAGACTTTCCATTCAGTTTAAAGTTCAATATTCTATGAATCTAAAAGGATTTGTAAACACTTCTCTAAAGATAATTTATAAAATGCTTATGTTTAGATGCTGTTAATGTTTATTACTAGCATTTATGTAAACACAAAAATGTACTTTACCTATGAAATGTATGTGTGCTAGAACCTCACTTTACGTACAAATTCCCAATGATTATTAGTGATGTCAATGAGTACTTTTTTGTCAAATACAGTCTACTGCTAGTATGTTAACTGGTTTAATGAAGACCAGTTGACCATCAGGACTTGTCTGGTTTTAATAGTGATGTGTTTGAAAACCCAGATTAGGTCTATTCCAGTCACACAACTGCTCCACTGAACCCTTGACAAAGCAAATACATTGTTAACCTGATGGAGAGAGAGCTTTTGAAAAGTCTTTGAAGAAGTCTCATGATGGATTCTTTTCCCATTTTAACATAATACAGAGTCAAATCAATCTGCAGAAATTTGCAGGCAGCTGAAATAAGCTTTTAAAGAGCTTTGTGTGTAATCAGCACAAGAAGGGATTCAAGTCCCCAAACAGAGAAAGAGAGCAGGAGAGAGGGAATAAGAGAGGGGAAATCACAAAACCCTGCTGGATTTTCACCTAGAACAGATGCATTTAGTTGGATTCTTGGCTTGGTGTAAAGTGTGTGTAAAATGAAATATGATTGTGTTGTCACTCTCCCTCTCAGTGGAGTGAAAGTTGCTGTTGTGTTTCCCTGTGGGCACTGTGCATGTGTGTGTTGGGTTGGGTTTAGTGCATTAATTGTGTGTGTACATATGTGTGTGTGTGTGTGTGTGTGTGTAATTGACTTCATTTGTAGATAACCTTTAGTATTGTGGCCCTGGGCAGCACAAAAACACTTGTAAAACAAACAAAATAATTAGCCCTCAACACGACATTATTATGCTACAGCACTACAGCATCAACGGAAGTGATATATTTAAATGCTACAAGTTTGTAAAAAAAAAAAAAAAAAAAAAACCTGAAACCAACTGGTTTGGTTTCCACGGGGAAAATGAATTGAGAGTAGTCAATGCGGGTTTGTTTTAAAAATGTTTAGTGTTAGAATTTACCTTAGTTACTTTAAAGAATTGTATTTCTTTAAAGGTTATGAATGCTTTAAAATCCACATAATTTTGATGAAGACATATTATTGCAGGTTTGTGTAAAATTCTGAGTTTGCATTTTACTGTTTTTATTTATTTTTAAGGAATTCTGAATCTGTTTTTACTATAACTGTAAACTACTGTAACTAGCTGTAACTACTATAACCATCATGTTTAAACAGCACACACAACACCTCTGCGTTACTTGCTTTACTTATTTGAAAAAGTATTATTACAAAATGTGACATTTAAAAAGTGTAAAAGTCACTCGTTTTTATAAAGTAACACTGTCCAACAGCGACACCCGCAGATGACGTTACAGCGGGAGGCGTGCCTCCTTAAGTTGGGGGTAATTGAGAATGAATGGGGGAAAGTCACGTGAGAGGAGGCAATGCCTCCATCGCGCTATGGACTACTAAGTCAGGGGGTTTTAGTGAAATTAAACAGTACATTTTTGTGTCTGTGACCAGTGTGTACAAGCTTGATGTCTGATGAAAGTAAGTTGACTATTAAAAAGAAAAGCTAAACATTAGTTTGAACATTTATTTTGGAATAAATGTAAAAATGCGTGAAAACACTAACTTGATGAAATTTATACTTGATTTTAATGAATAGAACATCAAATTCTTTTTGAACCGAGAAATTTCGGATTTTTTTAAACTGAGAAAATTAAGTGTAACAGGGACATAAATTTACATTTGATATTTAAAATTTGAGGACTTTATAAGACAATTTTAAATTTGAGATTTAAAAAAAATTTATTTTATAATTTCAATGTGTATCATGTATCATCTGTATCATGAAATATTGCATTAAACCTTTATTAAATTGATACTAGTAATATTTATTTTCTTTTTGTAAAAAAGTTCACATATTCATCCCAGTAAAAGTTGCAAAAATGACACCGCTCTAGTATCATTTGTTTCAGATGCCAGTAGATGCCATTTTGTTTTCCGATGCAATGACATTTAGATATTTTTAAATGTGACTAAGTATCCAAAAGTATTCACGTATGCATGCACATGAAAACAGCAATACAATCTTGTACCCCAGTAGAGACTTCACTGACTCTGGTTTCTTCAAAGATCCTGTTTTTGCACTCCTGCACCCATGATGCTGCTTGCAAATGTCAGGGGGAAACTTTTAAGTTTCTGTGCTTATAGCACAAATAAATTGTGACCGATTCTGTAATGAAGCTGGTGACAATTTTATGACCCGGGATTCAGTACACTGACCCATAATTCAGAGAATGGCAGTGACTTTTGTCTCAGGCTTATTAAAGACCATATTTCAGTCACATCATAAACAGCACAATCACCTTTACTGGTGGCTTAAGGGGGCAGGGGTGTTGTCCAACAGTTATTCTTGACTGATTGGTTGGACATATGGTTTGTAAATCAGCATTGATGATCTCAGATAAAACTGTCTGTCAGTTCATGCAATAGATACTTTGGAATAATACAAATAATATAACAATTCTGCGAACACACACACACACACACACACACACACACACACACACACACACACACACACACACACACACACACACACACACAAACATCTTTTTACACACGGCATGAATCTGTTTTGCTTTAGTTGGGAGTAAATCTCATTTAAATCAAGCCAAATAATGATAAAATATTTTTATTTAAAAGCAGATGAGGTGAATTGACTGAATAGTGTTCTTACAATCAATACTGTAATGTTGTTTTCCAATCATTTTGTTTCATGAGTGACTGAATGGAGCCCCAGATTGAGATTCACTGTGGTATGATGCTGTGCAATTTCATAAATGTATTCAGTCCATCTCGAAATGCCTATAGATTTTCATCCAAAATGTATTGACTGGGTCACACAGACATGCGCACACATACTCACGCTTATGATAAAAGAACTTTATAAGACAAAATTCCAGAATCATACTGATATCTGTATGAATCTTTACTCATTACTTGGAAGGGAATATTTGAGAAAAGGAACATTGAAAATTTCAAGTCAGTGTGTAAACATAAATATTTTACTACAAGCATAATTAAAAGAGGCATTAAGAATTCAGAAGCTGAGTATCATCAGGTATTCCACCAAAATGCTGAATTAAACACTGATGGTGTTTAATTTTTCAAGAGCCTGCTTAAGGACTCTGAAGACTTTGCGTGATGGGGAGTCTGTTTGCTTTCTGGTTCACTCCTAATTTTGCCAAACATCATTTGTCATGTGACTTGATAGTTCTCCGCTGCTATAAGTTTTATATTAGCTCCCTGATTTGAAATACGACATGCGAAAGGAACAGAAAAGTCAAGTTGTTTGCTCATAAAAAATGAATGAGTTGTGAGATCCAGATATCTTTATTAATCTCATGAATTAGTCAGCACGACGGTAATTAAACCACCTCAGCTTCTCATTTATAATCATTAACTGCGGTGGAGGCGGGGAGATTTATGCGTATGGATATATGACTGCGCCATGTGTGTATCTGACTGCATTTATATATTTACTTGTTTGTCTTTTCCTTCATCTTATGGATGACGCCTAATAACGTTACGCAAAACATTCCGACCGCGCACACAGGCCGTGAAGTAATTCTTGCTGACTGCTGAATCAATATAGGTTGCGACGAGTGAACATGTGGTTTGGGGATGACATGTCTGTCTGTGTATGTTAACATGAGCGAGTTTCTGTAATCTGACCGATTGCAGCTGGTTGACACTAATGTTCTCTCTGGGACAATCTCATACCTCCCATTTGTTCTTGTTCTCTCTGTCTGTCTCTTTAACTCGTTGGTGTTTACATTTCACTGGTGTACGTGGGATGTCTGAATGTCTAGATGCATCATATGAGGTCTCATTAATGCTGGGGCACATCTTCCAAAAATAGTTTATTCATTTATTAATAGCTTAATGCAGTTTTTAAAGCTTAGTACAGAAGGATCATCCCCTTAGTTTTTTGAACCAAGAGGATTGATAGATAAAAATATAAAAAATCTTCCATGCTTTCACTATTTCTTAAATCCCTCTGTTTTATTATTCTAGGCAATATGTATAACTTTGAATCGAATAACTTTTCATATTACTGCCGATTCAATATGAATCGCTTGTTGTGTGTAAAAAAAATTCATCAATCATTTTCGTTGACATAACTAATTTAATTAAGTTCATTGAACAAACTATTTTTTTTTCAATGTAGAGTCATGATTTGATTCCTAGTCATGTTAAAAAAAAAAAAAAAAAAAATCTAGACTAACGTCACTCATAATCATGAAATTTCACACATCCACCATCTTGAGTTTCATTAAAAATCTTGGCTAGTTTGACTATAAGAGTGTTGTATCAGTTCCGTCGAACGCATGTTTAAATCCATTTTGCAGACTTCTGCAGATATTCCTCAAAAATCAGCACAGAAAATGCAAAAAAAAAAAATCTCTGCCCGGGGCAACGAGTGAACCAGGACTTGCACTGCCACCCCTTCAAAATAAAAAAAGGTGCATGACATCCTGATCTTAGTATTTGTAAGAACTGAGTTCCTCTACTGTGTGCAAGACATTTTAAAATCTGTCTCTGAGCTAATCTCTGTCATCTTTTGGACAGAGAAAGAAATTGAAGAGAGTGATTTGAACACTGTTGGCATTTTTACTTCTCCACAAAACATTTCCATTTCATCTCTCTTGCCCTTCCACCCTCCCTTTTAATCTTTGTTCGGCCTTTCTCTGCAGTGTGAGTTGATATAATGAACACAGTGATGTAGGGACCCGCTTTGTGTTTGTGATTGCATTCTGCTTGTCCCTCTCTGATCATAATGGAGGAGACACAGGTGTGTGTTTGTGTGTGTTTAATTCTCTCACCGCACTGACAGCTGGAGAGCAGAACAGCGGAGATTCCAAACTTGAATAACTCCCGCTCAGGGCAGTACGTTTTGTACAATCACCGCGGTAATAACACCTCAAAAGAGTGAACAGTGAACATATGTCTGCTTTATTTTTTTTTCATTCACATAGCTTAGAGGAAGAGCTTCAACTCAGAGGTGTGCAGGAAAAGGAGAGAAAGAGTCTGTGGCTCAAGGACACTGTAGCTGCTTCCCGATTTAGAGGCTGCATCCTTCGAAGGCCGCATTCAAAGGCCGATTGCATCACAGAGGTGCGACAAAGGCTGTCCAAATTCGAAGGCTCCTTCAAATGCGTCCTCGAAATGCTTCCTTCGTTTCCCGGGCAAAGAAGGATACAACAGATGGATCCTTCAAGGCCTTGCCTACCCCATAATTTAATATGCGCTGGTGAAGACAGGATTTTTTTTTCAAGAGAAATTGCCTTATTACACTTTTAAATGTAAGTATTTGGTTTCAGCTTACTCGAATATCTAATGATACAAAAATGTAACAAATAAAAGCGGTTCAAATGTTGACACATCTTACTAAGATGTGATTTTATATAGTTTAGACTTTATTATGCACATAAATAGACCAAGGTGAGCATATAGACTGTGAAGCTGTGAACCCTGTTTTGTTTTCAGACGGTTTAATATAACTTAAAAAAAGTCCAATATAAAAGTTACTGCAGTTCGTCACAGTTATAGGTGACGAGCAATCCTCTGTAGGCCAGACCGACCCATTTAAAGGTGTGTTATATTTTTGACTGTACTTAAAGGGTCATGACACCCCCCTCTTTCAGCTCAAGTCTAGCTCACAATCTTTTTGAAAAATGCAACTTAATTGGGCATGGTGGCTGTGAGAAGAAGGGAGGGGAGTGGGTGTGGTATGGCATGGCAGGGGAGAGGGGAGAGGGGAGAGGGGGAAACTGTCATAGCCAGTGGCCCATGCATGCATATCGACTGTCACTAAAAATCAGTGGTAAAACGTGAGGAAATGCTCGATTTTTTTTTATAGCTGGCAAAGTTATAGTCTAATGAAATACACTGACACCTTATAATTGTATTTAAAACATATAAATGCACATGTATATGTATAATTATGTCATTATAAAATATATATTTGTTTATATACACACTATAAATGCATATATTTGAAAAATAAAATAAAAAAAAATTATTAAAAAAAACGTTTTGTACATAGCCTAGATCTACGCGCCCCCCTAAACCCACATAATAAAGATGGACAGTGACATAGAAATTTGCACAAATTAAGCATACGTTCCATACAATTGAGGTATTATCGAAACATCTAAATTTTAATAACGATTGATTATTTAACAAAAGGCAAGTAAAACGGTCAGGGTTACATTTTAGACACACACACATACACACACACACCTCTGAAGCGATAGAAAAGTCCTCGGGACCGTATCACTCGCAAGACGAAACCTGCATTGGTGTACAAGGCTGAAGTCCACCATTCTCCAGTTGTACGGTTGCTACACACACATGTTTAGATGTGGTTGATGGCCGGAGTCTAGTCCTGGCAGCATCGCGAGGAAAGATGCACTGGAACTTTTGCACCACGAAAACAAACGCGCGTCCCATCATTACCTCTCTCATCTACTACGCGATATCATAGTTTGACATGTCTGTCATTGGAAAGATCCACGTGGTGTCATGAATAATTAATAGAAAGTGTCTTCTCATTGGATAAAAAACTCAGTCTCATTAATAATTATGAGACACAGATGAGTCATCAAAGTACTATCGTAGATTTTAAACCCGGAAGACGAAAATAGCGTATAAAAACTAAAATTTAACCATTTTCCCCCTACTATTAAATCTAACAGATGCTAACATTGTCTTCAATGGTGTTCAACACACATACCTCTGTTAAAATCTCAGAAATTTGGGTTTAGGGTGTCATGACCCTTTAAGAATAAAAATAACAGGCCTAATATGTTTGAAGAGATTTAGGAAACATGCTAAATTTAAAACATTGTTACAGCCAGTTATTCTACTTTGAAATGTATGTCCCATGGCGGTATGTGTTTTTTTTGTTTTGGTATGTGTTTTGGTATTCCGACACCCCAGGTTACCAGTTGACGGAAAACACCGCGTACACTGTAAAAAATGATTTGTTGACACAACTTGACTTAGTCAAGTCATCTTGTTGCATTGACTCAGTTAAGTTTAGCCAACATTAGGATTTAAGTTCTCTCAACTTGTATGTATTTGTTGAAATAACTTGCAGTAAATTGAGCCAACGTACTGTATCAATTAATAAGCATTTATAAATTTTAGTTAAGTCAACTGAGAAACATATTGGTTGAACTTAATTTTTCATGTTTTCACAACCATTAACCAAGTCTAATTGACATAAAATAGTCATTTTCCTTAACATCATAACTTAACTATTTGAGTTTACTGGACTTCATTGCTTGCTTTAACAAGAAGTTCTAGATATATATCTGGAACCAAATTTTTAATGAAATCAACAACTGCAAAATTGAAACTCTCAGCATTTATTTTTTTTAAACGGATGCATTGCACCCAAAAGACACAGATACAAAGAATTATCTTGCAAAGATAAAAAAACATTACAAGAAAAACCCTCACATATATACAGCTCACACAAACAAGTGCAAACTTCTCTATGCACAGACCCATCTTAGAGCCAAAATAGTACAAATAACTCTCCTTGTCATTATCAGATATTTTCATTGCAGGAACAAGTTAATGGGGTGGTGTGGCGCAATGGATAAGACACATGCCTTTGGTGTGAGAGACCCGGGTTCGAATCCACTGTGAGACACCAATGTGTCCCTGAGCAAGACACTTAACCCCTAGTTGCTCCAGAGGCGTGCGACCTCTGACATATATAGCAATTGTAAGTCGCTTTGGATAAAAGCGTCAGCTAAATGAATAAATGTAAATGTAAATGTAAGTGTACATGAAGAATTCACAATAAGCTGTGTTAAAAAACTTCACAGATTAAACTGTTTAAAAACAGTGTCTTTAGGGATGCACCGATGTGAAAATTGTGGCCGATACCGATAACCGATATTAATATTGCTGTTATGGCCGATACCGATATTTACCGATGTCGATATCTCTGTATAGAAAACTAATTTTAATGATTATCAAATAAAGAGCTATTTTCCAAAACACATTTTTTTTACTTTAGAAATGACTGATATTGGGCACCTTTACCTGTGTGCAAAATATGTCACACATACACACATTGCATTGCATATAATGTGTGCTGGTCAACTTGTCTAAAATTAAGAAACCCTTAGAAAACAGTAAAAAAAACAAAAAAAAACAGGAACATGTGTACAATTAAGATAGGCTACTTCATTTATTATTCCAATATCCAAATATTATTCTAAAAAATACCACAGGGAAAAGGGCTTCTTGTGACTGTCTTTGCGTTTGAACATTGCACATTTTAAACAGGACACGCAGCTGAATAAATGTTAGCCAATACAAACATATTTATAGAAAACAGTTGACAATGAATAGACAGGAGTCCAATAATAGCATAACTAATCACTTATTCTAAAAATAATAACAAGTAGGCTATAAGACGAATCCGACATATGGGCTGTGTTAACAGTAAAACGTCCGTCATTTAACGAATTTTAAAAACACGGATGGATAATACAAAATGCTTTCTGACATTTTGACAGAAAAAAACAAACAAGCAAGAACAAAATTTAAACTTAGCCCGTTTTCATTTTACAATTATCTTCTCTCTCTATGTGCGCGCGTCCGTGTTTGTGAGAGAGAGCTCGCGCAGCACCGGTAGCCTACTTTTTTAATCCATAAGTAACGAACGCGATAGTTTTCATACAAACTAAATATGTAACATAATTAGGTAGGCTACTTTAGTTATTATTAACACAATAACACATGAAAAATAGTGCTTTCTGCTTAGCCCGTTTTCATTTTACAATTATCTTCTCTCTCTATGTGCGCGCGTCCGTGTTTGTGAGAGAGAGCTCGCGCAGCACCGGTAGCCTACTTTTTTAATCCATAAGTAACGAACGCGATAGTTTTCATACAAACTAAATATGTAACATAATTAGGTAGGCTACTTTAGTTATTATTAACACAATAACACATGAAGGCTACGTTTCTCAACACTGAGAATGAATAAATAAACGCCTGTTTCTCCACTCGCGCTTATCAGAATCCACAAATCACACGCGCTGTCACTTTTGAGAAAAATCAAATTCGAATGGGTATCATATATCAAGCAATATATTCAAATATCTACGAGTCAAAAAACGATCAGTCAAAAATGTGTCATGAGGAGGAAAAAAACATAAGTCGCACTGGACTGCATTAACAATGTTACGGACATGAGCGCTCTCGGCACTTAAAAACTGCTTTAAAACTTTCACAGAGACCTCAAGCAGAAAGCACAAAGCCTGTCTTTAAATTTAATTTCGTTTTGTATTAATTGTATCTTAATTTTGATCAATGTTTCATCAACGAATTGCATTGGATTTAATAAATAAAAAGTATATATACTAGAAAATATTTAATCAGGACAGAGGCGACGGCGCGTGAACCTGGAGCGCGTCTCATAAATGAACCGAAACCTAATTGTATCTTAATTTTGATCAATGTTTCATCAACGAATTGAATTGGATTTAATAAATAAAAAGTAAATATACTAGAAAATATTTAATCAGGACAGAGGCGACGGCGCATGAACCTGGAGCGCGTCTCATAAATGAACCGAAACCTACCTGCCTCACAGACCTGAGACATATATAGAAAGCTTGAAACTTCTATTTTTAAACAGAACAATTCAAAATGAAAGAAAACAGACTGTTCTCTGCTTATGTCATCTGTATGAAATGTGTATTTCTCTCACATCAACCTCTTCAGCTTCACACATTAAATATCGGCCTGTTCACATCGGCCATATTTTGACATCGGAACGATACCGATGTGTAAAAAAATGACCATATCGGCCGATATTATATCGGCGGCCGATATATCGTGCACCACTAAGTGTCTTCAATTCCCACTTGTAGAAGCATGACAAGGAAAGAGCAAGCAGGACAAGGTAACAAGAATACAGTCTGTTTGAAAATCAAGAATACTAACGTTACACTTAAAACAATGAGATCTAAAATAACAAATGCTCTTAAACTTTAAAACAGTGCAACGATTTAACAGTAGCAAGAAGGAGAAAAGATTTTGTTTGTTTTCAGTCTTATCTCAGCAACTTGCTCTTCAAAGAGTGAACTTGAGTTCAAGAGTCTGATCCAACACCAATAAACAGGCGCTGTATCACTTCAAAAGTGAATTTGAATTTCTTTGGGTAGTCAAGGTTTAATGCGTACACCAAGGCCCATCAGGTTCAGAAAAGCATTAGGTACAGCACTCAGGTGACGCATCACCACTTCTTCCTCAATCACCAGGACAACGTCATTGTAGAACGCTGACTGAGGTTCCATCACATTTTCCACAACCAGTAGGATTCCTATCACCACACCCTTGGTCACTTCCTCTTCAATGTCACTGGGCTTTATAGAATGCAAACAAAACAAGGTACTATTAGCCTACTTAAAACCAATTACACAAACAATTTACAGTCCCCAGACCCCTGCAAATTAAGAAATTTAAATTTTTCATTGTTTTGCCTTAAAGGTTTCAGCTTACCTCACATATCTTCATGAATTTTGAAGGATTCTCTCGCATGTACCACGGCAGGCCAAGCAATGCTGCAGTCCTCATCCTTTGATTTGTTGTCTGTAAAATAAAAGGATGGTTAAAGTACCAGCTTTATTGGTTCAATCCTCAATCCAATGTTTTTCTTTATTCATTTATCCTTTCTCCCCCTCCCTCAGTCTTGTTTAAAAAAAAAAAACACATAAACATTCATTTCAAATTTGCACATTTACACTTGTACACTTTTGTTGTAATTTACCAGTGATGTGGTGCAACAACAGTTGTTTGTTATCTTTTTGTTCAGCACCAAAATAAGATTTAATAGTGGGTGTAACACGCTCATGGCACTTAAATCAGGAGTGTCTAAGGGTGCTTTCACACTGGCAGTTTAGTTTAGGGGGCTTTCACACTGGGCTCGTTTGTTGCGGTCCGAGCCCGAGCGCGATTGTTCCCGGCGCCCCCCAGCGTTGGTCTGGTTTCACACTCAACTTGATTCTATCGAACCCTGGTGCGTTTTTGGGCATATTACGTCATCGCAAAGGTGAACGGCGCATGATAGAAAACAGAACGTGGGTCAGTATAATTCGGTACTATTATGCGCAGCTGAGTGAACAACACAGGTTTACTGTGTGTGTGTGTGTGTGTGTGTGTGTGTGTGTGTGTGTGTGTGTGTGTGTGTGTGTGTGTGTCGCATAAGGTGACCTTCTGCTGCTTGCAAACGGACTTTTGAGGAGACAGTGGATTTCCAAATTTGTTGCCCTGATTCCACGTGCTGTGCACGAATACACCGCAGACTCACTCTCGCTCGTATCCAAGGTAAATCATCAACACTGTCATCCCTTACATGTGTTTTATTTAACTAAATACATCATAATCAGCTAAAACGCATGCGCAGGTCACTTTACTTCCTGAACAAGCGCGCACCCGAGTCCATGTTGCTTTCTCATTCACGCGAACTGCAGCATGTTTCAGGAGCAACCGAACTCAGACCAGCGTTTACATTAGCGTTTTTTCATGCGAACCGTGCCCCGTTCCGAACTAAACTGCCAGTGTGAAAGCACCCTAAGTTTAATTCGGAACGGGGCACGGTTCACATGAAAAATCTCTAATGTGAACGCTGTCAGGCGGACCCAGGTGTGCACTGGGGTAGCGAATCCGAGACTACCTAGAGGAGGTGGTCTGAGTTCGGTTGCTCCTGAAACATGCCGCAGTTCGCGTGAATGAGAAAGCAACATGGACTCGGGTGCGCGCTTGTTCAGGAAGTAAAGTGACCTGCGCATGCGTTTTAGCTGATTATGATGTATTTAGTTAAATAAAACACATGTAAGGGATGACAGTGTTGATGATTTACCTTGGATACGAGCGAGAGTGAGTCTGCGGTGTATTCGTGCAAAGCACGTGGAATCAGGGCAACAAATTTGGAAATCCACTGTCTCCTCAAAAGAGTCCGTTTGCAAGCAGCAGAAGGTCACCTTATGCCACACACACACACACACACACACACAGTAAACCTGTGTTGTTCACTCAGCTGCGCATAATAGCACAGAATTATACTGACCCGCGTTCTGTTTTCTATCATGCGCCGTGCACGTTTGCCATGATGTAATATGCACGCAAACGCACCAGGGTTCGATAGAATCAAGTTGAGTGTGAAACCAGACCAAAGCACTCTAAGTCTGCTCATAGAAGGCCAATAATGTATTGCAGAGTTTAACTCCAACTTGGTTCAACAACACACCTGCCTGGAAGTTTGTAGTGATCCTGAACACCTTGATTAGCTGGTTCAGGTGTGTTTAATTGGGGTTGAAGCTAAACTCTGCAGGATCTTGGCTCCCCAGGAGCAGGATTAGGCACCCCTGCCTTAAATGAATTTGGGTTGTAACAACACTTTAAAGGATTTAAAAGGATAGGTTACCAAAGATGATAATTGTCATTTACTCACCAACATGCCACTCCAAACTCATGCAAAAATACCACCTAGGCCTTCCAAAAAGGACTTGCTCGGGTCCTTTGACACAAGCCTGGTGAATTCTTTGCTGATCTATAAAAACATAAATACATTTACAAATTTAACAAAGATGCCAGGATCTCAGTGACAGAATTAAAACATTAACAAGTCAAAACATTTTAATTTCACTCAACATGAAAGAACTGGTCATATAATCCTAGGATTTTAAGTTTGCCCATATCTTCTAATAGAACAGCACTTGTTTGTGTCTACAATTGTTAAAATAGGCATAAAAGAAATCCATAAAATAATAGGGTCGTGACTTGATGACTATGGGAAAATGTGGGTCGAATTTAAACGAGTTGAGAACCACTGTTATAAAGCTATTTAAAACATCATTCAATGTAAATTATGCAGATAATCGTAATTAATAATCGCCAATTAAAATAGCCTAATCGAAAATTATGATTTTTGCCATAATCATGTAGCCCTAAAACATCTTACTCCCCAAATACAATGAGGAAAACAATATCAACATTTTTTTATTTCTATGGCTGGGTGATGCATTTAATTATACTGATGATGTTGCTGCCAAGTTAAAAGTGAGCAATGCTATAAATATAGCTTTTATTATGTGAAAATGTTTTCTACAAATAACGTAATTCTGAATTTCATGCTTCTTCAGGGCTTCACAGGTAACACAAATTACATATAAGTTTAATAATGTGATTATTACACTACAAAAAGTTATATGCATGACTTATATTAATAACTTACATCGCAAGTTACCTAAGGCCAACAGAAGACACGCCGTTTGCACTTGCTCAAAACATTCATATGGTAGCCTATGTCATTTGAAAAAATAACAACTGGGTGTTTAAGAAATATAAGTCAATCGAGCTTCTTTTTTTTTTTTTCTTTTTTTTCATGTTAAACACAAATACTGGCGGCGCTGCTTCAGATATTAACTTACTGGTTATTAGGCTAGGTGTGTCTAACGAGAATGAGATCCGATTAAGAACACGCTAAAAAAAAACTTATATGTACACTATTTTATCTATTTATCAACATTAACTTATAATGACGACTTCTCTTTCTGCTCACGTCTCGACAGCAGCTCGGTGTCTCTGTCTAGCGAGCAGAAATTTGCCTAGCAGTGCGTGTGGCTCCTGATAAATAACGTTAATCGAGTTTGCCAAATGTGATCAAAATGTGCCTGGAATCAAAATACGGACGAGGTGCGATAAACAAGCATAATTTAACATGAAAGAAAGCACAAATCAGGGTATACTTACTCATTTCATTATTTGCAGTCCATAAAAGTCCACCTGTAGCCTACTCGTTCAAACGCGGGCTCCTTCGTCTTTTCTTGCATCAGCAACTTCTCGTGCAGAAAATGGCGATGGCGCGTCTGCTTCAAATTCGTTCAAATAGTACGTCATCATGACGTAGAGTTTCTGGCACATGCGCATTACACAGAAAGTTGATAGAACCTATGTTTTGTTGTTATATGAACACGTTATTTAAAGTTTTCCATTTCCCTTCAAGTTGAGGTTGTCATAACTCATCCTATTGTGTAGTGAGACACTACAAGTTGACAGGACATGATTTTACTAGTCCACCTGACTAAAACTCAGAATCACTTTTTACAGTGTATTGCATCCATGGAATCCAGTAAACGAACTGGGTCAGGGATCACAGATTCTACCTGTCGTAAAAAGGGTTAGGTTTAGGATGAGGGTTTGGTTTAGGGTTAATTGCATGCAATTATGCATAATTTATAGTTATAACTACATTAATTACATGTAACACGTGTAACAACGACGCTGTAAAATAAAGTGTTATCGTCAATTGTGCTCATTCCTGTTGCGTGTCCTCAATCTGGCAACCAGCGTGAGTGTCGAGTCTGAGGAGGAGGGGGCGTGGAAAACAACTCTCTCCAATATTTTGAATTTGGACTGCAGTACCCATTTCAGCCAATAGCTGTCTATATTACAAACTGCATCTTTAACAACGCACGGCCTGAACTTTGCGGACTCCGAAGGTGTGGCCTTTGAAGTCTGCGCCCTTCGAAGGATGCAGCCTCTGGGTGCTTCTCATTTCTAATTTGTGCATCCTTGTTTCCTTTCCTCGCGTCTTAGCTCCACCCCCTTAAGATGCGCGCCTCCTAAGGAAGCTTCCTCACTCATCGTTCCTCGCCTCTTCGTGGTGCAATTAGAGAATTGAGATGCCCTTCAAGACGGCTGAGTTCGATCGGTTTTCAGGTCACAGGCTGGGGGACGGAGAAGCGAGGAAACAAGAAAGCATCAATTTGAATATTGAGAAGCACCCTCTGTGTTGTCACGCTCGTCCTATAGATGAGTGTATTTCCATTACACATGACTGCCATATCTAGACACCTCACAGAGCAGGAAGTGAAGATTTATAATAGGATATTCAGATCTCGTAAGATCATCTCATCAGAACATTTGTGTGTGTGTGTTGTTGTGCATGCTGTGAACAGATGTATTTAGTCTGAAATAGGGCCTGAAGCATCTTCACTATTGTATGTGTGTGTCCTGACCTTGCCCCTGGTGGAGTTTAATGATGATCAGCTGGGAAATATTACATCATCAATATCAATATCATGCCTTTCATTCTGATTGAAACTGGAGCTACAGTATGTATCATAGGCTTACATAGCATGATCTTTTGAACAGAGGGTCACGAGCAAGAGGCGAGGTGAAGAATACTGTTAATTTTTGCTAGTCATTTGGTGCTATTAAACATTTCTAACATAATGAACACAATGACTCCTAAGGCTGGGCATAGCCTACACTATGCCATTTTTGTCCGAATTTAAGCTGAATTCTAACTTGTGCGACTCTTTTTTTGAGTCGAGCTGATTTTCAGCTTTGTCGTTTGTCGCGCAGTGTTCGTGCAGTGTACATAGGGAAACGAGAGGCAATCGGATGGTCGGATGAATTTCTGGCATGTTCGAAATTTTGGTCGCCCCTCATGAGGATATCGTACAGTTTAAGCAGAGCTACGAACCGATTGCCCTAAACTCAGTGTCTTTTCCCTTACTGCGCTAAGTTATACCATTTAATCTCTAATGCAGCAAGAAAGAAAACGAAAGGAGGGAGATCTTAAAGTTCTGTATGTATCAAACTAGCTGCAATTTAACAAAATGTTAGCAAAAGGCCTAGGACACACTAGACGATTTTCAGATCTTAACTGATTTTAAAACCGTGGGAGACCACAGACATAAGGGCAGTTTCAACCGATTTTTAGCATTACAATCCTCCGAACACACACTAGAAGATCAGTCCGGACCGCAAGACCAGTCAATTAGTCAATTAGTCAATTGTTCCTATACAGAAAGTGAAAGTAAAATTCAGAATTTCTTTTGAAGATTTCGTGTTAAACAAGTTGTTTTTTAAATAAGGCTGTTCAATTTTCATTGATGACTGATTATTGCAATGTTTGGACATATTATAGACTGTTAATCATTTTAATTTAGGTTATTACGTGAGTATAGGAGACCATAAGTTTGAGTGGACATCCATGACATGCGGAGTCCCTCAAGGGTCAATTCTTGCGCCACTCCTATTCAACCTGTACATGCTCCCACTGAGCCAAATAATAAGAACCAAATTGCTTACCACTGCTATGCAGACGATACACAGCTCTACTTAGCCCTATCGCCTAACGACTACAGCCCCATTGACTCCCTGTGCCAATGCATTGATGAAGTCAACAGTTGGATGTACCAAAACTTTCTTCAGTTAAACAAAGAGAAAACTGAAGTCATTGCGTTTGGAAACAAAGATGAAGTTCTCAAGGTGAACGCATACCTTGACGCTTGACGCATACCTTAAAGGGATACTCCACTTTTTTCGGAAATATGCTCATTTTACATCTCCCCCAGAGTTAAACAGTTGAGTTTTACCGTTTTAGAATCCATTCAGCCGAACTCCGGGTCTGACGGTACCACTTTTAGCATAGCTTAGCATAGATCATTGATTCAGACGAGTCCAGTAGCATTTCTTTCAAAATGACCAAAGAGTTTCAATATTTTTCCTATTTAAAACTTGACTCTTCTGTAGTTAAACCGTGTACTAAGATCGACGGAAAATGAAAAGTTGCGCTTTTCTAAGCCTATATGGCTAGGAACTACTCTCATTCCGGCGTAATAATCAAGGAACTGTGCGGCCGTACCATGGGTGCAGCAGGCGTAGTGATATGACGCAGCGCCTAAAAATAGTCCCCAGCTCGGTCACTTCTTCCAACGTGACCGGGACTAAGTTTGTCTAACCTATTAGACCTATTTTCAGGCGCTGCGTCATATCACTACGCCTGCTGCACTCATGGTACGGCCGCACAGTTCCTTGATTATTACGCTGGAATGAGAGTAGTTCCTAGCCATATAGGCTTAGAAAATCGCAACTTTTCATTTTCCGTCGA
This sequence comes from Rutilus rutilus, assembly GCF_951802725.1. Lineage (NCBI taxonomy): Eukaryota > Metazoa > Chordata > Actinopteri > Cypriniformes > Leuciscidae > Rutilus > Rutilus rutilus. The sequence goes on along the minus strand of NC_140232.1, from coordinate 20,888,695 downwards.
TCTTAGTACACGGTTTAACTACAGAAGAGTCAAGTTTTAAATAGGAAAAATCTTGAAACTCTTTGGTCATTTTGAAAGAAATGCTACTGGACTCGTCTGAATCAATGATCTATGCTAAGCTATGCTAAAAGTGGTACCGTCAGACCCGGAGTTCGGCTGAATGGATTCTAAAACGGTAAAACTCATCTGTTTAACTCTGGGGCAGTTGTAAAATGAGCATATTTCCGAAAAAAGTGGAGTATCCCTTTAAGTCAGGAATCTCTGTGTGATTCTGGAGTCAGACCTTAGTTTCAGTAGTCATGTCAAAGCAATATCTAACTAAATCAGTTACTATCATCTGAAAAATATTGCAAGAATTAGATGCTTTGTTTCCAGTCAAGACTTAGAGAAACTTGTGCTTTCATCACCAGCAGGGCGGATTATTGTAATGGACTCCTCACTGGCCTTCCCAAAAAGTCAATAAGACAGTTGCAGCTCATACAGAACGCTGCTTCCAGGATTCTGAGCAGAACCAGAAAATATGAACATATCACAGTCCTCAGGTCTTTACACTGGGTCCCAGTTACATTTAGGATTGATTTGAAAGTGTATATAAATCAGTCAATGGCCTAGGTAGGACCTCAATACATTGCAGATATGCGCACTGAATAGAAACCTAACAGATCACTCAGATCATTAGGATCACATTAGCTAGAAATACCAAGGGTTCACTCAAAGCATGGTGAGTCTGCTGTTTTCTATTATGCCAGCCGCAGCTGGAACCACCTTCCAGAGGAGATCAGATGTGCTCCTACAGTAGTCACATTCAAATGCAGACTCAAAACACATCTGTTTAACTATGCATTTACTGAATGAGCACTGTGCCACTGTCCGTCCGACTGTTTGCACTGTATTTTATTTCCTTTTTATTCTAAACGGTTTTAATTATTCTTATTTCTTTTGATTATTTTAATTACTTCTATGTAAAGCACTTTGAATTACCATTGTGTATGAAATGTGCTATATAAATAAACGTGCCTTGCCTTGCCTATAATTCATTGTACAATCGACCTAAATGTTTTAAAATCATTTTCAATGAGAAGTAAGCTAATCTATCTAATATTTTACTATCCTTGCGTTATTATGCGGTGATGCTATATGAAATTATTGCGGGACAAATTAATTGTAATATCTATTTAATAGGCCTAGGCCTACCCTAATAATAATAATAATTATTATTATTATTATTATTATTATCATTATTATTATTTAATACATACATTGGAAATACTAAATCCTCTTGATATCGATAGCTGATGCTTTTGACAATATCTCTGGATTCACGATATGTCTATCGGCGCAACCCGTCATGGGGGTTTATCGCGCATATTTCACACGTGTGAGCAGTCAAGTGGCAGATCAACGATTGGACCGTATAGTGTGAGCACATAAATCGTGAGCTTTGACTTTATATCTGAGTAGATCCGCATGCGATCTACTCATAAATTGTGAGTTGGTAACCTTGCTGAACTCGCACTGAACTCGCACAGTGTGCCCGCCTTAACACTACCATTTAAAAGTTCAAGGTGGCTGTGATTTTTATTTTATTTTATTTTATTTTTTTTTCTGGAGAATCTTAAAGTCGCCATGAAACAGAAATTGTAGTCTTTTCTCCCACTTATCAAACAAGAAAAACAATGTAGGGTCTAGGCCTAGGGTGAGACTTGGTTTTGTCTTTTGGGAATTGATTGGATGGTTGTGGTTTGCTATTGGTCAGTCTCATGTGAGTGACAGCTTATTCCGCCCTCACGCCATGAAAACACATCATCAGAGAAGAGAAGTTGTTGCAAGAGGGAGGGGGAAGTTATTTTGATTAAAGATTATGAGAGCACATCAATTTTTTTTTTTTTTATATGATGTGAACGGATAAATTGTTTATAATAGATACTGCAATATTCCATAAAAATAAGATTTGTCGTGTATGATTTGTTCATAATGACTTTAAGTTGTGGAGTTTCTCTCCACAAAATTGTTTCTGTGTGTGTGTTTGAAATTACATGAGATGCAATGGGATGAACAGATGCATTCAACATTAAATTCATGTTTATGTGTGCATGATGAGTCTTTTTATGTGTATTTTATGTACATTTATCTTTATTTATGCATCTGCCATGATCTCAATTATAGACCATTTTATTGAATGAAAAGAGCTGTGAATTTATCAAGCTGACACATAAACAAAGATTTTTTCTAGCAATTTGAACTTAAAAGTGGTTGTTTGTACAAACTCAATAAATATCTCTCAATAAATAAATGGAAATATTTATACAACCAGTGCAGCATACATTTTCCTCTACATATGTATTTATATGCTTCGTTTGACAGCTCATACCCTGTGACCTGTGACCTGCTGGAAATTTACATATAATGATATTATAAAACATTTTAATACATGAAAATGATATATATGTACAGTATATAAAATAATTATAAAGTTTTCCTAAAACAAAAACAGGTACACATTCTCACTGATATATTTAAGGCTGTCATTGTAGATTATTAGTAATCCAGTGTATGCAGGGTTCCCACTGTCCTCTTATTATTCCTCTTCACTTTACAGCTTTAATGGCTTTAACTTTTTATCCCTATGGTAGAAACTCAAACAAACTTTGCATGCATGAAGGGTATGTGGCTAATTGCATTTAATGTCATTCCAGTGTGGATGGGATGTATGGTTGCCTAGCAACTGACAGAACGTCAGGCCCTACCCCATTTGAGCGAGAGACTTAAATTTTAAAGTTTCTCAACTCATGGGGAACAAAATGCCTCAAGGACCTATAAGTTACACTGTGAGTTTTTTTTTTTTTTTCAGTATAAGCTTTACTAATCTTGAATAGATTTTTTGAGTTTTTATGGGTGTAGAAATTAAAGTGTAAGATCATCAATTAAACTCCATAATATACTGGGTTCAATACATGTTAAACCCAGTCGACAGCCCTTGTGGCATAAAGAAAAAAGCAGGAATTAAGGTTACAATGAGGCACTTAGAAGAAAGTGGGGCCAATTTTCAGAGGATTGAAAAGTTAAAATGTTAAGCTTATTTTATAAAAACACTAGCTACATTCATTCTTCTGTTCCGTACATTTCAGCTGTGAAGCTGATCTTGTCACTTTTTTGGTTGTTTATAGGGTTTTAGACATTGTGTTGTCACGTTATGTGCCAACAGCAGGTTTACAAACGTTATATATTAAAACATTACTTTAAAGTAGAGGAACAATATTAAATTGAATTTAGATGCACAGGGACCAACTACGCACACACAGTAAGTAGGGCCTGTCATTGACAATACCTCTTGTCTTTCAAATGAGAGTAAGTGAGGGAAACAGTCCTTAATTGCAGAAATGGAGACAGAAAGGAGACACCCATGAGGATACTGAGCACACAAGAATGACAGTATGATAGATAGCCTAACTCTCTCGCTTTCTTCTCAGTCTGCCAGTCTCTTTCTTTCTTTGTTTCTTGTGACCTGTTGACTATTACCAATGCATATTAAACTCATTATAATAATTGTAGGTTTTTGAAATAATTGTGCGCTGTTTAAACATGTAGTGTAAAAAAAGTATATCCAATGACAGCTCAAGGCTTTTGCATAGTTTCATGTGTTGAACTTTTGCTGGTCAGTGAGGATACATTGAGACCTGGTTCTGTCTCTTTGACCCAAGGTCTGTGTTGCTCTGTGGGAGTTGGATGTTTTGGACAGTTACATGCGGCTTGCGAGAGGCTATTTCAGTGTGATTGATATGACCGTGGTGCTCGACAGATGTTGCTGGAACGCTGTGGGAGGATTAGAGGATTAAGGCAACGTCCAGAGAGCATTACTGGAGTGTTAAAAGAACGCTCTACAGTAATGCAGGTTTCTTGTTAAGGCGTTAGCAGAGGTGGGAGAATGTTGTGTAGAAACACAAGAGTTTTGGGGGGATGTCATTTTGTCACCACTGAGGGTGTCATTTTGTGAACATTATGGCATTGTTGTGACTCAGAAGAATATTTTCTTGGATCTTTGGGAGTGTTTTCACTCCCAGGTGTTTTGATATTACACTTAAAATGAGACCTGAGACTCATGTCCCATAAATGGTTAGTTCTCAGGAGAATTTGACTGTTTAATGCTGCTGAACTCAGCTTTGACAGAAATAAACAAGATGATTACATTGCCAGAGACAATTTTCTTCTTATTTACTGTGATGTCGGGCACTATTTACTTAACAGACCCCTATGTGCATTTCATATGCATTTATTATTTGGACACAGAGAACAAAACATATACAGCTTTTGGAACAGGGCTGGTGCAAAAGCGATTGCAAGCTGGCTTTTGACCTGCCACTTTTCAAACAACTGTGGCAATTTCCCAATTTCATTTTTTTATATTTTTGTTTTATTAAACTCTGGGTGTATGTGTCAGAATTGTACACTCTATAGGCTACTCACTGCCCTTTAAGCACAGACAAGGCAATTCAGTCTAATTTTGTGGGAGAAGAAAACCCTTTTGTTTTAAAAATGTATTCTAAATTCATGAAACTGAAAACTGAAACCACACATACACAAAAATTACTTACTCTGGGTGGCCTTATAAACGCGTTAGGATGACATTTTAGCCCAAATATTTTTGCACTTGGCACTTGCACTTTTTTGATGGTCGGGATGGAATAAATTTTATGTGAGCTTTTGTCTACATTTTTGTGTATGGATCCATTTTCCTTTTTCAAAATGATATTTCATACATAGATATTTCATCTGGGAGTAGAGTGTATGCCAAATACTGCATGTTAATCTGATTGAACCAGCTCAATCTGATTGAGACAGAACCAGGTCTCAATGTATCCTCACCGACCTGCCAAAAATTAACGATTTGCATGTGACATTATTAATGACAGTCTTATATTGATGACCTAACGTGGTTCAAAGGACAAAGATGCGACCGGTTTCGGGAAACAGTCAGTCGTGACTAGCTAGTTAGTGTCTACAACAATGCATCGTACTACAGTGGTTAAGCAGTGATTTACTTCATTATACAAGAAATGCACCCCAAGCTGGAAGTGGTGGTGTAATGGTGTGGTTTTCTTGGCACACTTTTGGCCCCTTAGTACCAATTGAGAATCGTTTAAATGCCACAGCCTACCTGAGTATTGTTGCTGACCATGCCCATCCCTTTATGACCACAGTCTATACAGCTTCTGATGGATAACGTGTCATGTCACAAAGCTTAAATCATCTCAAATTAGTTTCTTGAACATGACAATGAGTTCACTATACTCAAATGGCCTCCACAGTCATTTATTACTATTACATTTGTGCATTTAGTAGACACTTTTATCCAAAGCGACTTACTGAAGAATAACAAAGCGTTCATGAAAGAGCCAACAGTCGTTGTAGTGAACATTGCCAGGTTTTTTAGACAACTAGATTAGGAAACCAGCTAGAGGAGAGCAGAAGTGCTTGCGCAAGAGGTGTAGTTCGGGTCGAGGTTGGCAGCTCATTCCACCAGAGAGGAACAGAGAGAGTGAAGGTTTTGGAGAGTGACTCTTTGCCTCGTTGTGAAGTAACAACAAGACGTCGCTCATTCAGTGACCTGAGCTGGCAGGAGGGAGCATACATTTGTAGTAGTGGGTTGAGGTAGGGGGGAGCTGTTCTGAAAGCCAGCGTTAGAACTTTAAACTTGATTCTGGCCTCAGCTGGGAGCCAGTGGAGTGAGATCAGGAGGGGTGTGACATGGCTCTTAGGCTGACTGAAGACTAGACTAGCTGCCACGTTCTGGATCATCTACAAAGGCTTAATTGTGCTGGTTGGAAGGCCCGCTTGTAGAGCATTGCAGTAGTTCAGTCTTGAAGTTACAAGCACTTGGACGGATAGCTGTGTTGCGCATTCTAACAGGAAGGGTCTGATTTTGCGTTCACTCTTGCCAGCCGAAGAGTTTCTGCAACGCTCAGTAGGGTAGTCTCTGTGGAGTGTCCACTTTTGAAGCCAGACTTGTTGTCATCTAGTAGGTTGTTCTGTGAAAGAAACCACCATTCTTTCAAGTGTTTTAGACAGGAAAGGCAGAAGAAGGACTGGTCTGTAATTTTCAACTGCTTTGGGGTTACCCGAGCCTGCTTGAAAGTGGTGGGAAATTTTCCAGTTGATAGGGATGTGTTGATGATGTGAGTGAGAGCGGGTAGTAACGTTGGTGAGATCTCCTGTAGGAGGTGGGAGGGGATTGGGTCTAAAGGATAGGTTGTAGGGCGGCTGGCGCAGAGAACTTTGGAGACCTCATTTTCCGTAAGGTGGGAGAAGGAAGAGAATAGTTGAATGTATGTGGGCAGAAGTTGTCTGTGGGTGTCTTGAGTAGAGAACTGGTTGCTGATGGTTGCCACCTTATCAGTGGAGGGGGGCAGATAAGAGAGGAGAATGTTTTGAATAGTCTTCGGGTGTCTGAGGTGTTGCTGATTTTGTTTTGGTGGTAGAATGTCTTGGCAGCAGAAACTCCACAGGAGAAAGAGGACAGGAGAGAATGGTACTTGCTCAGGTCAGCAGTGTGTTTAGTCTTGCGCCATTTCCTCTCAGCAGCTCCATCTTGGTTCGATGGTCACAGAGAGCATCTGTGAGCCAGGGGCTGGATGGTGTCACACGTACTGGTCAGGAGGTGAGAGGACACATATTATCAAGGCAGGATGTTAGTGTGGAGCATAGAGTGTCCGTTGCCTTATTGACATGAAGAGAAGAGAAGTGGTTAGTGGGGGAAGGTTACAATGAAAGGAGACCAGAGGAGGGGTCAGTGGTGAACATGAAGGCAGATTGACAGAGAATTGGAGAAAGAAGTGGTCTGAGAGATGTAGTGGAGAAATAAGATGGTTGTCATTGGTGCAGTTACATGTTAGAATCAGGTCTAGTTCTTTATCCGCTTTGTGTGTTGCAGGACTGTGCTGTCTTGTGAGGTAAAATGAAGCCAGAAGAGTAAGGAAGTCAGTTGCTTGAGGTTTGTCTAAGTGGATGTTGAAGTCACCAAGAATTACCAATGGAGTGCCGTCCTCGGGAAAAGATGATCGCAGCACATCTAACTCTTCCAGGAAGTTGCCTGGTTGACCTGGTGGATGGTATATGGCCACAAGATGAAGTTTGGCCGGATTAGTGACAGTGATGGCATGATGTTCAAAGGAGTTGTAATTGCAGGGAGAAGAGATGAAGTCCAGTTGGCGGAAATGAGTAGACCTGTTCCCCCACCCCGCCCAGTTGGACGAGATGTGTGGGAGAAAGTGAAGACGGAGGAGTGGGTTGAAGGAGTAGCAGTGTTGCCTGTTGTGATCCATGTTTCAGTCAAAACCAAAACGTTAAGTTTTGACTTACTGGCAAAGGCTGGAATGAAGTAAGCTTTGTTGACAGTCCAACAGGAAGGGTAACAGTCTGAGGAGAAGACGTGGCCAAGGAACGTAAAAGCCTTAGTGTGTGCTTCTGTGTGTGGACGTGCATTTTTCTGTCTGCGATGGACAACAGAGATGAACTGGCTGCACATGGTAAAGTTAGAGAAGCGTGTTGTGCCTTGTCAGTGTCCTTATTCTGTGGAGTTACGCAGGTAGAGTCGCAGGTCTTCACACAAGGAGGGTTGGACAAAAGGGCTGCCGCTTACGCTTCAGTATTATTTGAAACTTATGTACTGCCTTACTAATTGCTTCACAGCTGAGTCCACCTACTTCATTAACAGCTCAAAGCATATAAAGTGTAAACTGAAAATTTCACTGGATAGCTCCAAAATTAACAATTAACATATCTTACCTTAGTAGTGCAGTTCCAGCTCCTTACTAGCATTATTAAATGATATATAAAATACTTAAAATGAATTAAACTAAATACATTTTTCATGTTAATAGTGGATGTTAATGAAAAGAAATCATTCCAATTAAAAAAAAAAAAAAAGAAATACATTGAAAATACATTGAACACCATTGAAGTTACACTGTATTCTCCAAATGTTTAAATAGAGGGATGTAGTCATGCATGGCAAACTGTGAGACTGAATTCCACTAAATTAGTTTGATGGTGCTGACAAGAGGAGGAGTGAGAGAGGAAGGAAGGAAAGGGGAGAGTGTGTGCTGTAGTTTTTCCAATAAAAATCAGACCCGAGTTCACGACAGGTTGTTTTACTTCATTAGAGACTTTGGGCTGTTTGAATGGCAAGGTGAGATCTTACCTTCTCTAATCTTATGGATCAGCTAATGTAGACACTGTTAACTCAATTATTAGCTGCAGATTTAGTCTCTTTAAACATACAGAGAGAGAAAGAGATAAGCCATGTTAAGATAAGCCGAGATCCACAGTTTTACTGCTATTTATTGTACGATTTTCCATTGTATTACATTAATTGCAGGGAAAGCCCTGCTGGAGCATACTGGGATTAAGTATTTTGCTCAGGGGCACAATGGTGATGGAGCAAGATTGGGATTTCAACTCTCCAGTTCATGGATCACAGTAACTTTTAGTTCAAACCTGTGCAAGAAGTGCAAGACTTTCAGCCACCTTTTTCCCAGAGATAATGACGATGATGATGATTATAATCATTTGAATTTAAATTCTATTAATATTATTATTATTATTATTATTAATAGTAGTATTATAGTTAATAAACAATTATATTCATTACAGACTAATTTTAATGTACATTCTTTACTAATGTAAAAACCCAAATATATACTAATATATCATGTTTAAATATGGTGTATCTGTATCTGTACCTGTATCAAAAATGTTTTCAAGAATGTTAATGAGAGGTCATCACTATTATTGTTCCATAGCTCCGGTCCAAAAATCCATGATCTCACTTGGTTTTTAGATCAGTGTTGTGGATTTTCTGGTCCTCTCAAGCGCATGTTCAAACAGAATGAATATCTTTAGGAGCCCAGCAGTGAGAGCCGTCCTGTGGAGCAGGAGCAGGAGGAGGCACGGTTGAAATTAAACAGCAGACTGGATTCAGCTTGTTCATCTGGCCTGACTGCCAACGTGGTGATTTATCCAGAACCAAATTCTCAGCGCGTCAGATAAACTGCTCCCTCACTCATGATAATATGTGTGTGTGTGTGTTTTCTATATGGAGAGAGTGTGGAAAAGCGAATGAGCGGCACACAATTTGATGTTTATTACCTGGCTGAGGTGGGGTATATAGTTTCCTGATGGAAGAAGCATTTTCTGTGGATGGAATTGACATGCTCCTTCTCTCCTCAGTGGGGGGGTGTGTGACCTCCCCCTGCGCTGGCAGACGGCCAGCCGACCCACTGCAAGGTGAATTTCATTTGTCAGAAGTGTTTACCAACATTTGACCAAAGTTATTACAGCCCTGTCATCGCGGAGAGGCAACAGAGTAATGAAAAGTACACAAATATAACAACCGAGGAGAGAGGGATAGAGAAAGAAAATGAGACATGAGACCTTTTTTTAAAAACTTTATTCATTTAGGACCAATACTATTTGAGATGGCTGCCACACAATCCTTTAGCACTCACCGGTTTACACCCTTATTTTAAAGGCTCATCTCTCCTCTGACCTCCATAACCCCGCTGACCCCATCAAGGCTGTCATTTTGCAGCATGTTACATCATTCTGCTCCACCCACATCCACTGGCTGCTGTGGTGTCAAGGTTTCAATGTGATGCTGTATGTGTGAGTCGTGATGTTACTCACAGATCGCATTTTAACAAGGAACTTGTAGCTGCATTTGTACACACACACACGTACACACACACACACAGTAATATATAGACAAAGCATTATGAAATTGCACTGTGCCTCATTTACGAAACAATGCAAAACAAGCTGCGGTCAAATTCTCCGAACAAACATATCCTCTGAAGCAATACAGGTTGGCGTTAAAAGAAAAAAAAACTATCTGAAAAGCTCAAAAAGCACTGTTTATTTACCGTAATTTGTTTCTTTGTTCTGTTGTATTTATTTGTGTTATTGCCTGTAATTTGGTTGTCTTTAGAAAAGATTCTTAGCATTATAAGCCCTGCATGTCTGCATCTGCCCCAGATTGCGATGTAGAAGCAGCCTCAAATTAAAAGTTTGAACAGCTTTATTTTTGTAATTTCCTTTTTTATATTTATTTTTCTAAATGAATACATTTTTTTTCCCCTGGTGTTTGTACTGGAGTACTTCATTTTTGTTGTTTCCTGATTTGCACTAGATTTTACACATTGCACATGAGCACAGAAGCCTGAAAGACTTTATTGACTCTTGAGAGAGAGATAGATAGATATAGATAGATAGATAGATAGATAGATAGATAGATAGATAGATAGATAGATAGATAGATAGATAGATAGATAGATAGATATATACAGTGCAATGCATAAGTTAATACACCCATGCTAAAGTTGACTAAAAAGAGGAATAAAAAATCATATTTTGGAAATTGAACTTAATGCCTTAATTTAAAAAATTAGGAAAAATCCAACCTTTAAGGACACCAATTTTCTTTGTGAATGAATAATTGAGAGCAATGCAAATCAAACTAGCTTTTAGGCTAACTGAAATAAAACCATGCCAATCTCTAGGTATGGTGAATGCTATGTGATGATGTGGGGCTATTTTAATTCCAAAGGCCAAGGGAACTTTATCAGGATGCATAGTATCCTGGATCCATGAAGTAACTGGCCTTTAAAAATAAAAATCTGCCTGCCTCTATGGGAATTTAACATATGGGGTGTACTAACTTATGCACCATGTATTTTAAGGAAGAACATTTATTTATTTACGATACATTATTCATTCACAAAGAAAATTGGTGTCCTTAAAGGTTGGATTTTTCCTAATTTTTTAAATTAAGGCATTAAGTTCAATTTCCAAAATATGATTTTTTATTCCTCTTTTTAGTCAACTTTAGCATGGGTGTATTAACTTATGCATTGCACTGTATATATGTGTATATATATATATATATATATATATATATATATAATTATTCGATTATTTCAGCTGTCTTATATGAAATAAGGTTTAATATGTTGCCTCTCAGTTCCTTCCAGAATTCATACAATCCATAAAATCTGAGCTGAGCCATAATCTTGTTCTAAAATGGTTCCTCTACACATCCAGGGAAAAGCAAGAGGTTTATGAGGAAAGATAAAGGGTTATTGGATAGGGGATGTATTTTATTGTTTCACCTTCTAGTGAATCAATCACTTTGAAATGCAGACTGGGGGTTATTTATTTATGTGTTCATTATTTTTAAATAATTTATGTTTACAGCTGTAGAAACAAAAAGACGCTCTGCAACAGGAGAAGAATAAGCAATTAACACTGTTCACCAGACCTATATCCAGCTAGTTATTAGTTTTTGAATCCATAAACACACACTTTTGTCTCTCCCTAAATCAATCAGGTTTCTATGTACAAAACAATTGAACAAAGAGTGATGGAAGGTACGAAAGTGAGTGAGATAACTAGAGTATATATATTTTTCTTTGCTGCATAAGGTGTTAACAGGCAAATTTAGAAAGTGTCAAACATGAGGTGATAACAAGGCATGAGGGGAAAGGGAGAGAGGGGGAAAGAAAAATAGACAAGTGGAGGAGGGCTGTAATTTGGCCGTTGGCCTTCATTAAGGCTGATGTGGCAGAGACAGCTGGAGAGAAAAGCACCATCTGGAAGTGAGAGAGTGAGAGCGCACAATCACCTATCTTTGCACCAGACTTTGAGATGTAATAGACATCTGAGTTAGAATAACATCATCAGAAGAGGTTAGTTGTGTGATTTGAAACTGAATATTTTCCATGAAACCAGTAAACCATCAGTGTGTAATATACAATGACCCCTGGAGCACAACATTTCTGGATATTTATGACATCAATAAGCGTCGCCATGCGGTCTTAAAACAAAAGCATTAAAGAATATTATGGGTTTAAAACAGCAGCATTTGTGGCATAATGTTGATTACCACAAAAATTATTTAGACTTTTGTTTTCTTAAAAAAAAAGAAAGAAAGCCAAAATTGAGGTTATGATGGGGCACTTAAAGGTATAGCGTAGGATTTTCTTTTTCCGGGTGGATCATCAAGACTATTGGTCCTCCTAAGTGTCAATCATTCTGGTGATATGTTTACGTAAGGCCGTCGTACGTGCTCGTGCACACGATTCACACGATGGCGTGCGCTCAAAACACAGGTTGGGCTTCCCACTGATGCCTCAGTCGCAAAGTTTCTACTTGACAGGTAAAGTTTGGCATGCTATTTGGAGAAATCAATTTAAAATCACTGCTAGTAAAAGTTAATGTATTAGCTCGTGCATGCTCTCTCGTGCACACGTTTAATAGGCGTTCCCTCTCGGGAGCAGGTAGAGTGTTGCGCATGTGCATTTTTTCAAAAAGTGGAGAGGGCGGTTCTTTTCTAAAATTCGGGAAAATCCTCCGCTATACCTTTAAAAGTGAATAGGGCCATTTTTAGAGGATTTAAAAGCATAAAATGTGAAGCTTATAATTTAATAAAATCTCTTACATTCTGATAGGTTATTTGAGATGTAGAGATGTTCTTGCCTTTTTTACAGTTGTTAAAAGGTTAATGGCGTTGTCATGTCGATGAAGTTGTAAAATTTGATAGAATTTTAAATCATGGTAAAACTCTTATTGTTTATATTTTGTGGCTAATTGAAACAGTGAGTATTTAATGAAGTATGTATGCCCCATTTACTTCCATTGTTTTTGCTTTTATTATCAATGAGAGACGAGAGAAAATGATTGTTTGGTGTCTGTTATTTTATGTGCTGTCTGAGCTTGCCATGCACTGAATATCCCTTTAAGCCTTTAGTGACATCATTAGGTAAGACATTTTACTCTTCATAACATTTTAAACGAGAGCAATGATTGTTTTGCGCCTCAAGTGATGATTATTAAGCAAAAAAAGAGCTCTAGGCCTCCTACTTACATGCTGGACATGCTATTAAAACACCATTAACAGATGTGACCTGCGCATCAGTGTCAAAGGTCAAGACACACGCATCCTTGTGTAAAGAATGATGGTTAGTGGATAGATCTTCTCAGTATGGAGGGAATTGTGCAGGTCAAGAGCTATAAATCCAGGCATCACAGTCTCAGTGTGTCTTCCTTTAAGGACTTGCCTCACCTTAAAGATTGTTCCTTCAGCTCCGCGCCTGCTGTGACATACTGCCCTACCCAGAGCCGCTGACTTTGACAAATATCACATCTGCTCAAAGACAGAAAAGACACGGTCTAGACGAGTAGATCCATACACATGCCTGCCTCCCTTCATGTCCATTACAGTGCGTTGTGTTCATTTGTAATCCTGACATCACTGATGCCGCATCACCCTTCATGTTCAGCCCCTCTCTCTTCTGCTCCAAGGCTAAAGTCTTTATGAATATAAAGTTGTTTACAAACCAACACTGTGAGGAGAGAGCGGGCTCTCATTTACAATCCCCGGCAGAAAGAATCTATTTTGGGCTGGGTTTGTATGTCAGTGGCCTGAAGGAGATGCGTGATGGGTGTATTTGAATGATTTGTATGTCGGTGTGGTTAAGTCTACGATGCGTCGAGCATTTTTGAGCATGTGTGTGTGCTGACGGAGCCCATGCATCTGGGCTGAGGGAGTAAAGTCTGTCTGCACTAAATCAGTTTTGTCACTTGAGTTATTGACTCAGAGAGCGAACGCCGATACCTTAAAGGGACAATGCACCAAAAATGAAAATCGTCACCATTTACATGCATGACACGCTTTAAAATGACTAAAAGCACCAAGTACAATTAAAGTTCACTGAAAACATTTACTTAATTTTTATTTGGCAACTTTTTGCAAAAGTTTTTTTAAAGTAAATTTCATATATGGAATTAAGTAAACTCTACTTAACTAAGTCAAGTGAAACTAACAAATAAAATAAGTAATTTTAACTTAGCTAGTAAAAGGTTGAGCATTAACTATTTCATTGAAGTTTCCTTTGCTATATGTTTCACTCAAACTATATAACATTGAATTAAACCACACTTGAATGAAATATTAGTGCGTGTGTGTGTGTGTGTGTGAGAGAGAGAGAGAGAGAGAGAGAGAGAGAGAGAGAGAGAGAGGATGTTTCTCTATCCAAGGTCTCACATTGTTCACTGTCTCAGTCACTCATTCCTGCTGTCCCAATATCCACTTCACTCTGTTATTGACTATAGTTACACTAAAACTTGCGCACAAACATTGTTCAAACCCGTCCTTCACCGCTGAAACCTTCACAGCTTCAAGCTGCTGCTCAGAGCAGATGAGACCTGGAGTATCGTGTGGCTCTCTGGACTTACGATTTGTATTCTCCACATGATATGTGTGTATATGAATAACATTTCTATCGTATCTCCCATTTACAAGATAACCCAGTGTATTAAAAGAACAGTATGTGAATGCATGCACAGCGTGTACGTAAATGTGTCTGTGTGTATGAGGGGAGAGGGAGGTAATTTGTTACAGGCGGAATGGAGCTTTACTCGGCTTGCTGAGAATATTTTAGCCCTCGCATGCTGCTTTGCTGACTTCAAATACAAACAGCTTCACTTCAGCCCCAGAAATCAAAATGGTTATATTTTAATTTCTGAGTAAAATCAGTGTGTTGCAGCAGACTGATGCCCTGTAAATGGTTCCTTGCATGTTGATGCCAGATTATTGCATCAGAGAATATGAGATTTACTAATACTGCAATTATTTCAAAGATTTTGAGACAAATAACTTTATTCTTCCAACTTGATTTTCTTTTCATTTGTAATGGGAACTTTATGTGGAACACATCCTGAAATAGAATGAGCAACAACTAATTTACAGTGCACTCTAAAGTACTTAAACACACTGTAAACCCCAATAAGTTGGCAAAATGTAAAAATAGAATTGGCAAAACTAGTAAAAATTAATTTAGATTTTTTTGCATAACAAATTATAAGTTAAGAAATTCAAAGTTTAAGTAAGCAGAACTGGCATTTATTTTGTACTCATACATTTTAATTATTCTTAACTTGAAATATTTGAGTAAGCTAAGTCATACATTTAACTTAAAAGTATCATATAATCTTAACTTACATTATTTTAGTAGTGGGAACTTGGCTAGTTTTAACTAGCTAATTCGGTGAATGCTAACCTGCTAATTGGTAACACAATGCTTTGATAGCATAGCATAGCATAGCAATTTCTGAATACGACAGAACATTTCTGTCCTCAAACCAATCTCATGCTCCACCATGATGGTAACCCACAAAAACCCAACATAACAGAAACTTCTAAACATTACTGAATCTCCCATTTAACATTAATCTTGAAACCATTAACACTTAATTTTAGCATGTAAAAGCATGCTGGGAAATAGAAATCCCAGCCCCATTTCAGTTAAATTGAAGTTTGTCTAAATTATGGATGATGAAGTTATTAAAACTCAAAACAGCGAAACAATTCAGATTACTTGAAATGTGTCAGTTTTGTGAACTCAAAAGGAGAAAAACTTTCTAAATACTCATAAGTTAATTTGATTGAACTAATTTGTTTAATTTAAGTTTACCCTACTCAAACCAATTAATTATTTTAGCATTAGGGTTTACAGAAAAAAATGAAAATATATTACAGTAAGAACCTTTAATTCATTAATTATCTTACCATATTCAGTGAAGTATAATAGATTTAACAGTACATTTACCTGTTTTCTTCTTTTGGTCTATTTTTTTATTTTTTATAATGTGAAAACTGCCCTTTGGAAGTACAAATATTAATGATATAATTTGTTGAAAATCTTGTTTTATTTAAAAAAAAAAGTATATGTACTTTTTATATAATTTATGAAAAAAAAACTATAAAAGGATATTCCATGTAGATGCATCATTTCATTATATATTTATTTAAATAGGTATGTTTTATAGCTATATATGTTTCTTATTTGGTTATCAGTTCTATATATATTAGCTTTTATTTTACATTTCTGTTTATTGCAGCATTTTAATTGTCGTGTATTACCCTGACGACCCTGTATGTGTGGACCTTTTATTGAAAAATATGAATAAAAATACAAGAGAATTAAAAAAAATAAAAATACATATAATTATAATATTAATATATATAAATAAATATTTAAGCTATTTAAACAAATATATATATATATATACAAGTTTTTATTATTTTAATGCCTGAAGCATTTTTTTCTGTTATTTCTTTCTATATCTGCTTTTTTTTTTTTTACTACATTTAAGAGAATATTTTTACAATCTTGGTTACTTTCTTTAAAACACAAACACGAAGTTCAATAATACTGCAAAAACAAACAGCATCAACTGCCCAGGTGGCACAGTCATTTCCAGTGTCTTTGCTCTCTGTCTCTGTCTCACTGTAACTGTACTAATAAGAGCTTTATATCAGGTTCAGAGTTCGGGATGCTTTGAGAGAACATTACCTTAAAATGCTGATCTCAGACCAGATCTGACTGCTCTAAATCACACCCTTAACCATTGCCAAAAAAAAAAAAAAAAAAAAAAACTCTGATCAGGCTCAGAGGATTGTGATTTGGTCTTAACAGAAGAGCACTAAAGTGCTGAGAACTATTGTGAGAGAAGAGGGTCATACAGAGGCTGAGTGCACATTGCATCATGTAGCCCTTGCTGCATCATTTTCTGCTTGGTCTGGTCCTTGTCCTCATGGAGCGTGCTGTTTCGCAGCCAACATGCGTGCCTTCAGGACAAGAGCTCACGAGCCGCGGCTGGAGAGGCGCTGACCTGTCCCCCTGAGAGAGGGAGCTACGGCGTGATCCGCGGAAGAGAGAGGACAAAGTTCCCCATTCCCAACAAAATAAGCTCCTCAGCAGTCTGACATCTGATGCTGTGTGTATCCGAGCCTGCAAAACTTTCCCCCGCTTTAGGGAATTTTCAAATCGCTGCTTTGTTGCCCAGGGCAACTCCCAGCAATAATTGCCCAATGATGAAGACTGAATGGGAATACACTGAACTCCCTCCACTGAGACAATCTAAAAATGCTGAGGAAGTGTTTAGTAGCCAGAAGCTGTTTTGCTGTTTGTTTTGATGAAGGTAAAAATATGTGGTTGAATGCCCTGTCCGTAAGGAATGCAATATTTTGTGAAAAACGACAATGAAGCTAGGTGAAAATTACAGTAAATAAACAGAGCATCAAGAAATCAGCAGGTTTTTTATTTTATTTTTATGTGCCAATGATTGTTTTTTCTCTATTCCAGTTCAGAGTAAAATGCACTAAAGTTCAGACTCAGCCACGCAGCACAAACAGCATGCAATGTGAAGTGAACTTAAAGGCTTTTCACATTACACTTAACCCTAGGTTAACATCCTTTCCCAGAGGAACATTTTTAGCACTCAGAGGTTGCTCTTTTATAGCTTGAGAGATTTAATGGAGTTCTCAGTAATGTTTCACTAAAGTCATTTTAAAATAAAACAGATGCAAATGGAAGAAGGTGGTTAGCACCAAGTTGTACCCTAGGTTATGATGAAACGCTGCTCTGGAAACTGTTTAAATGCTGAAAAGGAATGACATATGTGTTAACTGGAGTGTTAAAAAAAGAAGTGTTATTTGGCTGGATGTTTATGTTATGCTTAAGCTATGATTTACCCAAAAAATGGAAAACAAAAAGAGATATTTTGAAAATCAGTTTTTCTCAAAATACCTTATTTGTGTTTGTTTTGCAGACGACATGAATGACAGATTGCTTAAACTACACTACCATTCAAAAAATTTGGGGCCAGTTTTTATAAGAAATGTATTAATGTGTTTAAGACAGAAAAGCAAAGCTTGTGTTACAATGTAAAAATCTTTGCTGTCATTTTTTATTAATTGCATCTTTGCTGAATAAAAGTGTTATCTTTTAACAACGACAACTTATGACCCCAAACTTTTTGAGAACCAGAGCAGATTCAAACGGTAATAAGCTGTTATTAAACTTAAGGTTGCATTCTTATTGCACGCTGCACATGTCCAATCAATATTATTACCATCATAAATATGAAAATAACAATGTTAACCCAGGGTTTGCAAATGCACAATGCCAAATTTCCCTTGATTAATTCTTAACCAAGGATAGAATATATACACAGTGTGACAAACGGAACAAGGTTACACGGGGCTAACTCATTTTAACTGTGAAAAGACCATGAGAAAAGAAGTTTATCATTTATTCTGACGTATTAGGAAGAGCAATGTATACGTGTGTATGTGTGTGTGTGTGTGTGGGACTGGGCTGGGTACTTGAGAATTAAAAGATCACAGGTATGAGTCAGAATGGGTTTAGCAGTCTCTCTCTTTCTCTCCCTGGTTTTGTCCCTTTCTCAATCCTTCTACCTCTCATAATAAGGTCATTCTGATTGATATGATAATCCCAAGCGTGGAGCATGAAAGGGGTTGGAGAGAGACGGAAAGGCTGAGAGTGTGGATGAAGGAGGCAAGTGGAGAGCCCTGGATTTAATTGAACCACTTTCACAGGACAAGTCTTACAAAGTCTGACCTGCTGTGATTATGCAGAAGATCCTCAGCATTACCTTTGGCCTCTCCTCACTCGATAATGAGGGAGACGTCTAAAAGAACTGTTAAAGCTGAATGACTCACGCTGTGACTGTAATCCCCAAATATGAATTGCATTCAGTCATTATCAATTGATTAGCAATACCCACGAAATGTCAAATAAAAACACCACAGCCCTTTAATCTAGAGCTATTTGCCAACTTTTCCTCAGGAGATGCCATTGATCTGCAAGTAATTTCTCCTTCAATATCTGCAAGGAGTTCTGTGCCAGTGTTGTTGTTGTTCTCGAATCTGAATTTAATTTTTGGTGGTCTGACTGAGGCAGTGATCTCCCTCCGAGAGCTGAATCTCATTTAGTGTTTCTGTTCACGGATAAAAGACCTGGCCTCGAAGAAATTAATTAATTTGTGTTTGGCGTCAACCGGTTTCGTTTAGTGTTTAGTTGTGTTGTTGAAAATTGAGGCTAATGTTTCTCCCAGCCTCCCGAAATATACTTCGAAAATAGGCCTACATGTTGAATCTTTATTCTGTATCTCTCTTTTTTTTCTCTGCTGCTCTCGTGCCTCCCAAGTAATGTCTGCTCGGCACAGAGAGAAAATGAGACAGCAGGTCTGGCGAAGTTCAGACATGGTTTACTAATAAAGTCCCACAGAGCTTCATGACCTTTTCAATATTCTTCCTCAGATTAGTTGAGGGGAGAGAGAGGTGTGCTTGGATTGCTTTCAGATGTCACTTTAATTTCACACAGAAATGTGTGAGGCGGCTCCAAAACATGGTTTCTCACAGTTTCTTACCGTTTATTAGTTGTAGATCAAATAAAGTGTTATTTTATCAAAGCAAATCAAAGATTTTTAGAAAGTACTGTAAAAAATGGTTGTGATTTTAACAGTTTAAGACTGTAAAAATGCTACAGTGAAAAACTGTTCATTGGTTAACAGAAAGTTTCCTCACTATATACGGTAAATAACTGTGATAGATCAAATGGTACATTTAATGTAATTTTACTGTAAAATACCGTTAAATGTACAGTTTTTGGAAGTAAAAACGAACAAGTCATTGTATAATTTACAGTGTGAAACCGTAAATTGACATTCCCACAATTCACTGCGTGACACTTCACATTTGATTTGATGTTTCATCATAGTTTTCTTCGTTTTTTTTCTAATCAGTTATGTACATTAGGGTTTTATGTTACATTTAATGTTGTTAAATTAATGTTTATTGTATTTTTAAAATTTCATGTGTGTTACCATGATGGTGTTTAATGTTTGTGTGAATGACACTGTGCAGCTTCTATATATATATATATATATTAGTATTAACTTTCTTGTGGAAGAACTACTTGTGATGAGCTTTGATTAATCATGTGACTCTCATTACTATGGAAGCTTGTTTCCGCCAATGAATAATAAATAAATAATAGTAATTGCGACTTTTTATCTCACAATTCTGACTTTTTTTCTCACAATTGCGATATATCAAGTCAGAATTGTGACTTTTTTTCTCACAATTGCGAGATATGAAGTCAGAGTTGTGAGAAATAAAGTCGCAATTCTGAGAAATAAAGTCGCAATTGCGAGATATAAAGTCAGAATTGCGTGTTATAAAGTCGCAGTTCTGGGAATAAAGTCGCAATTGCGAGATATAAAGTTGCAATTCTGAGAAATAAAGTCGCAATTGGGTGATATTAACTCAGAATTGCACGATATAAAGTCACAATTGCGTGTTATAAAGTCAGAATTGTGACGTAAACTATTCTGAGGTAAAAAAAGTCTGTCTTTTTTTTCCTTAGAATTGGACTTTATATCTCACAATTGTGAGTTTATATCTCACAATTCTGAGAAAAGATGTCAGAATTGCGAGATATAAACTCGCAATTGCGTGTTATAAAGTCAGAATTGCGTGATATAAAGTCGCAATTGCGAGAAAAAAAGTCAGAATTCTGACTTTATAACACGCAATTCTGACTTTATATC
Source organism: Rutilus rutilus (assembly GCF_951802725.1). Lineage (NCBI taxonomy): Eukaryota > Metazoa > Chordata > Actinopteri > Cypriniformes > Leuciscidae > Rutilus > Rutilus rutilus. The sequence goes on along the minus strand of NC_140232.1, from coordinate 20,868,226 downwards.
TCGCAATTCTGACTTTATAACAACGCAATTCTGACTTTATTTCACGCATTTCTGACTTTATATCTCGCAATTCTGAGAAATAAAGATGTAAACTCGCAATTGTGAGATAAAAAGTCGCAATTATCTTTTAAAATGTTTTATTTTGTGGCGGAAACAAGCTTCCATACATTACTGCTGTGATTCTGACGGATTTCTTTTTTACAGCATAACGTCAACATTGCAGTCGAAGGTGTAATTTAATGGAGGGAGCATTTGGCTCCTAAAATGAAAAAATGACTTTTTAGTTCTTAATTGCAGATTCGCTTTCAGAAGTTTTTCAGAAGTGTTTCAGTTCCCTGAGTACAGCTTTTTTACCTTTTAATAACAGTCATTGCTGCTGTTTGCTGTGATTAAGTTTCCACTTAATTCGATTCCACCTTACAATTGGACCTCATTATACTAAACATTATGCTAAACAATAACCATTATTGTATTTTTCATTATATAAAACATTATATATTTTTTTATTAGGCTACCATTTAATAATGTATTATAGTTAAAATCTTTAAAGGGATAGTTCGCCCAAAAAATTTAATTCTTTCATAATTTACTCAGCCTCAGGTTGTTTCATTTCTGTATGAATTTCTTTGTTCTGCTGAACACAAAAGAAGATATTTGGAAGATTATCAGTTTGATGGACCCCATTGACTTCCATAGTATTTTTTTCCACATGGAAGTCAATGTTGCCACTTTTTTTTATTTATTGTGATGAGGTATTTCTTATCAAAACAAAATTGGGGCAGATCATATCAAAAGCCTTGTGAATTTTGTTTATAGCCTGCAAAACCATGATTTGCTACTTCTTATTGTTTGCAGCAGTATATAAAGGGAAAGATACATTCATTGTAAAGAGCATTTTGTGCTCTCAAGATAATTCATCAATATTTTTTGGTTAATTTTCTATGAAGAAAAATTCTTAACTTTCAGGAGTACACATTCGATACAATATATAAACTAATAGTTATGGCCTAAGTCACAGAACTCTTAAATATGATTACTTAACCATTTATCAAATTCCATCAAGCAGGTGTTCTTGCTTATTCATCTTCTTACCCCTTGTGTTTATCAATAGTTTATGTCTGAGGGTGTCCAGTACATTCGTCTAAACTTGCTTATCAAACTGTGCCATAGTATACCAATATGAGCATTTATGAGGTTTGTGAAATTACATTTGTTGTTTTGTGATATAATAATACGTTTAATTATTATTATCATCTCATAAAACTCTTGTGCTGTTGCTCACATACTCTCTATCTGTGCTGGCTCAATTTAGCCAGGAACGCACACACTCAGACATTGGGAGACAGAGTAAGCTGTGTTAGTTCTTTTCTTTGAAACCTCAGGGAGATTAATCTAGCACCTGAGAAGAGCCATGATCAGAGTCTCGTACAAGCCCACTGAATTTCACACAAGGCAATTAAGAGGGAAAATTAGGCACATTTAGAGCGGCTCACACACACATACACCAGACGGGTCCCTAATGGGTCCCTTATGGTGGAAAAATATCCAGGGTATATGCGATGACAGTCCTGCTCCATGGACTTTCTTTGATCACAGATCTGCATGGGACATCTGTGTATTTGTTTGGATGTGCTTGGATTTCTCTCCGTGACACCTAAACAGCAACAGACAGATTTGTATCAGTGCCTCAGGCTTTGTAATTGGCGGAGGATTTTATATGTAGGGAAAATGGATGATGATCCCTACTCTAACAAACCAGTAGTATATATTCATAATAGCACTCAAATTATTCATACACCTTTTTTTTGTATATTGTGTAGAGTTTGCACATACTGTATTATTTATTTATTATTTATATACAATTGTTTATTTATTGGAATATTTATAAATAAATTTTATTAAGTTTTCTATATTTATATGTATGCATGAAATACCTAAATGCTTAGTCAAAGTGTAGGATGCTGTCACCCTCAATGCAATGCACTAAACTTTACTTTCCATAACTTTGATGAATGAATTGGAAGCGAGATCTCTTTCTGACCTTTTTGGTTGATTGGACTGTTAAAATATTTGTACAGAAACATGGACTTCAATGCAAAATTATTCATTTCTGAAATTAAACATGGTGAGATCAACTGACAACAGTGCAGGACTGTTTCAAAATATTTATCATTACAAATAGTATACACTGTAAAAATGTCACTCGCTGGTTGAAACAATAAAATAAAAGTCTGGATTTAAATGCAAGCAGTAAAAGTTTAATGAAAACAAACTCAAAACAGAACAGAACAACCAACATAGACGAGAATGGACAATGAACTGAATAAACACAGGGCCTAAATACACAGAACAAAATAATTAACGAAATGAACAACAGGTGTAACTGATAATCAAACAATGAGAAACCATAAACAAACTCAAACATGAAAGAAATGTGCAAAACCCACCAATCAGACACAAATCCCAGATTATCCCTTACAAAATAGTTTTTTTTTTCTCCCCAGTAACCTTAAAGTATACTTCAGCTAGTTTTATTCAAATCAAAATAAAAAGGGATATTTAATATGTCCGCATTAACCTGACTGAAGTAAACTGTACGTATATTGTGATCTATAAGCATTACACTATTCCATTTCAAACATAGCATTTCAATCCAAATCCTCTCGTCTAGAGAGACAACATGTGATGCATGTTGTCTTTGCTCCAAAAGACCAGTGTCTGGAAGCTTTCAGGAGGCCTCTGATGCACAGGGACTGATGCAATGTGAGTGTGATGATGAGCCGACAGCCATGCCTCTGTTTTGTGTCTGACACCTCACTTCCTGTGAAGAGTTGCGGAGCTGTCCATGGTCACTGCTTTGGGAGTGATGCTGACAGCTGCTATGTTCCTCCTTATCACAATGCACAAACATATGCATGAACAAACAAACAAACAAACAACAACATGGACACAGACACATTCCCAACACCTCACAGCTGTCCATTCTGCTCATCGGTATCCTCAGCTCAATCGACTTGAGATTTTACATTTCATCTGGTTCCTTACACCCTGCAAAACATTTTTCTTTTGTTTTGTTTGTTTTGCAGTAACATTTCTAATGCAATATCTATGAATTCTTAAAGCTAGATTGAGAAGCAAAACTGCATTTGCTTGTTTTTAAAGACTTGCCGATATAATTATGTTTAGCTTATTACCTCATTGGAAAATATTTTGGGAACAAATTATTTTACAGTGTCCTTGTTACATATGTTACATGTACTTACTGTAGTAATAAAAATAAATTATGCATAAATACATGCAACTAACCCTAACCCTATAGTAAGTACTTGTTGTTAATTAATACTACTAAGTACTTAAATGAATAAGTACACTGTAACAAGGACACCTTAAAATAAAGTGTAATCAAAAAATGTTTTTGTATTGAAGAATCCTAATGATATTTATACTTAAAACAAGAAACAACAAAACACTATTTTCCATAAAGTTAGAATAAAATAAATGTAATTTAAGATGTTTCTCTAAAACCATTTTTTTGCAGTGCACTTCTCTTTTGTCTTCTTGGAGAAGTCATTATAGTTTTTGTTAGTTTGTTTGTTTGTGTGTTTGTTTGTGTGTTTGTTTGTTTGTTTGTTTGTTTGTTTGTTTGTTTTAAGAAGGTTCAGGTATGTGGAACACAGTAGATGTATTTTATTTTACTTGATACTTTATTTTATTTATCATCTATTATTATTATTATTATTATTAATAAGCATTATTATTATATATTTCTTGCAGTGAACTTTTGTTTTGTCTTTTCGGAGGATTCAGTATGAGCTGAATTGTTGGCTATGTGTATGTAGGTAGCTGCGCTTTGGAAAGGAAATCACAGAGTGAAACTAATGAATGGATTTAGAGCTCCCAGCTGACAGCAGAGTATTGACAGAATGGCAGTAGGACAGAACCGACTCTCACCGACCCCATACAAGCAAACACCTTTGCAAACACACCACTCTCGCTGTTTCCATAGTTACAGGTTAAACCTGCTCCGCCGATACTCTAGCTGGTTTATTGTACAACATAACATCTCAACGAAATAAACAGCTCACTGTAAACAGTCATGACTCTGCAAAGATGGCGTGAATGTCATTTCCATAACATTCCAACAGAAACATCTTTAAAATGTGTTAAAATTCACATGCTTCTGATGTTGCATGAGAGGTCAGGTCAAGATGAAATAACAGAGAACTAAGTGAAGTCAAACTAGTCTTTGATTCTATCTGCTGCTTATCAGTATCATCTCTTCTCAAACTAAATGTATTCAGAGAGAATGATGAAAGAGAACCTTCATCTGCAGCTCTATCTGTAAAAAAAGAAAGATTAAAGAGAGAGAGAGAGAGAGAGAGATATGCTGTGTTTCATGATGTAGCAACAGTTTAATGAAATTTGATGGGTATTAACAGGCTGGCCACCAGATTGTAGTAAATATAATACAATGCTTCACTCTCTTAAAGTCCCTGATGCTGATTTTACATTAAATTAGCTTTGAGACAGAATGTATAGGGCACGCATATTATTCAGTAGTATGATAGAGCAGAAAATAGGCTGTCATTCTCAATTAAATCTTATGTCATCTTCAATGAAACAAACATTTTTGGTCACACCTTATATGTATTTAACTGTAATTTCGTAAAAAAATAAGTACAATGTACCTACTTATTGTGTTCGTGTTGTATTGCACATTTATCGAGGGGGGATATGGGTACAGGACAGGTTTGGTGGTTTGGTTAGGTTTAAGGATGGGTTAAGGTGTAAGGAAAGGGTCAACTGTGTAGTTATAGATGTAATAACATCAGAAGGGCAAATAAATGTCTTCAGTTTTAGTGTAGTAGAGAAAAAAAAAAACATTTTTAAGTCAGGCAGAAATGGAATTTGGGATAGTATTCCTTCTTAATGTGACATATATCAGAGTGAAACAGCTTCTCGAACAAGAAAAAAATGTAGGGCATGACTTGATTTTGTCCATGGGGAATTGATTGGATCGTTGGATTGTTGTGATTTGCTATTGTTGTGATCTCATGTGAGTGACAGGTTGTCCCACCCTCACACCAGTAAACGCGTCATTAGAGAAGAGATGTCACTGCAAGAGGGAGGGGAAGTTATTTTGATTAAACATTAAAATTTTAAAATTTTAAATCTAAAATTTTAATAAAAGCTGTAATATTCCATAAAAATAAGAATTTTCAGTTTTGATTTCACAGGGACTTTTAATTAGTTTTTATGAGCATCAGTTTTGGAAGGGCCGTTAACCTGTTAAAATGTTTCTGTAATCCTAGTCCACTCTCACTCTTCTTGCCTGCTGAGGATGTGTGTGAGCAGGATTACTGATTGCCGAAGCCTGTATTGGCCCTCAGTGGCTCTGTAATTGGACAGAGATAACTCGGTAGGGGGAGCCGGTCTAAATGCACATGGCAAGAGCTTTACGTAAACTAATGACTCTCCGTGGACCGTGGAGGAACAGGGAAAACACCTCCATTATGAGGAGCTAACCCTCCGTAAAAGCGTTTCATAAAATGCTCTCGAACATCATAGAGAGAGAGAGAGAGAGTTAGCTCCATTAAACATAATATCAAAGGCATAGACAGAAAATTCCAGAAGATAAAAGACTGAAAATTCACCCAGCTGAAACGTTCGCTTTTATAAAATAAGTATTTTCAGTAGACCAGACCTTTTTATATTATACTTAAAGTAATTCATAAAGCATATTAGCAGCAGAGTGTGTATATAGTGTTTTCATTCTAATAGACATGCTGTGTGAAATGTTTAGTAGTTCTGTAGCGATATGCAGTGTGCTGTAAAACCATACTGTTAACTCTGTATTTGTAGTGCTATAGAGACAGAGCGCATTTAGGCCACGCCCACACCCAGGGGGAAAACAAACCAACCGTCCCCATTGACTTTGCATTGCGAGAGGCTGCCTCCTTGTCATTTCTTGCTTCTAACAAAAGACAGAAAAATGCCTAAAAGCTGCTATGTGACAAGGTGTACAGAAAACAAGCTAAAAAACCCAGAAATAAGTTTTTATAGCTCTCGACCCCAAAAAACGAGTGTTTAGGACATAAAAGTGGATACAGGCAGTTGAGACAGAGCGTCACGTGTCTCATTACTCTGAGAACTAACGTACGCCCGCAGGAGGAGACCGTAATCGGCGACACAGGATAGTTTATCTTACAGAAATATAATATATAAAACTGACATTTGGATATTTGACTCACCAGTGACCAAATGTTTAACTTACTGCAGATGTAGTGTATTTTTAGTGCATACTGAGTGTCAGGATCCCACAATTTACCCATTCGTTCCAGCCTGTATCCACTTTTATGTCCTCAAACGCTCGTTTTTTGGGGTCGACAGCTTATGAAAACTTATTTCTGGGTTTCTTAGCTTGTTTTCTGTACACCTTGTCACATAGCAGCTTTTAGGCATTTTTCTGTCTTTTGTTAGAAGCAAGAAATGACAAGGAGGCAGCCTCTCGCAATGCAAAGTCAATGGGGACGGTTGGTTTGTTTTCCCCCTGGGTGGGCATGGTCTTCAGATTATGACGCGTTGCGCTCTGTCTCTATTGGTGCAAGGTATACATTGTTTGGTGCCATTAGCTCTGTGTAATATTAGTAGTAATGTTAGCAATGCAGTATAATCCGTGTTAGCTGTGTGTGTGGTAGTATTAGCTATTCAGTGTAATTAGCACTGTATAGTTGTGTGCGGTAATATTAATGTTAGCTATCCAGTGCACTGTTGTGTGTAGTTTTATTAATGTTAACGATGCAACTACATTAGCACAGTAGTTGTGTGCAGTATTTTAAATGTTAGCGCTGCAGTGTTATTAGCACTGTATTTGTGTATGTGGTACAGTATTATGTTATCTATGCAGTATAATTAGCACTGCATAGTTGTGTGCGTTATTATTAATGATAGCCACAGTATGCAGTCCAATTTGCACTGTATAGTTGTGTGCTGTATTAATGTTAGCTATGCAGTGTAATTAGCACTGTATAGTTGTGTGCATGTTAGCACTACACTCAAAAAAGTCAACTAGCCACTTGCTTGATTTGCATGATACAAATATGTCTGATTAATAAGAATATAACGAGTTTACTTCTGTTAAATGATTCATTCTTGTTACTTGTAACTAAATTAAGAAATAATTAAATGAATTAGATCAGCACTTGTTGATTCAACGAGACTGAAGCGCTTCATATCAACAATTCTCTCTGGTGAGTCACTGCGCATGCTCAGCACTACGGCGGGAAGTTCGGGCACACGCGAGTCCAGAGACGGCTATAAGTGGAGTTTTGTGAGCGGTCTAATTGTTCTGCATCCTTGATATTGAGGGTAAGTACTTGATATTTACCTGTTTGTAATTAATACTGTGGGATTATAGATTAAATATAAGTTATTAGACACTGTGTCGATGTTTCTGCAGGTTTATTTTCCCATACTTGAAGCATAGGCTATGTTGGGTTCAATCATGTGTCTTCGTCGATACGAGTTTCACCTTAACGTATATGCGCTACAATTTGGTGCATTTCTGTCACAATTCAATGTTAGCTACGCGCCTAACTATTTACTACATAACCCACGTTAAACCTGAACTCTACCTCAACCATGGGAGGGTAAAACAGGAGATAAAGTGAATGCAGAGTCGAACGCACCATGCACTCGTTTTTTTTCTGTTTGTAAGTTAGTGTGACGTTTGCTGGTTTATGCCTAATGTGGCATTTTTACGACATACCCGGGGTATATTTACGTAATCTATCGGTTACATCAGAAACAACAGAAGTTAATGTTGAATGATCAATGTGCACTTCTCATCTCTCCTTTCATGTTAACGTTTAGAGCTTTATTTATTTCTCTTTTGAGATTTTGCTGAGAGTGTGCCAACGGAGGGACTGTTGTTGTTATTATCTAAATTAACTAATATTGGCCTGGCCCTTCATGTGTATATCAGAAAAAAAATATTACTTTAAACGTTCTGTAACTAGACATTTCTGTCTTTTCAAACATAGTTCCAAAATGCCACATGCTACCCAGTTTATTGAATACAGTATTCAAAAATTGTCAAGTAAAATCTATGATGCAGTCGACCATACATTTGAAATGTCCTAACAAAAGGAATAGTTTATAATTAAAGTCATGATGGAATAGGTTTGCATGGTTTTATTCAGGGAATATGGTTATTAATATAAGTAAAACACTTGATATTTAGTAACAACAGCCAGTAGTGGTATTTTCTTTGGCCCAGTTTTTAAAGTCAGTCTTTGAAATTAGGAGAATACTGCTTGTGTTATGTGTGTTTCTGTTTTCTGGCCTTAGCGTACACATTAGGGTAAATAAGTTGCAGTTTTGCAGATTAACTTTTAGAAACTTTTTTTTTTTCACAGTGAAAATGTTCCTTTTCTTCATACAAAAAAGAAATGCATCACAATATAAAGCTGCCGGCTGGCCCCTTGCTCTTCTGGTGTGAACCTCACCTTTTTTACATGGTAAGTAGTTTTTCTTAACACTCACATACAGTAATGTACAACTAACTATCCTTGATTACTGAACTTTCCTTTTCTTTCTCTTTCAGGGACATGTATGTGGCAGTGTGTTGCAAAGGAGAGTTGTAGGTACAAGTTACTTAAGCATTATAAACTATACCATTGTTTTGTAAGCGGCAATCATTATGTTTGTGTATATTTAAATTTAACCACCCCACCCCACAGGATGACACTGCACACCCGAAGAGCCTGTGTCATCAAGTCTCTGTGCACCTACTTGAAAGAAGACCCTGAAAAACTAGTGAAGGCATATATGGTGAGTTGATGAGAAAATACAGCTTCAAAAGCCCATTGAATCTGTACTTGGGCCGTGTTTTTCCCTATTTGCTACAACAAACATGTGACATAAGAGAACACATAACTTTGTCAAATAACTGAGCTGGACAAATTGTTAATTTATAGGAAACTGAGGGTACACCATGACAAAGTTCTTATGTGAATTGGTTGATGCACTAAGTCAATTTTTTTTTTTTTTTTTTTTTTTCATATCGGTTGAGCTCTCTTGGGGCTTAATTTACATAAAAAAGAAATGGCATCAGAAACTGTACATGCATGCTTTTGTTTTATTGCAGTGCATTATATTCTAAGATGGTTCTAATGTTTTAGCCACCTCATTCATTTTAAATATGGTGGCCAAATAAATTATAACAATCTTATAATATAATGCACTGCAATGACAGCCCAGCACCCACTGTGACCTCAATAATAAACATAGTAGAATTATCACCTTTCTGACAGTTTCAACTTAAAACCTGAGAAATTATAACCTTGTAAATGTAGAATAAATGTTCCTGTATCGGATTGACGTTTACTTAACATGTGTACCTAATAAAGCGGCCAGTGAGTGTGTAATGTGCAATTCTTGTGATCAATATTTGAGCTAATTTTTGTTTGTGATCTTTCATGTATTTCGTCCCACAGGATTCAGACATTGAGTCACAAAGTACCTTGGAGCAAACTGTGGGGGAGCGCTGTCTGACAATTACCCAGCAGACATTGGTGTCATAATTGAAGATGTGGAAGTCCTCAGTGAAATGAGTAGCATTGCACAGGCTTGTGCTCTGTTATTTGGACTGATATACTGTTTGAACCTGAGCTCAAATAAAATAAAATATATCTTTTTTAATTGTTTGCATGTTTTCTGTATTTTTTTTTTTTATAGATTACTGAAGTTTTGGTGATGTCATGCTTAAGGCTGATTTATACTTCTGCGTCTGACCTACGCCGGAGTCTCTACGCTATAGACTACGCGTTGGTTTTCATTTATACTTCTGCGTCGTTGTCCACGTTGACGCGCAATTACACATGCAGAGGGAGCATGTGAAACCCCAGGGAGCGATCCTAGCAGACCAATCACAGCGCTTGCATCCGTGTAGAGTTGACGCGTTGTTACATTTTTGGAGAGGTGCACGCCAGGGTACGCCGAAGGGTACGCGCGCTACACACAGCCTACGACGTAGCTACGGCGTGAGTTCGACACAGAAGTATAAATTGGGCTTTAGTGCCGTCATCTAAAACAAATCTAATTGAAACAAAAAGATAGATATTCATTAAACTACCAAAACCATACATGAACAAGACATTAACTAGTTGATGTAACAAGGCAGAATTTTGTTGAATGGAAGTGCTTTGAGTGAATGAGAATAAATTTGATTAGTCTAACACAATACAAACATTTTGATTCAATTAGTTGTAGAGAAGTTGCATTGACATATTAAAATCATGTTTAATCTACAAATCAATATTGTGTTCAAATAAAATATTCAAAGCTTTCCAAGTTTACTTGATTTGATTAGATGCATAATGGGTGCTACGATTAAATCATGTTCATTCAACAATTTATTTTTTTGAGTGTACAGTATAATTTGCAATGCATGTGTGGTATTGTTAATGAATAAAATAATGTTAGCTATGCATCATAATTAGCACTGGATTATGATGTGCAGTATTATTAATGTTAGCAATGTAGCGCATTTAACACTGTATGGCTGTGTGCGGTAGCCTATTATTAATGTCAGCAATGCGGTATAATTAGCACTGTTACTGTTTGTAGTATTAGTTAGCTGTAGAGTGTCTAGGCTTGGAGTTTAGAGTTTAGAAGTAGAGTTTGCAGGGTATAGTACAGTATAAAGCAGCATTTTAAGTGCGTAGCATTGTTAGTGTGCAGCTTGCAGCATTAGCCGCAGTAGCCCGTTGTGTTTGAGCCGTGGGAGCAGAATCCCCAGCGGAGATCTGGACTGCTCCCAGTAACAGCCCTGTTTGACCCACTTCACATCACAAAGCCTCAGACTCCAGAGACCCATACACGCTCCGCAGAGAGTCTTCACTTCGCAACAACACCAGAACCCCCTAATACATCAGTGTAACGCAGATGACTCCCACAGGAAGAGAGAAAGAAAGTGAATTGCCCTTCTCTTTCTCTCTCAAAGCTGTAGATCAGAGCTTTAGATCTCGGCAGAGGGAAGTACCATGTTCTTGCCACACTCAAACTGATTAGAAAGCACAATCTCCAAAAGGCAAGCTCAGCAAAGATATTTTTACAGAATAAGGGAAGGAGGCCATCCTCTCTTTTCAAGCTGTGTTTTAGCAGTCCTATATAGTGTTGGAAAATGACACGGTGTCACACAGTCCTCCGTGGTGTGTGTGTGTGCGAGTCATAGTTCTGTGTGATTAGATTTGAAGATGTCGTGTGATGTGTGTAATCTGCTGTCAAGCTTTATCTCAGATAGAGAGCACATATCTAAAAGTACAACACACACACACACACATAGACAGTCCCTTTGGAATCTAAAACTTTTTCACAGTGCTATTGATGTATTTCTCCATGCTCTGCATTAAAACATTGGACCAGTATCACATTTTCAGCAGTGATAAAGTGCCTCACACACATTTACAGCTGTGGATGTTTGACAGAGAGTAATGCTGTGGAACTGAGGACCTTCAATGGAGATGGAGTTTGAAACCTTATTCCCATTTGAACTATTTCAGGATAATAAGAGAAACGAAATCTCTCTGTCTGTCTGTTTACACCTTAACATGTTGATTTCCAATTTCAAGATGTAAATGGGGTCCAAAACATTTTACGATCAATATATGTATTTGCATGCAAACCTGAAATAGGATTTTGGTATAAAGCGTACTTCAAAAATCTAACTTACTTATCACTTTTATTATCTTTATTTATGTGTCTCTCTTGCTCTCTCTCTCTTGTATAACTGTTTATCAGTTGTTAGCAGGGTTTTGTTTGTTTATGTCTCTTGAGGTTTCTCCCAGTGATGGACATGAAATCCTCAGACCATGTTAAATTTCAGAAACTTTAACCTCACAGGCCATTATATCTGCCTCTTGATATTTACTTTCTGTAAGAAAGTCGGAAAACTTCCAGCTCTGCAGACAGCGCCTGTTGTGGCTGATTTACTGGTTAGACCTCATCAGATGCTATGACTCATCTGTGACCTGCAGCGCTTGTTACCTCTTAACTTTCTTATTATTCTTGACATTAAAAAAACACACATATTTAGACATAGCAACAAAATGAGTTGAGATGATTGAAGTTGAGGTTGTGGATTACATATAATAAAATCCTGCCTCGTCGTGGGGTGAAATGTAACACACTAGCTGTGCTGCGATCAATAGATCTATTTTTAGGTGCGCACTCACACTGTCACTGAAACATCATTACGCTCTCACTGAGACATCAAGACTTTCTTCCACAGCTGAAGGCAGAATCGTGTGGCAACATTAAATTATTGCGGTGCATTCAGTCTCATTCATGCTTTATTGAAGCCATGAGCTCTCCGACACCTCTGTTGCTTCTCTGTGCTCCAGTAACTGCTCTTTGCTCCTCGGACCCGCTCCCCAGATGATCTTTTACTCCTGGCTTTGCTCCTCTGACTGCGCTCTGATTGTTTACAGCTCTCGGCTCTCTGATGTGCAGATCCTTGTAATCCCACACACTCACTTCTGATTGAGGTTCAGTTTCACTTCTGTCCAGCCTTACATTTTTCATCAGATCAATAACACCGTAGAGAGCTGAGGTTTCTTCGGATTTTACTATGAATGAAACACTCTCTAAGCGCACAAACACACACACACAATGAAAGAAGCTGTCTCACTGCCTACATATTCTGCTGTCTTCTACATATCATGCCTCACATCCATTTTAAACATTTATTGATTGATCGATACAATACACATTTATGGATAAGAAACATTTATCCTTTTTTCCCCCTCTGACATCTTGGATTTTTTTCCCCACTGGTGTAGCATTGCTGTATTTTGGGATTGCAATGCCAGTGAACGATTCTTGCTGCCTTAAAAGTAGGCAAAACAAGGTTAATTAGGGAACAGCGTAATGAACAGCTGAAATGGTAAAGAAAAATTGTATGTAGAATCCACTCCATTATAGCCATATGAGACCTGAACACACACAACTCATCCTCTGTCTTCCTGAAATATTATAACATTTCACTAAGAGCAATTAATACTTTGGAAAAGTAAAAAAAATTGTACTGTTCTCTTTCAAATTGTACTGTACAAAAAAAAATGTAACAAATGTCACAATATTTAGTGGTCTTTTAATGGTTTTAACCATTTTAATCATAAATCACTGGTCAAGAAATACAGAAATACTGCAGATAAAGCACCGAATAGCCTTCCCTAACTTGCAGACAGCTTTTTACAGGAAGAAGAGTCAATGTTTCTTCCCTCCAAACAGTTCATGAGTAGTTGTCTCCCAGTCTCCCAGAGCATTGTCTTCATGTTGAAAAATAACATTTGCTCATTCCTCTTTAGATAACAACTTTTCATTTGTGGGAAGCAAGCCATTGTGTAATATTCTCCAAAGCATTAAATGAGTTATCACAGAAGTAGCTCTTCAATAAAAAAAGCTAAAAAAAGGTTCACCACACAATGACACCTCTGCCTCCATGCTTCTCTATGCTAGAGATGCATTTTTAATTATATTTTTCAGCAGATTTTCGAAGGCACCGCTCTGGAGTATCACCATGCAACTCGTGTTTCATTGTGATTCATCACGCCTCACACAACTTGGCATATTCTGCCAAAAACTTCATTCTGTCGTTGATGTTTTTCTGAGACAGCAATGGCTTTTTAAGTAGTGCATTTAGCTAATTTCCTGACCAATAATTTGTGGTCAAGACAATAAAAGCTTAATCTGTAGCCATTTTGGGCTTGGCCCAATTTATTTAATTTTAGTTATTTATTTGGCCCAGAAGTGTACGTATGCTTTCATTTCCCCACATAATAATAGTGTGCTTTTAAAGGATAACTGCCAAACCGGCCAAACCCTGACCAGTTGGTCTAAGTATGTGAATAAGGACATACTGTAGTCCTCACTTAACCTCCCACCTCTGACATTACCTGTTCCTCTGTTTATGTAACCAAAAGTCAAGTGTTTGGGCAGCAACATCAAATCTAATCATTAGAGTGTCACCCTTCCTACAAAACATAAATAGTTTATAAAGTAGCAAACCTACAATGTCTGTATGTGTGTAAAGCAGCAGTTGAAGGTCTCAGAGTGCATGGTGTTTATTGATTGGTTATCAAGCCCTACAGTGTGAAATAATGGCTTTGAAAGAGAGGTCAAACTCAGCAGCTCATTTCTGAGTTTAATCAGCCTCAGTGCTGCACGCAATCCCAGTCAAACACTGTTGCCATTGATCCCCCGCAGACACACACAGTACTAAAGCATGTATAGTACTAAAACATATATATATTTTTTTTTGCTTATTGACTATTAAATACAGTTGTTTATAGACCGATCACAAATCATCAAGTGTTTTGATCAGTCACACACTCTAAGAAAAGAGGGCCCAAGGTACTGAGTTAATATGAAGGAATGTCCTGTATTGATTTTTCACAGGTGTTTTACCTGTATTTTGAATTATGCATTGCATTGCATTGTGTTTTAAGATTTAAGGAAATGTCCATGAACAAAGATTACAGATTTTTCTTACATTGCACTGGAGTTAGGTTTGACTACCAGAATTTATTAAAAACATTTACCTTTAGGAAAAAGACTTATTTTTAGTGAATGTTGCTTCACAAGGACAACTGAACTGACTACTGAACACTTAACATTTAAATTGGATGATTGTGAAATTTGATTGGCTTCTGCTCGATAAAATGGATAAAAAAGGAAAGATTTGAAGGGACAGTATACCCTTTGTATACCCTTGGAAATTTCCCTTGGAAATGTTGAATTAAGTATTCCATTTCAATACTACTCAAATAAAATAAAAATGTCTCAAACTGATACTAAACTAAAATGAATAACTTTACACCCCTTTGCGCTATGTGTGTGTGTGTGTGTGTATATATTGAATGAACCACCTATCACAAAATATGGAGACACATTATGATTAATTTTAGTGGCTTAATGTGAAGAAAATTCTCATATGTATCGCAACATGGAGTTATAGAGGAAAACATCTGATTGCAGCTTTGTGCGTCTTTGAATTGAAGCAATCGTTTCATTTACATCAGAAAAGGGTCTGACTAAAGTTCTTACAATGTTTTTGATTAAGTAATGCCTAACAAACAGCTAGCATTCTTGCCAAAGCAAATTTCTATGCACATTTGGCCCTTGCGGTATGTTGAAATAAATTCAGTTTTTATTTACTTACCCTCATAAAAAAAATAAAAAAAAGTATGTTTTATCAATGTATGATAAAAGTTGTCCGGACTGTGCTATATTCCAAATCTTTTGATTTTTGATTTTGATCAACTTCAAATGACTTCAAAAGACTTGGAGTGTTACACACAAGAGGTTTGGACTACATTTATACCTTTATGTCAGAAGAAAGAAAATCACATGTGTTTGAAACAACATGAAGGTGAGTAAATGACTACTGAATTTAAATTTTTGAGTGAAAAAATCTCTTTAATTTTAGACCAAGATACATGCACAGAAAAATTCACCACAAACATATTTTGTTAGGAAGGCTTTATGTGTGTGTGCATGTGTGAATGCGAACATACTACTTCTGCGTTAAAAAAATCAAATAAAAAATTCACCCAAGCATGTGTAATTGGACTGTGAAATCCTTACAGAGGCCTGTCTGAACAACAAAAACATGTTGGGTAAATTAGGCATAGATTGATATTCACGCACACACACACACACACTTGCATCTGCTCAGGTAAGTAATACAGAGAAACATTGTTTCACACGGCTCTGCTAATTAATGATGAATGAACTGCTGCACCACGTACAAATGATGTCTGATCTCTGAGGAGAGAGAGCTCGTACTGACTAACAAACACTCCATTCATATTCCCTCACTCTCTCTCGCTCTCTGCCTAGGGCCTACATTTGACTCTGCAAAACACAATTTAAAAGACAAGGCAAAACATCATAAAATAAATCCTCCACGATACAAGCAGCCCATGTTCATCTACATACAAAGAGACTTTCTCTCCTACTGTATATATAGCAGCAGTCTCTCTGGTGCAGTTTAAACATCATTCTTGGATGTTCATATCCGCTTGTGCTTCTATGTTTACAACAGTGTTACTGACTGAATGAGTGTGGCTGGATAGAGAACATAGTAACTCCATTAGTCAAAGATCAGTTGCTCAGATTATCAATAGATCTTGTGCTTAACAGGCATTCAGCACTAATCTCAATATTGCTGTATATGAATGTCTGATGAACATCTGCCAACCCTGCCTGCCAAGAACCATTACTGTAGTTGTAAGACTCGAATGTGTGCAGCTATACACCTCTAAGCTGAGCTGCGGTGGGTTTCCATGCACCCGCGGTCAACTAAGCAGACAAGGCTTTGGATCTAGTGGATATATATTGATATTGTTTTGAAAATGAAAAATTCTGGGCTGATTTCATCTTTGCAGGTGTTTGATAGATGCTGCATCTAACTCAGGCTTTCTAGCTTGTACTCACATATTGAAAAAGCTAGATCTGGCTGGCACTGCTCTAACTGCTATGATGTTTGGATCTCTCTTACAAAAATATGGAGAGAAATATCTGCTTGGGGAAATAGTTTCTTTGCCTCTGGGCACTTTTGGCATTAAACCTTTAGAAACATTTACTTAAAACACTCTAGCTTGTTTAATTTGTTCACTAACAATGTCCGACAGTGCATATACATACAGTACATGAGAGGAGAATTCAGTAATTTTTGACATTTCATTTTCTAAAAATCATGAACATTTGACATGACAAAAGTAATTTTCACCACATCTAAAATGATTCACTTTTATTTTATTTTGTTATTTTCTTTATATTGTATTGGTTTACTATTATCCCTCTATGGTATGCATTATGTTCTAAATATTTTTTCGTTTTAAAACAACAAAAAAACGTTGGGAAACGTTGCTATATGGCAATGTTGTACCACAATGGAAAATGGTCAAAAAAGTAATTAATAATAAAATTATGATTTTATTTTCTATTTAAATGCACATTTCTTTTAGAAATTGATACATTTATATGGAACTCTATCATTTAATCCCTATCCTTCCCCATCATTTGGCTAACTCATCTTCACTCTCATCACATGGAAGAGCTAACTCTGCACTCTTCCTATTGCCCTTTCCGTAAAATATTGCTGTATTCATTTTCTACAATGAAGAAATAAATTTGTGAACTATCCTACAATAAACACTTCAAATAAATAAATAACTGCATCATATTGTTGATGCTACTATCTATAAAAAATCCCAATGGGAAAATACATTACTGCAATTCCACTTTGTTTCCTAGCATTACAGCGTTGCCATATGGCAACATACCTATTTTGTCCGTAGTGGTACAGCGTTGCCATATGGAAACATTGTTATTTTCTCAATTTACAGTAAAACTATGTTAGAAAAAGTTGATTTGTGAATAAAAATATCTAATTTACTTATCAAAGATGCTGAAAAAAATCCCCCTTGAGAAGAGATGTTTAGAAATGAGGTTAATAGAGCAATTTCTGGAGCACTTCAACAGGTGTCTTCCGTGTGAGGGTGACAGTAGGAAAGAGACATTCAAATGTCATTTGACTTAAAAACAGCACATCATTGGCTACCTTAAGGCCTGCCCTTTTAATTCCCATAGTGCAATATATTGTTTTTTTTTCTTTCTGAATAACAAGGAAATGAGTAGGAATTAATTGTTGCCATATGGAAACTCTGCACCATAAAGGGTTATGGCTGCTGTGTACTCTCGTCTATGTTCAGACTACCCGCAAAAATAGAATTTTTTGCATATCCAGATTTTATCCAGATGGGGTTTTGAAAATCTGGACTGCAAAACAAACAAACAAACAAACAAACAAACAAACAAACAAACAAACAAACAAACAAAAAACATGAAATCTGAAACAAAAATCATAGTTTTAAATGTAATAGGCCTAATCTATATTTTTATAAAGGACTTTTAATGTTTAAATGTTTTAAATCGGTTGTTTTAATAAAAATCAACCCCTGGGACATTTAGGGGCCTATCTTACACTGAGCAATGCAGCGCCAGGCGCAACGCAAGTTTCAGTCGGACGCAGTTATCCTTTTCATGTCCTGTGCCACGTTGTTTAAATAGCAAATGCATTTGCGCCCATTTGTGCGCCCATGGGCGTGCTGGTCTGAAAACGAGGTGTGTTCAGGCGTATTGTTGGCGTGTTGCTATTTTGAGGCAACATAAATAGACTGCACCATTGACCAACTGAAACCTGGTCTAAAGTCAATGGCGCAATATTTTATTTGTTATTTAATGAGCGTGGATTCGGACACGCCCTAACTGAACTTGCGCCGTGCGCTTTAGATCATGTGCTTAGATCGTTAAAATAGGGCCCAAAAAGTGCTCAGAGTTGAGAAAACACCTGTTATGTTTAAACATATTAAATGTGTAAAATGCATTAATGTCATGTAAACACTGAGAAGTAATTTATGGACAATGACAGGAATACTGAGAATATGAGAATGATTGTATACAGTCTTAGGTAAAGCTGGTAAAGCTATCAATAGAGCGCACAGAAACCCAAACAGTATAGCGTAAACGAGCGAAAGTAAGAGAGTGATGTACATCCCCTATTGGCCAACAGCAATAAGCTGTCAGCCATGGCTTTTCAGCCTGATCGGACAGAATTATGCTTCCACTCGGTATATCAGCCAGCCAGACACAGCTGTAAATTATCAGACGCCGGGAAATCAGAGGTGCTCCAGTGTTGACGTGTTAACCCTCCAGTTACAGTCATCTCTTTTTCCATTTCCTTAGTGCTTTCTTCTTCATGCGCCAGCATTTGTGATTAGCCTGGCCTTTGCCTGTGATTCTCCACTGTGTCCACCCTTGCAGAGCGAGTGCGTCCGCCTGAGACTCCAGTGGTAAAACTCACATTACATATTACGGTTGTTTTGGCAACATGAACCTCAGCTTTCATGGCTCAACTTTGCTAGCACGCTAATTAGCAGTTACACTAACCTAGCTGTCTAAAATGCCAAAAGGCTAAGGGAACTTTTAAACATGTTCCAGAAAATAAAGTGCCTAATGAAGTCAGGTGGCCAGAGCTGCCCCATTCATTCTCATCTCAGTGAAAACAGGTGTTTTAGCGTTCGCAAATGAACATGACTGCCTGGGTGGGGTACTTTCAAAATTTCTGTCCCTGCTTTTGTTTAAATTAAATTTTCTTAGATGAAGTGTGCGCATAATGAATGTTAACCTATTTTACAGTTCTGTAGTCATTGAATAATTGATGTTACACAGTCTTGCTGAGAAAGAAATAATATGTAGACATATTAAAATAACTTTCCCAAGATAAAATAAAATTGATTTAAAAAAAAGAAGAAGGGATGAGTGAAATTAAAGAGTGAGCGAGAGAGGGGCCCTTAGGGTTTAGCTTCGTATTTAAATGAGGAGATAAAGCAGAGAGAGTTCTGTGAAGTTAGTAGACCATTTATTTAATAAGGTCTACACTGCTTCTGTAGTATTTATGAAGGCTGTTAACCATTCAGCCACTTCTCCTTTATTTTATTAAAACCTGTGACACTCTGACCCTCCAGTTAAACAACCTTGAGATTAATACTCACTGATTTAACCATAATAGCTCTAATAAAATAATAGTTATTACAACCTCTCTGTTGTTCATCGGTCATAACCACGATTGCTGCAAGAGCAGCATAGACATAAATGACATGCTTCTCTGTCAAAGAGTTTAACTTCAGTTTTATCTTTTTCAGCCTGAAACTTATGACATCATCCACAGAGGTGATTTAAACATGACAAATGTAAAATAAACTTATCATTAAACAATGAAGGAGGTATTGCGGGTCAATTTGACCTTATTCATTACTGTAAAAAAAAGTGAAAAGAAGTGACCCCCCCCCCCCCCCCCCCCCCCCCCCCCCCTAGTAGAATGAACCCTGATGCCTACTGAAGAAGCTAGACCGTGCGCCTCATAGGCAAGGGAAATTGCATCCCTCACCCAATGTGAAATTGTCCATTTTGTGGCGGCCGCCTCTGTTACGGCCACCATGACAAACAAATAGTTGCTCTGACTTGCGCCACTGGCTAGTGCGGTGGACGTAGGGCTGAAGAGCACGGACTGAGTCTCTCCTGATCCCACGTTGTGAACGGCGGAGGGCAGAAGGCCTCAAGAGTGACCGGATGTACGGTCGAGAGGGGGACCTTAGGCAGGCAGTCAGGATGAGGATGCAGGATTCTTTTTAAAGAAGTGATAGCCATAAGAAAATCATCTTAAAAGCCAGAAATGTATCAGACACTGACCCAAGAGGTTGCAAGGGGGTCTCAACCAGACCCTTCAAGGACTATAGCTAAGTCTATAGCTAAGGGATCTTGGTTTTAACGGGAGGCCTCAGCCGCCTGGCTCCACAAACGAAGCGGACAAGCAGAGGATGTTTCTCAAATGGCACCCCGTCAATCAAGGCGTGGCAAGCAGATAAAGCGGCCACATAAACCCTGAGAGTGGCAGGGCATGTGCCTGTTGATCATTTTTTCTGCAGGAAGTTCAGAACTGAAGCAATCTGGCAGTTAACTGGATCTGCATTACGTGCAGTGCACCACCTTTCAAAGACACCCCATTTATTGGCATAACTTCCTCTAGGGGAGGGAGCCCCAGCACTGAGAATGGTCTCTATGATATCAGCTGAAAACCCAGTGTCCCTCAGTTGGTACCCTTCTGGGGCCAAGCATGAAGGTTCCACTACTCGGGCTGGGGATATTGTCCCCTGCGTTTGAGACTGATGGTCCCTGCTCTCCCGTCGAGGAGAGATATTATTTCCGAGAACCAAACTCTGTTCAGCCAAGGCGCTATCAGTAAGAGGCAAGGACCCTTGATAACGAACCTTGGCCAGGACTCCTAAGGGTGTAAATTGTCCTAAGGGACAGGAACTTGTCCTGACAGAGCCTGCTGCACTCGCCTGTTAGAAGGCACGAACACAGTCCGCCTGACGATTTTTGAAGGCGACTACCATAGTATTGTCCACCTGCGCTAGGACATGATAGCCCCTTAACTGCTGGAGGAAGTATTTCAGGGCCAAAAATACAGCCATCCATTCGAGGCAATTGATGTGCCAATCAAGATGATGCCTCTCAGATCCCTTGGGCTGGACGACCACTTTCGTTAGCAAAAGGCTCAGAGGGATCACTGTGGACGCAGCTGCTATGAGACCTATGTAATGTCCTGACCTGGACCTGCGACTCTTGAATCAGGCCCTTTATAAGCTTCCGTTCAAGTGGCTAACGCAGAGACGCATTTTCGAATGCTCCGTCCCAGAGACTGGTCTGCAGTGTTCGACCTGAAGGACATACTTCAGATCTCTATCCTTTCGCAACGCAGGCCATGCCTGTGTTTTTGTGTTCAAGGGTTTGAAGTCAGTACAAAGTCCTACCCTTCGAGTGCTCCACAGCCAGTTGGGTCTTCGGGTCAACTGGGAAAAGAGTAAACTCGCCCACGAGCTGAGGATCTCTTTTTCCGGTATGGAGATGGACTCGGTCCAACACGTCTCTCAAGAGGAACGTGTCCGGTCGGTGCTATACAGAAGTGAGAAAGGGTCCCACTGAAACTTTTCAGAGGCTCCTGGGGCATATGGCAGACGCAGCCGCAATAGAACGGCTTCCTCCATATGAAGACCTCTTCAGCACTGGCTTCACGGCCGAGTCGCGGGGTGACCGTGGCAGAGCAGCGTGCTCCATTTGTCAATCACCATGGCCTGCCGCCAAACCCTCAGCCCGTGATCCGACCTTTCTCAGGGCCAGCCGCCCCTAGAACAGGTGTCCACCAACACCGGCAACGCAGCATTAAGTGTAGCTTTTGAAAGGGAACAGCATATTAGAATGATTTCTGGATCATGTGACACTGAAGACTGGACTAATGATTGCTGAAAATTCAGCGTTGCCATCACAGGAATAAATTACATGTTAAAATATGTTAAAATACAAAACAGTTATTTTACAGCATTGTTTTTGAGATTTGAGTTAAATGTCAAAGCTGATTCAGCGAGCAAAACTAGTCTACTAAGCTCCAGAGAGATTGGCTTGCAAATAAATCTGTAGTTCTAGTTAATGCCATTATGATGCAGTTTGATGCTGATCGGCCTCAATTTGCAAGCAACTGTAAAATTACCTGAGCGCCTGATGCTCAAAGCATGCAGGCATGAGGGGGTGGCAGCATTAATTCAGAAAAGCTCTGAAATCAGCAGGGTTATGCTGGATGAATCTCTGCACAGTTCACCAACTCCGACCACAACCATCAGCAGAACCTGTGTGTGTGCGCGCAATTGTGTGTGTTCGTGTGCGCGTGCTTAAGTGAGATGGATGGCTTCAACCCTGAAAGAGGACACCTGCCCTGCTCGCAAAACTCATGACAAGTTACAGCATCCCGAACAGGTTTTGTTGCCTTCAGGACACATAGAGGACAAACATTAGAAACTTGTGCCAACATGTCTGCCAGCTTCCCTGTGACACCTGACACGCATCCTCACAACCATTCCACTCACATCCCGAGAGAGAGAGAGAGATAATAAGTAGCTTTTATTCTGGTTTCACAGGGGTCAAACACCTGCACAACTATCCCCAGAGGAGCAGAGAGATGGACAATGAAGGGAAGGAGGGATGAAAAGGAAGAAAAAAACAAGGTTGAGGTGATGAATAGGCCCGACTGCAGCTGCTCGATCGAAGCGATTGATCGGCACGGACGCTGACTGATAGTTTCACCTTCCGTCAAACACACAAGGAGCACAAGGAGAGATAGAGTCTGATAGAAGTGTGGATTAATGCTGGGGGGAGGCACCTATAAATTAATCTAATCTTTCAAAACGTCAAGTGAAATTCAGCGCCTGAGTTATTTTCCACAGCTGTCACATCGAAGATTTAGGCCTTTTAATGAACTGGAGACCATCTGGAATAAGTGTTTCTTTGCTGCATAGTAATCAAAATTAAGCACTAAAGCTTTAGATTTGCTTTTAAATTATTTGTCATGTTAAAATACTTTCTTTTATTACAGCCTAATATACAGAGACAACTATAAGTAGCCTACTGTAGCAGTTTGTGGGCTGACTTCCCCTGAAAAGTCTAACACTGAGGCCCAATGGCACTGTAAAAACATCACCATTTCTGACCATCCCATAGCAACATTTGATCAACCAATGGGGTACCTGTTTGTCCGACCAATGGCATTCAGAGAGCAATGTTTTGGGAACCTGTTTGAAAACATTCGTTCCTGTTACAATATGCTTGTTCTGACAATGTAAATCAACCTAGCCTTCTAAAAACACAAAAGTAAGGATTCTAAGTGCTTCTTGGGCACATTCATTTTTATTTTGTCTAAAAATTGCAAAAATGTTTGTTTGGTGATATTTCTATAGGTTAACTTGACTAGTCAAAAAGTAAAAAAAAGTAATTTAATAAAACCAATTGTGGGTGTGGTTTTAAGGTGAAATTTATTTACAATCATTGGTGTTAGCTGAGGAGATTACAATATAGGTTACCTTCTTAACCTTAAAACAGATCAATTTGAAGCCCTACGCAAAAAAAAAAAAGAAGAAGGGGTGTTTCACCTGTTTCGGATGAAATTTTGCTCTTTTCAGTATGAGGTCACACAGACCTAAAGTCAGCATGAACTGAAAATGCATACATCTATTTTCTAAATGCATGTTATACGTGCTCAGCAAGCAATAGCCGAGATGTATGATATTCTATCATGTAAGCAAAGTCAACAGTGATTACAAGGTGTTTGGTTTAATTTCTTTGACGTTCTATATGTAGCCTGTGCGTCTATTCTTGGGCTATGGATGGACGTCTATAAAATTTTCACTGACTGGCCAAATTTTGCCTTGTTTTAACCTAGATGTCAGGGCTGTGTTTGGACGGCTATTAGACATCTTTTAAATGCAAAAAATATTGTGCACAATCATGTGTCTTTTTTTATTTTTACCTCATTTTTTAAAACAACAGACTTCTCTCTTTGGTGATGTATGCAGGACTTCTCCAATCATTTAGTCTGCTCAAACCCCGCCCCTTTCTTACAATCTACTGCAAGCATGCATTTGGATCTGCCTCCATCCAATCAAACAACCGATGGATAGAACCAAGTCCCTGCCCTGCATTTTTTCTTTTTTCTCAGATGTACGTAACAAATTTGAAAGAAAAGATGTGGCTGATTCCATTTTCGTATAAATTACCTTCAGAGACAAGATTAAATGGCCCTATTAAAGTTGTCCTTAAAAAAATGCAACATTGATATTATTATGCTTTTGCCAAAGTAAATTATTGTAGAACTAATTCTCTATGCCAGTTTCTATTCACTGAATCATGCTCAAATAGATGTTTAAAAAATGAGCAATTTTCGGTTTTATTAAGGAGAGTGAAGGGCAATGTTCACTCGTGGTACAATTACTGCAGCTGTTACTGTCAGTTTTAGCCCAAATCCTTCAGTGAATGCAGCTTTATGACAGACATTAATTTGATGGGCTATAAGCCATTAGAGGCTGCATCATTTTATACTGCCGATAAAAAAGAAATGAAATTACTGTGCTGCAGTATCTTCTTCTCACTGGAGTGTCTCTTGGTGCTTCGTGGGGTGTTTTGGTTGAGAGTGGAGGAAAGATTGGTTTTTTAAACCACGCTTGAACTGCTCTGCATAGTTTACCTCACAGTAGGTGTCCTTAATAAAATAATCTTAATAAATGTATACTGTATACAGACTTTATTCCCCTTTCACACTGAGCACAGTTTAATTGCTGTAGGTTGTCAGGTCCCTGTGCTGTTTGTCACTAGTAGTTGCTTGAAGTGCTGGATTAGTGGGCTGCTTTACTGACAATAGATTTTGAAAATATGATCTCAAAATGCGGGTAAAAATATGATGCCATTCTATTTTGACAAGGAATCAGTTTTCGTGCTGCTACCGTAAAAATGGCCATTCTGCATGGGAAAGCGTTTGTTTATAAATTGCAGCAGTGCATAATGCGTCATATCACGAACAAGATGAATGATTATCAAAGTATTTCTGACATGGTTTTTAACACGTCATTTTTTATTAAATCGCGGGATGTGGGTAGAGATAAATCATAGAGAACAGTGAAATCATTCACAGTGACACAACCCTCAACATCCTTATTTTTAAGACCTACCTTACACTACCACATTCAAAAGTTTGGGGTCGGTAAGATTTACAGTATACAAATACAGAGTAAAAACAGTAATACTGTAAAATGATTACAATTTAAAATAACTGTTTTGTATTATTAATATATTTTAAAATGTAATTTATTCCTGTGATGGCAAAGCTGAATTTTCAGCATCATTGCTGCTGATTTGCTGTTCAAGAAATATTTTTGATTATAAATATTATTATAAATATCTCTTTTGTTTCAAATATTTATTGATTAGATTAAAATATATGATGAATTGAAAACATACTGCATGACAGGAATCCCACTTCTCAAATTTGTTGAATACTGTAGCTGGACTTACCCACATCACATCTACAATGGTCTCAGTCTCTTGTGTCGCCGCAAATCGCCGATTCTCATTGAAAATGAATGAGTTCCAGTAAGTTTAGTCTTATCTCTCTCTCTCTCTGATGGCAGTCACTTGGTGTGCTGTTACTGTCACGGCCAGCTCTGAAATATTCCTTTTTTCTCGTGTTCTCAGTGTGCATTCTTTACAAAAATCCAGAAATGGAGTATACATGTGTTTTGAGGATCCATACAGCCAGTGAACTGATATAATTGCTGCCATTTTATCATTCTGTTCTCTAGCCATTTGTCTTGCTGTCTCCATCCTCTGTTCTCATGTTTTTTCTTTTTTTCCCTCACTGTTCTGGCTTACTAATTAAGCAACGGCACCATGGGACTCATTTTCCCCCCTCTTCTCACTCAAATACAGGTCGCAAGCTCTCACAACAGGATTCATACTGGGCTGGCACACACAGGAAGAGGGAAGAGAGGACTGAAAATAATATTTTTGAAATTGAGGTTAATCCTGTTATGCATCTAAACTGAAGGTTTTTGTTGATGGACAATATTAAGTTGCACATATGTCTAAACATAAGTTTGGTTTCTGTACTCTTCATCCAAGACAAACAAACAATAGCAGCATAAAACCATAAATACAACAGAGTGTCTGCCTCCCCTCACATCATGATGGTCTCGGCAGATTCACAGGAGCAGGTGGCTAAGAGGGGGACTGTTTCTGTGTACTTCTGCCCGTGTGTGATGAGGCGCACCTGAACTGTGCCTCATCACCGATGCCATAAAGGCTCCCGCACGTCTCTCTAACAGGACACGGGTCTCCCACGTGCACAAACAAGGTGTCCTCAAGGTCCTGGGAGGGGAGTGACACACCCTGACCCCTGCAGAGACAATGACCGCCTGGTCCTGTACCTCTGGACCTACCGGCCCCTGCACAGCATGACCTTTACGTCCCAGTGGACATTTTTGTTATTTCATTTCAAATAAAAACCACCCCTTGGTTTCTCACCACAAATCCCACTATGTTGGAATCGCCTTTGTCAGTGCAGTTCTAAATTTGAACCGAGTGGCTGTGGTTTAAGCACTGCTTAATTCTGCACGACACACACACTTGTACACTCACATAAGCCATTTGTCAAAATCCTTCTGCCCAGAGTGACATCTGTCAGGGTGATCTGTATGTGGGATTATCATATACATTACATATTGTATATACATGTATGAGAATGTAACGTTTATCCTTTAGTTTTTTGTTTATTTTAGACCAGCCTTAATATGAATATGATGATTCCCTTTTGAGGGACCCCTTTCCTAAAATATAAATATACATCTATATTTTTCATGTATAAAAGTCCATTTATACTGTTTTGTTTTTTTTAAATAAGATAAATATGCAATATTATAAAAATATTATTTTATTTTATTATTTTATTCATACATACTGTAACACTGTCCCTCTGTTGTCAGCTACGCAACAAACCCTTTGACGCTGAAAAAAATTCATAAAGAGATCGTAGAACTAATCCATATGAATTGAGCGGTTTAGTCGAAATTTTCTGAAGAGACACGATTGCTTGATGAACAGATAGGATTTTAATCACATATATTGATCAGCAAGCTCGAATAGAAGCTCAACTGTACCTGCTTGACGCGTGAGAACAAACCTCATTGGTTCTTGCAGAACCTCAAATGTGCTGCGTAACACACGAGGATAAACCTCATTGGTTCTCGCACGTCAAACAAGCATGCCTGAGTTTCCATTTACCACAACTGATGTGTGCATTGTTGAATGTTCATGTAAATAAAAGCCTAAATTAAATCTATTCAGCATATAAAGCAATCGTGTCTCTTCAGAATATTTCAACTAAACCGCTCAATTCATATGGATTCGTTTTACGATCTCTTTATGAACTTTTCAAAGTGTCAGACAGAAATCTCTCAGATTTCATTAAAAAGATCTTCATTTGTGTTGCAAAGATGAAATTCTTACAGGATTGGAATGACATGAGAGTGAGTAAATAATGACAGAATTTTCCTTTTTGGTCAAACTAACCGTTTAATTATTAAATACAATTTTAAAAAATACTCTCTGAAATTTTCCACAGATACCCCTGGGGGTCCGCAGACGCCGGTTGCCATAAACCACAATGAGCTTTTTGGGTAAGTAAAAAGATGAATGCAGAAAACTTTGGCAACACACTAAGGTCTATATACTCTGGACCAAATTTTGAGTTACAAAGTTAAATCTTTGTATCTCACTCATCTTCTCATTGTTTTTCCCCTTTTCTCTCGCTTTCAGTCATTCTGTTCATCTGTTGTTGCTCTGTACTTATCCTCTTCAGTGCTAATGGCTCTGTGACGGGGCCATCTGTTCACACACACACTGGACTGTGTGATGCTAAATGGCACTAGTGTCCTGGTATATGATAATCACAACAAATTTAAATAGGGTGTGTAAATGTGTTAGCACTGGGCAAATGAGATTATTCTATAACATTACACTGCATGGTTAGACTGGAGCAATGGACTGCATGAATAAACTAGAGCACAAGACAGCACTAAACTACATCAACTGCAGACCAAGATGCACCACTGAACTCCATTTAATGCATCATAAAACTTAAAAGTGCAACATAATACCATAGCATAAAGTCCAGCGTAAACCACAAGTATTAATTAGGCGATTAGACCACAGGATTAAACTCCAGCTCTGGATCACAGCAGAGGAGATTGTTGGCAGCATCTGAAGGAATGTGACCACTGGAGTCGTATTAGCTTAGCGAGTCCTACAGGACCAGATTAGAACATCAGAAAACCCTCACATACTGAACTATTTTCATGTGGCACATATTCGGCAAACGTCAAGGAATCTGAGTACAGACTCAGGTACTTAAAGATGAGTGAAAGGAAGCTTCATGTGTGCCAGCAGCAGTCTGGCCTATAAACCCGTAGATGTGACTCAGATAGAGGCTGTTTATTTTAGACTTGCCATTTTAAGCCTCTTGTGCTGTTAATATTTTATGTCTGTCACTGAATCAACAACATTCTCAGCATGGATTTCCCTCACAATATATATATATATATATATATATATATATATATATATATATATATGTAGTTCATGTAATTTAATTGAGCACGACCAAATTTAGACAAAATGCGACTTTTTAAAGAGTCTAAGCTTCTTTTCATTGACTTTTTTTTACCCTTAAGTTTATAATATTTTGTTCTTCATCTGGCATTGCCAAAAATTTTATCGCCAGTCATGATTGCTTATAGAATAATGTGAGCAGAAAAATAAGAGGAAATATCATGTATTATGAATAACAAAATATAATCAAAAATTAGAGGAAACACGATACATATATTTTATGTATCTTCAATATGTTGTAGTAATTTAATTTTAAAGTAATTTTTTCTTATATTTTTAACCAAAATGTTTATTAACAAAACACACATTTTGCATTTACCCAAAAGTATTTTAAGATTGGAAATGTATGTTTGGTAGAGTCTTTAGGTTTAAAATAAATATATGTTCAATTTGAAAATAATATTTTCTGTGCCATGCTGTTTACAACATATATAGCAAATATTTCAAAGATATTTTGGCCAAGGGCCATAACAGTCCTGCAGTGCAGCAGAAATGTAAGTAAAAAATGGTCTCACTATTTATTCAAATGTACTATTTATATGTGCAACATACTAATAAATTTGAACATCAAACTAACATTAGTTATTATGTATTATGAACAAACATGAATTAACAATGAACACTGTAAATTAACATTAACCTAGACTGATAAATACTTTAAAAGATGCTGTTGCTCGTTGTTAGTTCACGATTAACAAATGTTAACAAATGTTTTTTTTTTCTATAGTGCGACTTTCCATTGATTTCTAATGCTGAGCTAATGATATTTTATATCCCCTCACCTTAAATTTAACCCTCACATAACCTTTCTGCATTAGGACATTATTTAGTATGTTTGTTACAACAATTTCCTTGTGAGGATTGTTGTTTGGCCCTCATAATGTAGGTTATTTCAAGTTTTACTATCCTTGTGGAGCCATTCGGTCCCCACAATGTAGGCAAAACCTGAACCAAGGTACATTATTGTTTTCACCAGAGTATGACCCCAAAGAAAAAAACGAACAACATTCTTTCAGACCACCGTAGTCCCAGATTTAGTACTACTATTAATGAATAATTAATGTTCACAAACATGTTAGTCTGATGGGGATGTTTGTGTCTAGTGGAATATGGAACAGTAGAATGAAAGAGGGGTCAGATAAATGTTACCATGATGCCAACTGAATTATTAAGATCTGCTAGATTTAGCTTTGCAGCGTTTCCCTCCTCAAAAAGATCTTGGTGTCCTCTCACATTATTATGCTACAGGGGCTTGTACCCACGAGCAGACAGAAGGATTTCTCCTCAGTATTACTTGATGTTTCTTTTATCCTTGTTGTCAGTGGCATACACCCAATTCACCTATTGGCTTGTCTCTGTTGTTCTGAACACCACAACCCTCTCGGGTCTCTGGAGGGAAGGACTCTTCTGTGAGCATGTTAAGAGCCAACTTCAGGTCACAAACATTTATCGTCACTTTGCGATTTTGGGCTGAAACCTTCCATTTCTGCTTCACTTGAAAAATGAATGTCCTTTCAGACTTCAGGATACTGTATGTGACAAACTCTCTCTCTCTCTCTCTCCCTCCCTCACACACATACATATAATTTGATGTGTGTGTGTGTATGTGCTTGTGTGCTGGGAAATTGCTATTAATGCATCACAATTTAGCCGAACTGCATTAAAGCCCCAAACAGTGTTTTGGTGCAAAAGACAACATTTTCAATCTCTATCTCATCTTTCCTCCATTATTGTTCATCTGCCTGGCTGATATGAAAATAATGAGGAATTATGTGTTTTTATCAGCAAAGAGTTATGTAGGGCATCGATGTTAAACTTCAGAATGGTGGGAGACACTTACATGATACAGCCAGATAAAGCATGATTAGTATGCATTCATCTGCCTCTTTTTGTAACTATGTGTGCGTGATGATGATAATGCTAATTTATAATCTACAGATGTTTTTGATTATCTACCCACTTTTAATGATATGCTGATTTATTCAATAATATTTGCATTTTAAAAGTAAAACATAATATAAAAAGCATATTAATTTAGCTATATCTCAAAAAGCAAGAATGCAGTTCTGAACATCACCATGGATGTGATTCGGCTTTAGATAATCAAAGCCCTGCTGAATTCAGATCAACAAAATAACTTTGAGTGTGATATTGCTTACAGTATAACAGTCCAATAAACAATAGTCCAAACGAGGTCAAAACTGAATTATCTAGCAACACACAGTGTTTAGTTCTGACCCAGTGTTTTTGAATGAATCGGTTTAGTGAATGATACAAAGACTCACTGATAATGACAGTTGCTTGTTTTGTCCGAGAACAAATCGGTTGACTGAATGACTCAATGACTTGTTCTTAAAGGCGGCAGCTTGTCTCCAGCTACTGGCATAACCTGCAGAGTCGGGTACTCTTGGAACACCTCTATACTATTATTGTATACTATTTTGCAAATAGCTGCAGGTAAACATATACTTCACCTACAGCATTAGCCTACATCATTTTTTTGCATACCCATCACATCTCAACACATTTATACATGCGACATGTGCACTTTCATACACGAATGCAATGTGCTTCATTCACACGCACAGTCAAGCAACTGTACGACGATTCTCCCCCCTTTCTCTCGTCTTCTTTCTTTCTTATTTATTCATATAGCTCATATTTTATTTTCGTCAGTGCTGTCAGAGTGTGTATGGTATCTCTCCTGGCCTTTTCCCTCTGCCGTCAGACTTCATTAAATCTGCAAGTTGTATTTGCATAAGCGACACCAAGTCTCAACACCTACATCCCAGGGTGACGTGTAATTTCCTGGTGTGTGCGAGTGAGAGATAGACAGTACAGTGGCAGCGTCTGACAATATATGCGTGCAGCTTTGTTCACCTGTTTGTATTTTGCCAGATTCCTACTGATTCAAGGTAGCCCAACCATCCCATATGCTTTAGAAGTGAGCTGCGCCTATTATTATTCCACAGTGTTCCTGTTGGAATTTTAAAACTCACAGTCTCGCTGTTGTGAGGGGGGATTTCTGCTGCGGTGAGCTTCGGTGTACGTGCGCCTGTGGGTGTGTGTTTCATGATATCATGTATTATGATATCAGCATGCATCTCCATACACGGCCTATGCATCATTTCACTTTCAAATATCTATCTTTATGCCTCTCTCTATGCTGCCATTGTGGTTGGTATTTATGAATTTTTATTTTGGGCTAATTTCTCTAATCTCTTGATGACATGCGCAAAAACGTTCTCAGGATTTCCTCGAAGCTAAATTGCATGTGCATTGAACAGATTCAAGCACTCGATTAGACAAATACAAAATGCAATTTGTTGTCAGAAAGGCAAAGACAGAGAGAGCATAATGTTTACACTGCAAATAATTATTTTAGTTCCTTTTGAAACATGAGGGTGTGCATTTGGAATGACTGCGGTTTTGTCTTCAGACGTAAAGGTCAGAAAACAAAAAACATATATATAATGCTGATTATGTTATTTTCCCATGTATCAGTACCAGTGGAGGAGAAGTGAATAAATAAATCATGTTATCTGTGGCTCAATAAACCATTAGGTTTCACTAGCTTGCAGCCTCTGAAATCAGAGTATGGAGAACAAATATTTTCGACATTTTTAATTATTGAATATAATACTGACACATGTACTCAATAGCAGTTACCAGGCTGGATAAAAACATTGATAATAAAAATGATAACCTTAATAAACTTTATTCTGCTTGTTTTGAGAATAACACTTTGATCTTTTACACTTTTACATGTTCTAGAATATACTGGTACATCTATTCTGTTATTTCAGACTGTGGGGCTGAAAAGCTTTAATTTAGAAACAAACAATATACAGAAGTCCGTTAGAGGTCCAGATCGATTTTACATGTTTAAATGCTGTTTCAAAGATTCCGCAAGGAATGATTGGACCTTCTGATTAGGTAGCGCAGGAATGATCATGGAACTTTGGGAAGAACTGAAGGGCAAGGAAGGAGAGCATGTTGCTGAAGAGCTTAAACTCCATTGGGTTGCACTGGTGTAGATGATCCAAACATCTTTTGTATAAAACAAAAACAAAACAAAAAAAAACA
This sequence comes from Rutilus rutilus, assembly GCF_951802725.1. NCBI lineage: Eukaryota > Metazoa > Chordata > Actinopteri > Cypriniformes > Leuciscidae > Rutilus > Rutilus rutilus. The sequence goes on along the minus strand of NC_140232.1, from coordinate 20,835,466 downwards.
ACCGCATACGTACATCGAGACCCCCCAGCCAATACATTCCAGCAGCTATAGATCCACACCCAGAAGATCAAGCGTCCGGAAGGCCAGGGGGTCCATTGAGGAGGACACATTAACTTTTTAGGATGGTCCTAATGTTTATGGTGGATATATTTCTGGAGATCAGTCTGTTCCTCAGACGTTTTGATTTCAAATAATCTTCGTATGACTAATACTGATCGATCCTGTTAGCTGAAGCTCAATGGTGTCTATAGTTAGTCTTCACTTTCAGCACTTTTGTCCCAGTAAGTTGGGTCCGATGGTTCCATGGAGCGTAGAACTATCGGGTCACCTGAAATAGAGAACGAGAAAGAATGTAGGTTTGACACTTTGGTGTTTTCCCATTAGACACACCTGCACCTTTGTTTACCAGCACATCTGACTCCAATAACCCTATAAAATATGAATCATTATGAACTATACTGCCCTATTTTGTACAGAGGAAGAAGTCGTCTGATTCTCCGTCTCTGTTAGTACAGATTTAATTAATGCTTGACATTTATCTGCGCTGACTTGTTGTCCTGGCTGCTGATGGGCATGGTCTGCTGGAGCAGTGGGTGAAACAGTTGGCGCCCAAGCAAACTCATTCATTTAGAGCCTGGCACCTTGCCTTCCAAGTTGGCACAGAGGGACGACTGAAGAGAGTGCCATGGCACAATGCCCGATACTTGATCCACCCTCTCACTCTTCCTCTTTCTGTCCTGGTGTCTCTTTCAGATTTGGCAAGTTTTATGTTGCGAGAGGTGTGCTGGCATAGAACGAACAGTTACCATGCTGATCAATCATTTTAAACATCCATAATTGATCAAAGCAACTCTTCTTTTCTCCTCTCTTAAATTTTCACAGACCTATAAAATTATTTATAAAGTAAATAAAGAAGACAATATAAGACAATATACGTGCTGTAATATAAATTGAATTAGGTGGTTTTCGGCTTGTTGCTATGCAGTTAGGGTGTTCTGGGTGTTTGTCAGAACATACTGTAGGTGCTTGCTTGCGCACCTAAGCCAAAAGAGACAAAAGTCTTTATGAATTTTTTTTTTTTTTTTTTTTTTTGGCACAGATTATTGTTAGCAGGAACTACTAACAATAAGCTTTGATCCAGATTTTGTCTACATTGTGGGACCAAAATCTACCCATAGAGAAAGAGACAGAATGTGCGTGTGAGAGAGAGAGAGAGAGAGAGAGAGAGAGAGAGAGAGAGAGATGTGTGTGGATGGTCCAAATTCACATGAATTCATTGTGATGAAAAATGGATCAGTGTTATGTGGCACACAATAGCTTATCAGTCTTTGATCAAACCAGACCCTCTCCTTCACTTCTGTACTCCTCCCCTGTTTTATTTTTTGCCATAAAAAAAAAAAAATCACCATGACTCTTTTTTGAGGCAATGTATTAAAACGTCTCCATGTGTTGTTCACAACGTTGAAAAAAAATCAAGAGACTAAGGAAGTCTAGAGAATTTATTTCTGTTGAAACTTTTAATTGGAGAAGTTTTCAGTATTTCTAACTGCAGAGTATGAAAAATACATAGGCCTCTTCTATCATTTAATATAATAATTATAATAATAATTGTAGTTGTGTGTGCATAATTTGATTGCCAGTCCCAGATACTTCCTCTCCAGCAGAGTCCAAAATAACTTTCTGTCACACCAATTTCAGGTGAAGTGACAAAATCTACCATAAATAAATGACTACCATCATTTCTGGCCCTAATATATATATATATATATATATATATATATATATGTAGGTATTCCTAGGTTTTCACATTTTCCGCTTGGCAAGAGTTCGTTTTAGCCTGATCTTCAGTGACTATAAAGATCACAATAAAACTTGAAATCATGTCTTCTGGTCACTTCATTTTATTTACTGCTTTGTTCTGCCTTTGACTTTTTCTGTTGAGAAGAGTCTGAGTCAGTCACTTCACATCTGTCACTCATAACATAAGTGCTTGTGTGTTTGTTGCTTAGCTTGTCTCTCTCTTTCTTTGTCTCTGTCTCTCTTTGTCAAGATTCAAGCAGTTTTATTGGCAGGATAAAAAAGGGGTTGTCTCTCTTTCTCTGTTTTGTTCTTCTTCTTTTTTTCTAAATCAGGCTCTACTGTGTTTGATGTCAGTTCCAACAAACTTCAGGATCTCTCCACATGAACTCCTAAGGTATGGTACAGAGCGTGTTCACAACAAGAAGAATTAGGTCACTGAGAGAAAGAAAGACAGAGGCTTTGTTCCAAAATCTAGTGAGTTGCCTACCTAGACAATATTTTAAATACTGACAAACACCTTCTTTTAGCCACATTATAAGGCATCATTGCTTGTTTTTTCACAGAGAGGGCAATCAATGCAAAAACACTGTAAAAAAAAAAAAAAGGATGATGATGAACAAAGTGAGATAATGTCAATTATCAGTTCTAATCAGGGTCGTCATGCACTTAGTATTTTTAAAGAGGGCACCACTTGGAGGGAGGGGCATACATTATTAACGCATTTACTGGCGCTATTATTATGAATATTAGGACTATAAGTCCTGCATCGACCTTCCTCGTATACTGTAGCTTATAGAAATTAATTGAATTAAAGCATTAAGCACTGACACCGCAGGGCAAACTGCACCTTATCTCAGCGTTGTACAGAGCTTTTTGTGACTAAACATTTTTTTTTGGTCAATTTTTTTGACGAATTCCCCCAACTACCTGTGAATGCATGCGAAAAATCTATGGTTCTGCACGAATTGCCTAGTGCCAGGCTGTGGCTTCAAAACTAAGAAATTAGTTGGGGCACCGTTCATTTTCTACCTACAATATTCTAAGATTAAAGTAAACTTTATAGTTACCTACGCAATGTGTAGATATGTTATCAATAGAACACGTTGTCAAATTAGGCTATTTGAAAGGATTATTGCCGCATCCATAGACATCAGTGTATACTTTTCAAACTATGAATGTGTTTTGCAAGTAGGCTACTTCTGTGTATTTAAATGTCAGACAGAAACATAAAATACACATTATATGGTTGAAAACACTGAACAGTTGTGATATATGAAGAGCGCTGTCTCTGGCTCAGCGCCAGACAAATTTTGACTAAATTGAAATTAGCAGTTGATGACGTGACGCATTGAACATTCTAATCACACCGGTGTGAACGTACGTTTCAAAGTCTTTATTATCAAATGTAAAAATATCTTTTTTTTGTCTTCTGGAAGCTGCATTCAAATCCATTTGGCTCAAAAACCTGATAAGGCACGTGATTCTGATTCGAATCTAATATTTGTGTGTGACATGTATTTTGTGCTGGAGTGTTGCAGTATTAGCTTAGCAATATGCTAATGGGAAAATTTGTATCTAATAAAATCAATCTCTTGTGGGTTTTCTGTTTATTCATTCAGAAATGGGAGTTTAAATGACCATGACAGCTTTCAAAGTCACGGCATCCTCAGGCCAAAAGGACAGTCCTCATGTTTTGAAGTGTATGTGCATGTATGTGTGTGTGTGTGTGTGTGTGTGTGTGTGGGTGGGTGTGTATACTAACCTTGGTGGTCTTCACCTTGTTGCCTGTGCTGCAGCTCCAGCCTGTGAGGTCGGGCAGGACTTTACACTCCTCACCATCCACACACGGCTGCATCTGACACCACCACTTCTGAGCTACTATAGATGCTACACACACACATCAAGGGGAACATGGACAAGACCACTTAGGTTAGTACATACAGTACAGACACAGTCACTTCCAGTGAGTATAGGGGTCATATCATGGAATGGGGGGAAAACAAATCAGGCAAAATGTTGTGCTGTTCCTGGCTGGGTGTAGCACCTACAACTCTGCATCATTTTGAAGAAACCCAACATTACAAATGTATAGGTCCCACACCAACTCAGTGTGGATTGTTTTGTGAATTTGTCACAATGTAGTGCAGGCTCTAACTGCCTTATTTCATATGCACAAAGGTTAGCCAATCATAAAAGAGGGCATTAGAGGTCATAGCAAAAGCAGCCTGTTAATTTCGTAGGGTTGGAGAAAGGGTGGAAAATTGACCTGAAAAACTAAATTACTAGTGCTGTCGATTTAACATGTTAATTTAGAACACTTAATTAAAAAACAGTAATGAATTTAATCAAGCTCCCTGACACGTACTGTACACTACTACAAAAGTCACACTTACAGAGAGCAGGCAGTACAGAATGAGTACTTAAATGGGATGTGACAGGACAGCAGGGGTCCTGAGATGCATTTTTGAAAGTTGAACTGTTTGGCACATCATCTTAAAAACGTGCCAATTATAATGCAAGATGTGACACAACAGCAGTCTAGTAATTCATTATAATTAATTCCATTAAAATTCAAGCCCCATAAATTAAGACTGTTTTTGTACCTTGACTTAAGCTAAGTGGACTCCAGGGAAAGACATAAAATGAAAAAAGAAAAAGGAAAATAGGATATGACCCCTTTAAACACAGTGGATCATGGATCAGCTCAGGAGCAAGAAAATGGCAAACAGATGAGGAGTTATTTGAGATGATTCAGAGAGAAAGAATGAAGCATGAGATGGGGTGAAACTTGGCTTATTTGACATTTCCTCTCACGCAGAGCGCTGTGTGTAGAGACACTTGAGCTATTTTTTCCTGAGCTTACAGTCAGGCAAAATAAGATAACGATCGATTTCTCTGTCAAGTGGACAGTGTTGACACAATATTAAATGAAACAGCCAGACAGCTGAGGGAGACAAAGAGACGGGGGAGAAAGAGTGAAAGATGCAGGGGCGCAATTGTCTTTATCATCATACATATAGGGATGAATTTGCTAGTTGCACCAACATTCCAGTTCATCCAGACACTTGAATGCACTGAAGCTCTGTCAATGAGTATTTAAATTTAGTCGTTATTCATTTTAAGCACAAACACTATTTGTGAATTAGGCTATTATTAAAACCCAGTGCCATTTGCCTGAATAGAACTGAAATGATCTGAAGATCTGTTTTACCATCCACACAGGAGGGTGCAGCCCTTGTCGTTCCAGCGACTTGTCCCGGGAAGCAGGAACACTTAACCGTCTGTGATCGCTCCTCAATCTTATTTCTGTTACAGCAGCGGTGGGCGGCAATCACCTCACATGTGCCAGCCTTCACGTGCACTGCAACAAAGAACACACACGCACATTTCATAAGAATATTTGTCTCTGAATGACATTGCAGTCAGCATCTCATTTAAACAGGCACACCTGCAGTCAGTCATTTCACCACAATCTGTTACCATGCTATACAGCTGGTAAGTCCCGCCCCTTCCGCTAACCCCACTGGACCTCTAGGTTGAAAAATCGTCAATGCAAATGAATGTGAGAAAATAATTCTTTTCTGGTCCCGTTTGAATTTTGCCATGAATGTGAACATATGTTGTCTGTGAATTTTTAAGAGAATTTTTCGTGTGAAGAATGCTACAATTTAGCGGGTAGAAGTTTGATACGGTTAGACTTTGTGTGAGAGCACTTTGTGGACTACAACTCTTCGCTACATCAGACGGGAATCTGAAGAAAGAACAGCCCATTTGGTTTGAATTGTGACATTTGGGTACAAAACACACAGGCATCTCGATCTGTCTCCATAGATTATCGCAGCATTAGCACCGTGATTTGACAAGTGGAGGGAAAATGTGTTATGGGGTGACGTCACATAGGCGACATGTAGTCTTTCTCGTTATGTCTTTTCCACAACTGCTAGCCAAAGAATCATACAATATACTGTCAAACTCGTAACATGAAAAATTATATAAAAAATTCACAGACAACATATGTTCACATTCATGGCACAATTCAAACGGGACCAGAAAATAATTATTTTCTCACATTCACTTGCATTGACGATTTTTCAACCTAGAGGTCCACTTGGGGTTTTACGGATGGGCGGAACTTACCAGCTCTATGGGTACAGCTATGTTTTATGCAATATTTATAGTTGAGCCGTCAATCAATTAATTGTATACATAAATCTAATTTTAATTTGTCATGTAATTAATTTGACATTTTACTTTTAAATCAAATGAATTACGTGAAACACATTTTATTTTAATTATATTTACATTAATAACATTAAAAAATAATTTCATGGATTTGTAACATATTTTTTGAATGACATATTTGGCTGTATCATCTTTTCTCAATGTGTTTTAGTATCTCAGCGCCTCAGTAACACTTTGTTAACATTAGTTAATGTATTAACTAACATGAACTAACAATGATCAATAAAGTTTTTTATTTGACAGTATTTATTAATCTTTGTTAATGTTAGTTAATAAACATCCAGCTGTTCATTTGTTCATGTTAGTTCACGGTTCACTAATGTTAACAAACACAACATTTGATTTTAATGATGTATTAGTAAATGTTAAAATTAACATTAAATAAGATTCATAAATGAAAGTTCATTCTTAGTTCATGTTAATATAGAAGTTTACTAATGTTAACTAATGAAACCTTATTGTAAAGTGTTACCAAAATCCATTGTGAGTTAAAAAGTTGAACTTAAATGGTTGTTGTAAAAACATTTTTATTATGGAATTTACATACAGGTCAGGGGGCATGATTAATCGCACACATTATGTGTTCTGTTATTTTTTTATATATATTTAATTGTACTAAATTGAAAAGTTAAAATGATAGCAATCATTTATAGCTATTTTTTTATAGCAATCCTTTAACCTATACTCAAATAATCTAGGTCTGTTTTTCTTATGCAGGAAACATACACAAGCTTCCCGGTATTTTTTGCGAACTTTAATTAAAGCTCTAAGGGCCATAGAGATGAAAAGAAGACATAACCAAAAAATTTATAACAGAACTGCTCTGGGTGCCTGACGGCTACTTGCTAGGCTATCAAAATGATTGAAATTCTAACAGAGATCTTCACCATCTCACTATCTCAATATCACATCAATGAAAAGTGTTTTTTTCTTTCCGAGTGTTTGAAATTTGTAGACATGCCTTTGAAACGTTAAAGCTGAAATTGCAAAGCAGAAAAACACAGAGTTCTATTAGAGAAAGGCGAAAAATGGTGATAATGAGTAAAAAACAAATGTCTGAATTCATTTTTTTTTTCAAAAATCTCTCCTGATCTTTCTCAATCCACCCACCTTGTCTGGAGCATTCAAAACAGTTTATTGTGGATCAGTACAGCTTAGTGAAAAAACACCAAAGGCTTCAGATGAAATTTAGCCTGAGCTATTGAACATGCCCCTTAATGTTTGGAGTGGGTCTTAGCATCAGCCATCATGTTTGCAGGGGGATACTCTTCTAACTGTCAGGTAGTATAAAGCTTCTGATCCCTGTTTGTGGAGGGAGTTTTAGTACAGGGACAGTTATGCGGACTTGCACAAAGATCGATACTGCAGCTTTGGGGTGCTTTTTTTAATAGCGCCCAAAATAAAACCTCTAAATCTGTGCTGGGCCTTCTATTCCAAATCTCACTTGCTCGTTCCAGATTTATTGGCCATAAAAGCAAGTTGTGCATTAGTTTTTGGCTTTAGTTTATTAGAAAAACGAAACAGCCATGTTCTAAAGCAAGCTGTTGTTCCAGTCAAATCATATGTAGGTTTTGGATATGGATAACATGACATGATAGTTTTGCTGCTGCACTTCCTCTATAACTAATAATAGGGATACAGGACAGACAAGTGCCAACGTGATCTCATGAGAATACGTGTGTATTTTTACGTAAAGTGTAATTCTACCATACGTACATTTACTTACGTTTTATACACACAGAAACGTATAATACTGACGTATTTACAGCTCTAAAACGTAAAATATTTACATATTAACAGCACAAAAACGTAAATTATTTACGTATGAACAACTCTACCGACGTACATATTTGTACGTATTCTTATTTATGCATATTAAAATCGTGGCATTAATGTTTTGACTCTATTGCATTCAAATGTCTTCTCAATTACGTTTTCAGTCGCATTTATTATTATTAAATGCAGTTTACTCAAGAAATAGGCTAATAATCATTCGCTCTGTTCGTGCCTTCTGCTGCAAACTCGTTTCGGAGGATTAGCCTACATGCAGTTACACAAGAATACACTTTAAAACCTTAAAAATACCTTATTTAATCGTTTAACCATTTTGTAATATTTAGTTTATTTACAGTGAGACACAAAATGCGTTTTCTCCAATAGAACAATAATACACCAAAACCCAACATAAATTCACATTAATTTTATTAGCTTGATAATCCAAATCTTTACAGGGTTTCTGCAGGGTTTGGTCAGTCAAATTTAAGACTTTTTAAGACCTTTTTATGACCATTATGGTTTAAATTTATGACCTACACGATTATGAAAAATTCATTAAAATTCCTTTTAAAAAATGTTTTTCTACTTTCATTGAAAGTAACAAGATGTATTATTTAAATGCCTAAAGACAGCTCCAACGCCTTCTTACCCAGTATGCAATATGCTTGATACTGATTATTTGCAATGGGCTTGAGCCAACTACTAAACACACCATCTTTGAGCCATGGCTCGTTAAATGTAGGCCTACACTTTCCCATTGTGATAGACCGGGAGATTTCAGTTAGGGCTGGGCAATATGGCCAAAAACAATTATCATGATAATTGTTTTATATTAGTCAATATCGATAATTATCACGATAAATGTCAAATCTTTATTTTCTTTCAAGTTTAAAGGCAGACTGTTGCTTCTAAGTGAAAGTTGTAGAAACCAGAGCGTTAATTGTGGTTTTAAACTAACTTTACTCTGACAAACACTTGCTAAAACAGGTGAACATTTCACAAATCTGAGGTCTAGGAGGACATTCAAACATGTGTCGTTTGTCCTTAACAAAATAAATATCTTTATTGGGAAAATAATTACTTAGTTTCTGCATGTGCTAATAGGGGTCAAGTCTTGAAACAGGTTTGTGTTGCCTAACTTTGATGGCACGTATCTTCAGGAAATGTATGAAAAACAGTAGCCTAAATACATTATTAAATACTGTAAATATTCCATTAGTCCTTTAATACATTATCAGCACTAATAATATAATAAAATTCAATATGTATATCCCACATGGTGCAGTTAATATTACTAGGCTAAAGTAATCCATGATAAATGATGGGAGATTGTAGACGGAAAAGCCTTCTGACTGTATCGTTGTGCAGAGTTTCTCCTGTTGGTCAGCGCGGTTTCATCTGCCTTTAAACTGGTTTAAATCACTGAGACAGTGTGTTCTTCGCTGAATTCAAGCGCTTCTCACTGGATCTTGTGACCGAGACCGGTCAGAGTAAACGCGTCAGTTCTATCAGAGCCCGTCTACGGAGAGCCTTGGCACTCCCTATTCAGCCCCATTGTATTGATTTTGGTTGCAGTTCCATTAGAATTCCACTGGGGGTGATCGCGAGCGAGTGCAGACTGAATGGGAGTCAATGGGGCTATACGGCTAAATGTGTCTCTTTCACCCGATTGCCGTTGAGAAATCTCAGATTTTATTGTAGGCTTTGCAAGTTCAACATAGGTTATAGGTCGGAAGTTGAATGAACGAGTACTTATTTCTTTTCGATTTCTTACAGGTTGAGTTGTTGTTGCCCATAACACGCTAGCATTCTGCTAATGACGTCAGCATTCTGACGTCATTGACATTTTCAAAGACTTTTTAAACCAAATAAGTGGCTCTAAAAAATCTAACACCCAGCAATGTGTAATTTCTTTGCATCTCCTTTCGAATACAACATTCAAATTACTAGACAAAAAATTATATCCTGAGAAAAGTGGATTTTGAGGGTTTTTCGCCATAGACCTCCATTCATTCTGCACTCGCTCGCGAGCGCCCCCGCATGGACAGAGACGTGTTACTGCAGCCAGTCCAGAAACCGGAAGTAAGCAGAGAGTGCCAATTCTCTTCCTATTAGACATTCTCTGGTTCTATCGAGCTCGCGCTGCGCTGCCGTTTGGACTTGGAGCCGAGCGGGTAAATGGTCCGTGTGGCGCGCGTTTCAAATGAGCGTTCCGCTTTTGGCGCATTTAACCTGTGCATTTAACATTATGCCGCCAGCGTATTTTCAGGGGGGAAAGGCAATGGTAGAACCAACGAATGAACGAGCATATAAATTTAAGACGTGGCTAAATGAAATTTATGACCTTTATGACGTTTTTATGGCCTAAAATTCTTATTATTAAATTTAAGACGTTTTATGACTTTTTATGACTCCGCGGAAACCCTGTCTTTAGAATCCATACGTTTGCAAGAAAGAGATCCAAAATCAGCCCTTTATCCAGTGAGTGATCTTAATCTCCATTTCACAGGCTATCAGCAGCGCAGTCTGTAACCGTCAAATTCCGCGCTCGTGATGAATTCAAATTCAAAAATTGCGCCCTCAAGAAGCGTTACGACATGTTTTACGGCAGTGATATCAAACGATCATTGGCTCTCGCCACAGATTGCGACATGCCGTATTTCAGTCGGTAAACTACATTTGAAATGGAGAAGCGCGCGCGCCTTCACACAGAGCGAAGCCGGATTAACATTTTCTTGGATTAATAACTTAAATTCTGCCCTGTACCTCATTCAAAACTATTATACTGAAAGAGAGGACTGTGACTGCAACACATCGTCATGTGAACGACTTTTGGTACCGGTTTTGACATGTTCGCAATAAATAAATTATTGTGATTACACGTATGTTGTAATTTTTCTTCATAATTGTAGCCTATGTAGTTTTAAGAAATTGTTATGGGTAGGTTTAGGGGTAGGAGTAGGATTAGCTGCTAAAAAAATCTTTTAATGCTATATTGTTAATAAAATTGCCATTTCCCACACATCTCTGTACGTTTTGTCCTTTTTATATTCTGGATAAAATGGGTAGCTGCTAACTTTATGTTTAGGTTTGGGAGTGGGGTTAAGTGATCTTCCATTTATCTATAAAACGTACGTTTTCTATCTTTGAAAATTACGTATTAACAGTGAGACCAGGCTGTCATGCATTTATGGATATACGTTGAATCTATACGTATTTTAAGTTGTAATACGTAAATATAGATACGTATCGAACCTGAAATAACGTCCATATGATACGTAAAAGTCACTATAATACGTAAATATATGTACGAATTGGATCGTTTTTATTTACGTCTAATAAGTACGTTTCGTGTGTGAGATCAGGCTGAATTTGCGTCTCTCTGCACTTGCAGCCTGATCACACACGAAACGTACATATTTGGCAAATTAGTGTACAAGTAAAGGCCTATTCACAACAAGTCCAAATATTTGATGACATTTTAAGCAAAACATTAGGTCCGGTTTCACAGACAGGGCTTAGATTAAGCCAGGATTAAGCCTTAGTTCAATTAGGGCATTTAAGTAGCTTTTATAAACATGCCTTAACACGTGTTGGCATCTTGAGACAAAACAATGGCACTGACATATTTTAAGATTTGTCAGGGCAAGTTGCTTTATTTAACAGCTCAAACATGCATTTTAGTCTGGGACTAGACTTAAGCCATGTCTGTGAAACCTGGGGTAGTAAGATAATTACTTTTTTATTTTAGTGCAGTACAGCTTTGCAAACATCCTTAAAACAAGATTTGCAAAATGGGGTATAATAAGACTTAGAATTAGTTTCAAAACAATGTATCTTTAAAGTAAGTTTATTGTTCCTACCCCATTGAAAAGGTTTCTTTAGTTAAAGGCAAATTTTTTTTTTTAAAGTACAAAATAGATAAACTTACTTTAAGATATATTGTATAAAACAAGTCTTAACATCTTATGCAGTTTTGTGTCTTGTTTTGAGGATGTTTATATATATTTTTCTAGAAAACAAGTCAAAAATACTGATTAAGTAAAATATATATAATTCTGAATTGGACTTGTTGTGAAAAAAAGTTATACTTTTGTGTAATTTAATTGCATCAGACTTGGTGTGAAAAGCCCTTAACCGACGGTAGCATGAGGAACAGGCTAAGCAATGGAACCACTGTGTTGTTGTAAAGGACTACGATGAACCAACCAACATGATCAAATGTTACATACAGTGTTAGAATGGAATGACCTTTATCTAGTTGAAACATGAAAGTGCTGGAATGGAATATCCTTCAGAACAGAGCATGCTTTATGTTGCTTTAAGGAATGGCTCTGTCCTTCAGTGGATGGGCAGCACAGGGTGAAACAGCCAATCAATTCAATCTCTGCACACATTACCTCACACCAGATTAATCCATCCTGACTGGGTCAAAACAGGGGCTGACGCTGCTGGTCAACAGTCTGTGCTGTGTGTGTGTGCACAAAATGTGAAAATGTCAAACGTCCCGAGAGATCGACTTCTCAGCTGAGAAACGGCTCTTTCAACCATATTCTTTCTCATCATGCATCTCACTATCTGCAGTGACAGGGCATTTCATTTCTGTGTTCCCAGCATGATGGGATTCCACAATATGGCCCCTGAAGGTTTGAACGAGGGTGTTGTTCTCTCTCTCTCTCACACACACACACACACACTGACATACAGCGCCTGAGAGGAGTTTGGGTCAGGGGTCTGAGAGCTTGTGTTTGTCCTAGGGGAGTTTTGTTTCTTTATTTCTTTATTTCTTTCTTTCTCTTATTTCTTTCTTTCTCTTCATTTCTCACTTTCTCACCTCCCACTATCTTTTTCTTATCCGTCTCTCTGGTCCCGTTTTCTTTTCTTTTTTCATTTCTATCTGTCCCGCAATTTTTATTTATTTCCTACTCAGTATTTTTGTCTTGTTTTCCAGTACAACTATCTAAACATTTACTTGAGAAATGATTACTTGAAGCTAAATGTCATAAATGTATAAAATAAAAAACGCTGTTGAAAGTGGATCAGACCGAGCACCACAAGAAACTTGTATCTATCTCTCTATCTATCTATAGATAATTTAATTAAATACATATTTAATTACAATTTTATTAACAAATTAATTTGTAATATATTATTCAATAGTAAATACATTTTTAAATATTTTATTTAATAATATAAATATTTATGTAATAATATTATATTTATTGTTCTAATATATATATATATATATATATATATATATATATATATATATATATATATATATGTATATATATATATACACTCACCTAAAGGATTATTAGGAACACCTGTTCAATTTCTCATTAATGCAATTATCTAATCAATCAATCACATGGCAGTTGCTTCAATGCATTTAGGGGTGTGGTCCTGGTCAAGACAATCTCCTGAACTCCAAACTGAATGTCAGAATGGGAAAGAAAGGTGATTTAAGCAATTTTGAGCGTGGCATGGATGTTGGTGCCAGACGGGCCGGTCTGAGTATTTCACAATCTGCTCAGTTACTGGAATTTTCACGCACAACCATTTCTAGGGTTTACAAAGAATGGTGTGAAAAGGGAAAAACATCCAGTATGTGGCAGTCCTGTGGGCGAAAATGCCTTGATGATGCTAGAGGTCAGAGGAGAATGGGCCGACTGATTCAAGCTGATAGAAGAGCAACTTTGACTGAAATAACCACTCGTTACAACCGAGGTATGCAGCAAAGCATTTGTGAAGCCACAACACGCACAACCTTGAGGCGGATGGGCTACAACAGCAGAAGATCCCACCGGGTACCACTCATCTCCACTACAAATAGGAAAAAGAGGCTACAATTTGCACGAGCTCACCAAAATTGGACAGTTGAAGACTGGAAAAATGTTGCCTGGTCTGATGAGTCTCGATTTCTGTTGAGACATTCAGATGGTAGAGTCAGAATTTGGCGTAAACAGAATGAGAACATGGATCCATCATGCCTTGTTACCACTGTGCAGGCTGGTGGTGGTGGTGTAATGGTGTGGGGGATGTTTTCTTGGCACACTTTAGGCCCCTTAGTGCCAATTGGGCATCGTTTAAATGCCACGGCCTACCTGAGCATTGTTTCTGACCATGTCCATCCCTTTATGACCACCATGTACCCATCCTCTGATGGCTACTTCCAGCAGGATAATGCACCATGTCACAAAGCTTGAATCATTTCAAATTGGTTTCTTGAACATGACAATGAGTTCACTGTACTAAAATGGCCCCCACAGTCACCAGATCTCAACCCAATAGAGCATCTTTGGGATGTGGTGGAATGGGAGCTTCGTGCCCTGGATGTGCATCCCACAATTCTCCATCAACTGCAAGATGCTATCCTATCAATATGGGCCAACATTTCTAAAGAATGCTTTCAGCACCTTGTTGAATCAATGCCACGTAGAATTAAGGCAGTTCTGAAGGCGAAAGGGGGTCAAACACAGTATTAGTATGGTGTTCCTAATAATCCTTTAGGTGAGTGTATATATATTATTTTTTTATTTTTTTTACATTCAATTTTGAATCTATTTTTTAGTGAGATATTTTCTCTTCCAGTGGCGAATTCTGTGAGGTCTCCCCTCTGCCTGTTTTAATACCAACTTATCAAACTCCGCTGATTGAAATGTCAAGGTGTAAATATTGTGAGTGTTGGATCCTCTCAGAAGGGTGAATTTTATTACTCAGTCATTACAGACTGAAAACCTTCAATTCGTGTGGGAAACATTGCACAGCTCAGAGGGAGTGCAGCCGAAATCAGCTGTAAATGCCAAATGCAAATATTTGTGTAATCGGAATGAGAGGGCGATGGCTTTCCTGTATCGTGGGACCACAAGACGGCAGGGAGACAGGCTTGATGCATCAGAAATCATCAGGATGGAAAGAAAAAGATTTGTATTCTGCACCTTACTAGCCACAAGAGATGCTGTTAATTGCTCAGTATGTTAATGATATCTTCATGGTGTTTGGCGGCTTTACTTAAGACAGCTCACTTAGTTTCCAGAAACTCTGTCTATCTTGGGCTCTCACATTTTTTTTAACAAAACATGAATATGTCAACATTAATTTTCTCTATTTCCTGATGTTGAATATACAAAGTTCTGTCATGAAACTCTAGATGGCACAGTTGATAGGTCCTTAACTCAATCTGCTTACAATCACATCATCTATAGGGCACAGCTGATTGGTTCCTGCTGTATCAGTAGCCAATGAGCTCACTGCTCAACCTTCAAACACTGGTCAGCATTTGTTGTAGCAGTGCAGTGCACTTTCAGAAATCCTCCACCTTCCCTAGCTCCACTTGTATAGATCAGCTACGGGTATTTCATGTACGCTATATTGTAAAGCAGCAGCATGTCTTACTTGCTCGCAGCTGTGTGTCGTGTGTGTTTTGGCAGTAAGTCCCATATATGCTCTGCAGCAGCAGCGTAGAAGATCTATTCCACCACGACCAAACATATCATATCATAAAACATTGTCATATCCATTACCATGCCAAACAATCCAAGAGTTGTCATGACAGGAATATTTTTATTAACTAAAAGTTTTACAATTATTTTTGCACTACATCAAAATGTCCACCAAATTGTTTTCACGTAAATTTTGAATCTATTGGTTATATGTTGATAATTTGCTTCATTTTAAAGGCTTTTGGTGAAGTGGCATTCTGGGAATTGAAGTTTTCTTCTATCATGGGCCATAAAGTGAAAATATGAACACATTTTCATAGTTGGCTTTTCAGACATTTATTATTTATATCATATAATGTTTCTTGAAATGCCCTTTGTATTATGTATATTATAACATATTATGAATAATGAAAAATGACTACACTTACAGAGATTATAGCGATTTTAAATGCAACCTTGATGAAAATTCAATTCAAATTTGGGAATTGGAATTTAAAAGGCATTCTTAAAGGTATTGCGGAGGATTTTCTTTTTCCGGGTGGATCATCAAGACTATTGGTCCTCCTAGTTGTCAATCATTCTGGTGATATGTTTACGTAAGGGCGTCGTACGTGCTCGTCCCTAGGTAGTTTTCGCTTTCTGCGCATGCGCACTTTCGGGTGTATGTGTGTGGTGAGCTAACGTTACGGTTTCAGCCATTCATTGAAGCTCGCGTTCTCAAGAGTTCTTGCGTCGCAAGAGAAAAAATGTCTACGAATTGTATGACAAGAAGAGAAAGGCCACTGAAGAAAGAAACAAGACCAGAGTGTTTTTGGGAGAATATTTCACACGCTGGCGTGCGCCAAAAGCACAGGTTGGGCTTCCCACTGATGCCTCAGTCGCGAAGTTTCTATTCAACAGGTAAAGTTTGGCATGCTATTTGGAGAAATCCATTTAAAAGCACTGCTAGTAAAAGTTAATGTAAGCTATGATTAGCGATGCTAGCCCTGGCACAAGTCACGCACCGCGCAGACACGGTAAACATCTCAATTTGTCTAAAGTAATTATGACCAAATGGTAAAAGGTATCACGCTGAAATGTTCTAAAACCTTGTGTGTTCATTTTTGATAATTCCAATGTGTTCACATAGTATTTATTACACAAATGCAACAAGCTACTTCTCCATTGCAGATCATGTCTTGAGTCCTCACTCAATCGATCAGTATAATAAGTAAATAAAACACGGAAGGGCATTTGACATTTTGTCTTGCATGAATGTTTTTAAGTTAGAGTGTTTTTGGGAGAATATTTCACACGCTGGCGTGCGCTAAAAGCACAGGTTGGGCTTCCCACTGATGCCTCAGTCGCGAAGTTTCTACTCGACAGGTAAAGGAAAGTAGGCTTGTATGAGCCATGCCAACAGCAACTTGTAAACAGAGCGTGCACGAGGAGAACTAGGCTTGTGCATGCTCTCTCGTGCACACGTTTAATAGGCATTCCCTCTCGGGAGCAGGTAGAGTGTTGCGCATGTGCATTTTTTCAAAAAGTGGAGAGGGCGGTTCTTTTCTAAAATTCGGGAAAATCCTCCACTGTACCTTTAATTCAATTCTGAATAACATATCACTATACATTACTGTAATTTCTGTTGGTCATTATGATGATGATGATGGGAAGTTTCTGATATTCCAACAAAAAACATGCAGCCTTCAAGAACCAGTTTATCTGTATAATTATACAATCCCACACTGATATATCAAACAGTTTCTCGTTCAAATGTCTGTGGGGAAACTGACAGTCATTATGTCTCTGAAGGCGCATCCCCTGTGGCATAGCTTTAAAATTGACTCTTTAGAAGAAGAGCCCTCAAATGCATAAACATATTCATACATGCACAAAGATGAGCTAAATCATTTTACAAACATGGGCACAGATGCTTTAAAAGGAGGTTCACACAAAACCAGCAGAGACAACATGAAATATACAACAGTAATAAAAAATTAATAAGAAAAAAGACAAGGAAGAAAGAAACTCAAGTGTTTAACTTCATAATAAAATGTGTCAGGGTTGGTACAGGAATCTAAATAGGTAGCTTGGGTTTCTTCTCTAATCAAACAAACCTGAAGCATTAATCACAGTCTTTGGGTTCATTTGAAAATCACGTGTTATAGTGCATGGCTGAATCTAAACTCTGGAGGAAGGAGGATCTTCAGGAATAGGATTGACTCTAATAACTCTCTATATCAAATTTAATCACACATAGAAGTATCCTATAGATAGAGAGTCAGAGGGATATAAAAGAGATATTCTACCAATAGAGAAATGTAGTGAGAAAAGCACAACGCTATTGTTGAACTTGCTGTGTTATACTAGCAGGTCTAAAGCTTTCATTTCGTTATCGATCTTTTGGATGGCTTTAATATATCACTGTTTTCACTGTGCCTGTGTGTGTGTGTGTGTGTGTGTGTGTGTGTGTGTAGGTGCGCACTCAATTGTTTGTGCACTGCACTGTAATACACTGTAAGCAGATTGCTGGCAGGTATTATAAAACAATGCAGTGAACATAGACACATGTTCTCATATACTATTAACCTGTTTGACTTTTCATAAGACACAATGCATAATGGGACGCATTGCTGAAGGTAATGGGTTTTATGAGAATCTCCCTTTAAAGTTTGAAAACATTCAAATTGAAAATATATCTCAGCAATACACTTACACTGCGCTGAGGCAGAGAGCAAAAATGTCAAGAAGTCCAAGAAATGTCCCAGGAGGTGATTTTTATTAGACCTAATATATTGAACTGTATTTTTGTTATATGAAGGCCACGTTAAACACAATTTGTTTTTTGTTTTTTTACATTACATGCTTACCAAGGAGACAGTAATGTCCCTGAAGAGCATGAAAAGTGAGACATGTGACGTGTGAAGAAAAATCAGGGTAAATATCATATATGAACAGAATACTTTTATTATGCATAATTTTCCAAAAGCTGTAACTTTGTCAAATTATGAAAAAAAGATAATAATAATTGTAATACATGAAGTTGTATTTTTGCATTTTAGGACACATTAAAGGGATAGTTCGCCCAAAAATGATATTTAAGCCATGATTTACTCACCCTCAAGCCGTTCGAGATGTATATGTCAATCTTTTTTCAGACGAACACATTTTCAGTTATTTTAGAAAATGTCTTAGATCTTTCAGTGGTTATAATGTGAAGCTATGGGGTCCAGCTCGTTGAAGTCCGCAAATGTGCATGCATCCTTCACAAAAGTAATCCATCCGGCTCCAGGGGGATAAACGAAGGCCTTCCGAGGGTAATCCGTGCGGTTTTGTCGTAAAAATATACATATTTAAAACTTTATAAACGAAAATAACTGGCTTCCGGTCGCGGTCGACGCGCGTTCACGGAGATGGATGCTGGCATATGACGTACGACGTAGCGTAGGAAGCGTCGTGACGTAGAACGAACGTAGAGTTTTGTTTTGCTCTGCTCTCTGGCTGCGCTGTCACGTTCGTACTACGTCACGACGCTTCCATCTCCATGAACGCGCGCCGACCGCCACCGGAAGCCAGTTATTTTCGTTTATAAAGTTTTAAATATGTTTATTTTTACTACAAAACCGCACGGATTACCCTCGGAAGGCCTTCGTTTATCTCCCTGGAGCCGGATGGATTACTTTTGTGAAGGATGCATGCTCATTTGCGGACTTCAACGAGCTGGACCCCATAGCTTCACACTATAACCACTGAAAGATCTAAGACATTTTCTAAAATAACTGAAAATGTGTTCGTCTGAAAAAAGATTGACATATACATCTCGAACGGCTTGAGGGTGAGTAAATCATGGGCTAAATATCATTTTTGGGCGAACTATCCCTTTAAATCCTAGCTAAACAAGAGAGCCTGCAATTTTATTTCCAAAAAAGTTTCAAATGTAATTTCAACACAGAATACTGTTCAACAAAATACATTGAAAGGTACACACTCCTCCAACACAGTCTCAAAAGGAATAAATAATGTGCTAAAAACAAAAATTCATCACAACAAGTGTTGCTTTGAAGTCATTTTAAGCTCATTTTAAGATTATTCTGTAAAGGCTTTTTCGGACATCTTTGCTGACGGTGACTATATTTCTATTTTGTATTAAATTATTGGTACTATAAATGCATCCACCTGTTAACTTTCATACATGATCATTGTGGACTGGTAACTTATGTAAGCGTGCTTACTGCTAACATCTGTGTTCTATTATGTATGTTGAGCACAGCGATCACACAAACGTACGTCATTCATACAGTACTGTAACTAGAAATATCTCCCCGAATGGCACTAGCATGTTCTGTACATGCAATCCTATACATTATTCAGACATGTTATACAGACTTGACAGAGTGTGTGAACGAGCGTGATTTTGTGGTCTTATGCTGGTTTTGATTAATGTAATATAATATAATATAATATAATATAATATAATATAATATAATATAATATAATATAATATAATATAATATAATATAATATAATATAATATAATATAATATTTGTTTTGATTGGTCGAGATGGACTGAAAAGTGAGTCTGATGACATCTGATCTCCTCTGGAGATTCAACCATATAAACATCCCCAGAAACATATTTCACTTTTACAAGCGGCTTTTTCCTCCCGCTTTGTGAGGGGGAGTTTCATGACATGGCTATTAAAGCCTGTGTCATTTTATGGCCATTTCAATCAGGCTCTATTTCAGAGGAAAAATTGAGCTCCACCCCACATCAGGGTTCACCAGATCACCACACACATCACAATTCATACAGATAGTTTACCATCACACACACAAAGACACACATGTTTGGTTTTCATGTTTTATGGGGACATTCCATAGACATAAAAATGTGTATACTGTAGTGTACAGTGTTTTTATACTGTATATTGTATCCCCTTACACTGACCCTACCCCTAAGCCTACCTCTCACAGAAAACTTTCTGCATTTTTACATGTTAAAAAAAACAAACTTAGTATGATTTATAAGCTGTTTTCCTCATGGGGACCAATAAATGTCCCCACAAGGATAAGGATTTTGAATATTTTAGGATATCTTTGTGGGGACATTTTGTGTTACATAATGTAGGGTTCATCATCATTATCAGGTGGATGCTGATAATGCTCTTTTAATGATGTAGTTTTGATTTGGTTTGTTCAGTTAAATGTGTGTGTGTCTGCCGGAGCAAGTTTCACCAGCCGTGTGCTTTATTGCAGTCTGCATCAGTGGAGGCATGCATTAAAAATAAAGGCTAGATGGATTGGGAATATGGGCGTCCCATTAAAAACCCTTTTAACCTGCTCTCTAGTGTTGTCCACTATACAATACCATGCTCTACTGTAACAGCTATAGCTCTCTCCACACGGAGAACCAGAGTGGTTTTATCTCTGTCTTTTATTTTGTTTTTCTGAGGTAGTGAGCAGCGAAATGAAAATTTGTGCAGAAATTTTACAAAGTCTGAGACGTTTAAATACAGATAACACTGTAAAAAAAAAAAAAAAAAAAAAATTTAAACGATAACTTATTAAAGTTACAGTTTATCTAATAGTTCTGTCATGGTAGTTTGGCATGGTAATGGATATGACAATGTTGATATGTTTGGTCATGGAGGAATAGATGCCAATACACACACAACACACAGCTGTGAGCAGTAAGACATGCTGCTGCTGTACAATATAGCGTACATGAATTGCCCGTAGCAGATCTATACAGGTGGAGCTGGAGAAGGTGGAGGGTTTCTGAAAGCATGTTGCAACTGCTACAGAAAATGCTTACCAGTATTTGAAGGTTGAGCAGTGAGCTCATTGGTTACTGATACAGCAGGAACCAATCAGCTGTGCCCTATACATAATGATGTAATTGCAAGTAGATTGAGTTAAGGACCTATCAACTGTGCCATCTAGAGCTTCATGGCAGAACTTTGTATTTCTCATAGAAAAAAATGAAATGCATTAAATAGACTAAAGTGTACCGTATTCATGTTTATTTTTCTTGTGGAAAGTGCATTGTGTATGTATGTGTTTAAGTGTGTATCCTGGCTATCACGACAGCCACTTCTGGACGGCCCATTAACCAAGACAGGATGAGTCACTTTAAGAGGCTTTTAATCTGTGGGAGGGGCTGATCTCAGGCCATCATCCAATCACAGTCTGCACTTGTGCAGTTATTATATTCATTAGCGCAGATGATTATGAAGCCTTGATGAGAGGAAACGCCCTGCTGCTCTCGAGCACTGAAGACACCTGGAGCAGTTACACTACTGAGAGGGATAATGGAATTACACCTGCACCAGTGCACTCTCTCTCTTTCTCTCTCTTGCTTTCTCTTCAGTCATTAAGAGATTGTTTCTCTATTAAAGTACAAGACCATTGCTCCTTTGTTGTAGTGTCTATTGGAGCATGTATAAACCCGATTAAAGCGGGATGGTTCTTATGAATCCTGCTTTCCCTAATGAGTTCCACAGATATAATAGCTCTGTATCAACACTTAGTGAGCTGGCTACCTAGACAGCATTTTAGAATTGATTTATACAACAGTATATAAATAATAGTAAAATAACACTGTATACTGCATTCACTATCAGAAATGACCAGCCTGGTCTCATTGTTAATATGTAGGTATTAACACATAACATTTACAGGTACAAAACGTACATTTTTGTATGTTTGGATAGATGCTGAAATGTACAATATGGACATATTGACAACATTCAAACGTAATCATTATTACATATTTATAGCTAAAGATATTTACAAATCTTTTATATCATACCCATCTTCAAACCCAAACATAGCCATTTAATAGAGGATATAAAAAGTATATAAAACACAATGGACAGAAATGTGTAGGAAAATAAAAATTTTAGTAACAATATAACTAATCCCGCTAATCCCAGTCCTACCACTAAACCTACCCATAACCATTTCTTAAAATATATGTAGGTTAAAGAAAAACACAACAGACAGACAAGTGCAATCGCAATAATTAATTGATTGCATTATTTGAAAGGCATTTTAACATTCAATATGCATTAATTGCAAATTATTCGATTATATTTTCAAGGCAGCTCACTAGTTTTAGGAACAGAGCTAATGTGTCATTTGTGTGTCTTTGACAGAGACGTACCTGAAAACACACACAAAAATTTCATAAGACTAAAGCTTGAATCTGTCAGGCGACATCAGGCAATTGAACCAGCCTGAACAGTTGTTGTTGTTTACTGTTTTCCCTAAGCAGATTTCTGTCATGTGTGATTATGCATCACTTTTGAAAATCTGTACGGCTGGGAGCAATAGTGACCTCTCTTGCACAGAAAGTAAGCGTTTAGACATCCTGTTCCCAGAATGTGTCACAAATATAACTCTGGCAGATGGCGAGAATGTGCTGTTAATGATATCACTTCCTGTGCAGATATATATCGAAGCATCATTAAATATCAAAATATGGCAAAAAACGTCTCTTTTGGCTCTGTCTTTCTCTGACTCTCTCTCTCACACACACACACACACACACACACACACACACACACACACACACACACACACTTACGCTCTCCCTCTCTCTGCCCAGAAAGAGTATGTAATATTAAAGTCGGATTAGGGCAAAAAAAGCGGATTAGTATTTTAGTAGCATTTGTGTTATATTTAAAGTTCTAATATTAAAGGACTAGCAAATATAAACCCAGCTTAAGCATATTTCTCTCACACATTTCAGATCACTGCCATGTTGGGGATATTTATTCTCACTTCTTATCTGGTTTGTGTCTTGTCTCCTTCCTGAGCATCTGGCAGCGAGAGGTCTGCGTGTGGCATTGCAGGTGGAGAGATCTGCTCTACTGCCCTCTAATCTGCTAATCTGTTAAAACATGCTGTCCTCCAGCATACGCTCTCTTTGGGACAGTGTGGTGTTAGATTATTTAAGCCCCCACTGTAGCAGGAGACAGGAGATCATCCCTTCCTGATAACTGTGAAATGGAGAGGTTCATGTAAAATGACGGCCGAGCGCAAAATCTGCCCAGCAAGCACTTTTCTCTAACCCGTTTTTTCCCTCGCTCTCAGTCTCTATTAGGGCATCGGCAGCATTGACGTTAATTACAGACCATCGAATGGAGGTAAAAAGCTCCATCCATCAAAGACAGACACACTGAAGATGTGAGACTTATTGAGAGTGTGAGACATGGTAAGGATATAAAATATAAACACTTAAATCCCACACTGAGATTTTCATTGACTGAGAGAAGAGACAGAGTACATGATTCATAGGGCTGCAATGGAAACACGTTTTTTTCTTCCCTACGATGCCATCCTCTGAAACCTCAGTATTGATACTTAGGGCCCTATTTTAACGATCTGAAACGCAAGTATCAAACGCGAAACGCAAGTAACTTTGTGGGCGGATCCCGACACAAATCTAAAATGGGTTGGTCTGAAGTAGCTACATTACTAATAGGTGTGGTTTAGGTGTAATGTGAAATAAACCAATCAGAGCATCATCTCACATTCCCTTTAAGAGCAGGCGCGCTTGTTCCATGGCGGATTGCTATTATAACGGCAGATTTGCCAAGCGCACGCCAGGAGCGGTTCACAGCCGAGGAGACCGACGTTCTCGTCAGGGCCGTAAAAGACAGAGAAGTGACAATAGCCGCTTTCCGACCAAGTAGTTACAGGAACTTAGTTATAGGAACTGTCCACTTCTAAACAGTTCTATGAACTACTCTCCCCCAAACTCGGTTTTGCTGTTTGCGTTCGCACTGGCCAAGTGGCCATAGGAACTGGTAGGAGGGGTAAGGGAGTGACGCAAGCACGGCGACTTTTATTTTGACGGAGCGACGGACCTTTATTTTGACGGCGCTGAGAACGCCAGAGCAAACAATGCTCGCATTCTCTGTGTTCATTAGTTAGCGATCTGTCTAACAGTACTGTTTAACATGTTATTAGATAGAATTGTTATAGAAAGTACACAGTATATGAAAAAAAAGTTATTAGCCTATGCCGTGTGGTTGATGTCCAGTGTTGCTAGCTGAGCAGAAATACATAATCATGTTTGACTTGGTCCCCTCAAAGTTGCGTTGGATTTTCTCTTCAGCATAAAGGTTTAGAGGCCCATCTATCACTGTTTTCCATGTTTATATCTAGTTTCTGGAGTAAATATATAGGCTATAATCTGTGTTTACATTATAGCTGTTTTAAAAATGGCAGGTGCTGGTGTTTTGCGTGCGTTCGGTCATCAGCGTACACTAACGTCACGGGTAGTTCCTATAGTGCTGGCTACTCTGAAGTAGGAGCTAAATTAGTTCCTCCAAATGGAGTTCCTGGAACTAAAGTCGTTCCTAGTCTGCGTGTTCGCACCGCAGGAACATACGGGTACTTTAGCCAATAGTTCTAGGAACTGTGAAAAGGTTCCTCCGGTCGGAAAGCGGCTATTGTATGGGAATGGGAGAAACTCACCCAAATTAGCTTCAGTTAAACAGGCGTATAATAATTTTGGTAAATGCGTAAGCTAGATTTATGCCTATTTTTTCACATCTTCATGGACACCCCAATGATTTCCCTCATGTGGAATATTTTTCCTTGTAATTATGTATGGTTTGCAAAAATGGCAACTGCTGCTTCTGTGTGTAGATGAAAGAAGCAAAGTGTATGCGTGTTGTGCACGCGCTACATTATGGCCAAGCATGCGCCCTTAAAATAGCACCTGAAAGCGCCACTGACTTTAGACTAGGTTTTTCCTGGTCTATGGCGGAATTGTTTTCTGGAACTGCAAAATAGCACCAGGGAACGTTTGCGCCGGAACACGCCTCCTCTTTTCGCTTAACCGCCCCCGGGAGCGCAAGTTCATTCCCTAATTTACCGACGTGCGTCTGTCGAGGGAAAAGTCCGCTGTGCGTCGGGTGCAAAATAGGAATGATACATGTGTCGGTGTACAAAGTCAATTGTGCTGGGTGCAAGATAGGGCCCTTAATCTTAAAGTTGGCTTTAAATGAAAAAATAAACGTTTTGATCATATTGTGAATAATTCATCCATGTAGGTTTATTTCTTTTTTTTTTTTTTTTTTTTTTAACCTAATCTAAATAAACAGACTTCTCTCTGTGATGTATGCAGGACTTCTCCAATGATTTATTCTACTTAAACTCCACCCCTTTCTTACAATCGACTGCAAGCTCACATTTGCATCTGCCTCCATTCAATTAACAACTGATGCATAGAACTGAATCCCCGCCTTTTTTGATAATACACTTCACTCAGATGTACGTCACGTCACAGTGGAAAATTCATTGTGAATTTAAATAGTAAATAACTTGCCTCAGGTACTGTATGATGATCAATAGATTTAATAATTAATTATCATTTATTTACAATTAGTTTCGTATTTTCTTTTGGAGTTAATACATTAACCCATTCAGTGTTTTAAAGGGATGATTCTGAGTAATTTCAACCTAGGGTCCTTTGCACCATGACCTCGAGCCAAACGAAAAAAGAATTCCACATAAGAAATTCAATTGCTGTAGGTCTTTTGCAGAATTAAATATTTCAAAGTCAGTGCCAGTTGGAAAAAGGGAAATCATGGGGTGTACTTACATTTTCACAAAACTAAATCATAATTTCACATCACTAACTTGACAAATTAGTATTACTCACAATAATAGATTAAATACATGATTAAACATTAATAACGGCAAATTTACATATAAACAAAAAAAAAAAAACATTTAATGAATCTCACGTGTCATTGCATACATTTTTGTTTCATGTCACAGTGCCTGAAACAAAATGCTGATATAATACTGTTGAAGTTTTGATTCCACTGTAATTTTACTATATTATATGCCATGCAACCTTACATATGTTTGTGTTTTTCTTGTCCTGTTAACAGAATACATATAGGCTTTGGCTTTCTAAAATATTCTGAAATGTCAGACAGATGCCTGTGGGGATAAACGAGAAGAGAACATTGCCAGACATGAGTATCACACATCCTGTCTGCTCTGGTCAGGCCTCTTCCAATAATCCAGAGGTCAGTGTTCCTTCCTTCTCAGCCCGACCTACATTTACACACCTCAGTCAAACTCCCAGTGCAAACAGCCAACTCTCAAACAAATTTTATCCAATACACTTCAGACCCTCGAGAGAGACAAAAGGAGGGGTAAAGAGAAAAAAAGTGGCATTTTGACAGCTGTCCAATCCCGCTGAAGCTGAAGATGTTATTCTTTCGCTCCAATTTGAGAGGAACGGAACCTTTCCCCTTTCCTGTCATCCCGCGCTTCTGTGTTTCCTTCTTTCCTTTCGCAATCATCTCTTCCTCATTTCCGTCTTGTCATCCAGAGTCTCATCAAATGTCAGAGGACAGCATGCTGTCCCAGAGTGCTGGCTCCATCTGCATCTTCAAATACATATTTGTGGTGTGATCTCCCTCAGGTCCAGTGGAAGGGGTCAGCACTTTTATACAGAACCCTGATGAGACCACCTAGTAAGAATATGATGGAAATGTCCCAGGAGATGCCACTCTCTCTCACCATCTCTTGTATTTTACACTGCTCTAGTCAGTTGACCAAAGCTCTTCAAAAACAACCTTCACAGACTGGTATGTGCAATAGAATCATAGGCTGCTTTGCTTTTATTTGACAATTCTATCATAATTTGGTCTCCCTCCTGTCGTTCCAGACCTGTGTGACTTTCTTTCTAATGTGGAACACATAAGAAGATATTTTGGAGAATGTTTGAGCTGTTTTTGTCCATATAATGAAAGTCAATGGGGTCCAAAAGTTTCAAGCTGCAAAAAGGACATAAAGGTAATTAATCTCACTGGTCCGCCCTTGGGGTTTGTTCACCTTTGTTTACATTATATAGACTACTGTCTACAAATATGAATAATGTTAACAAATTATACATCTTTTGAAAGGTCTATGGGTTTAGTGTCAATACATGGTGTCTGTTTTACAATATACTTCTGATGTATACGATAACTTTTTATGTGATTGTGTCTGAATAATTAAACTTTTATACACTTTCAAATCAAATCAAAACACTGATCAATGCACGCATAGGCAAACTACATTAAATATGCAATTTGAACCTCAAAGTCAAACCTCATTGGTTCTCGCACATCACATGACCAAACATCATGGTTCATGTTTTCATATTTGATGCAAAATAATATACTAGATGAGTCATATTGGTTAATTTTGCAGTTATTGGTGCTGGCGGCCAGGGTGGACCAGACAGTTCAGGGGACCATGGCGGCGCGGCCTCCATGGTCCTATCAAGGGACCCACTGCCCTCCCCCAAAATTTTCTTGGGGTCAGCTATGGGGTATTGGCCTGGAATAGATACCCGCTCAGGAACAGATATGACGTGAAAAGTCTCAGGCTCGGCAGACGTGACGTGAACAGTCTCTGGCTCGGCAGACGTGACGTGAACAGTCTCTGGCTCGGCAGACGTGACTTGAATAGTCTCTGGTTTGGCTGACGTTACGTGAACAGTCTCTGGCTCGGCAGATGTGACGTGAACTTCAAATGTGTGCACCGACCACACACACCATATGGCTGTGGCCATAATGGTTAGTGTAGCAGTCACTGAGGGCTCTGGATTAGTGGCAGCCATCTCTGCTGAGGGCTCAGGTTCAGGCATGGCGGCGGCCATCTCTGCTGAGGGCTCAGGTGACGTGGTGGCAGCCATTTTGTCCGGAGACACTGGCTCGGCGGCGGCCATCTTGTCCGGAGACACTGGCTCGGCGGCAGACGTGGCGTGAACAGACTCAGACATGGCAGACATGACGTGAAGAGATTCAGGCTTGGCAGGCATGACGTGAAGTGGCTCAGGCTTGGCAGGCATGACGTGAAGTTCAGGCTCGGCAGGCCTGATGTGAAGAAACTCAGACTTGGCGGGTACTGTAGGGTTGCGGGGCTCCTCGTCCGCCAAACCCACAGTAAAAGTTGAGCCACTTAATAAAAGGGCATAATCAATATACTGGGCCAGGGAAAAAATTATTTTTACCCCTGGCAATCGGGACCGCACCGGATCGTTCAGCCCAAAACGAAAAATGTCCTTAAGAGCCACATCATTAAATTTGACCTGACAGCATAGGAGGGCAACCGCTGGGTTCATTGTTGGAGGTCAAGTACTCTGTAAAGTGATCCACTAGAGGCAAGTGTAAATGAGAACCCAAGTGCAGTTTATTATAAACAAAAGCAAACATGAAACAAAAACATGGCTCAGCATGAAAACTCAAGACATGAACATGAACATGAACATGAACATGAACATGAACATGAACATGAACATGAACATGAACATGAACATGAACATGAACATGAACATGAACATGAACATGAACATGAACATGAACATGAACATGAACATGAACATGAACATGAACATGAACATGAACAGTGGTTACAGGAAACAATACTTGACAAACACACATGGCAAACATGAGGGCTTAAATACACAGACTAATGACAAGACAAGGGACACCTGTGAACAATGATCAGACAATTAACCAATGACAAGACACATGGCAGGATCACATGACAAACAGGGAATCACATGACAGACATGGAAACATGACATGAACAAACCCAAAACATGACACACCCCTATGAGGCACCCCTTTTTGAGGCACCCCCATGATTTTCATAATGTAGACAAAATCAGTTGAAACATACTTCATCATACATACATCTTTTGTGTTTCAAAGAAGAAAAAAAAGCCACACAAGTTTGGAACAACGTAAGGGTAAGTAAATGAATGTTCATTTTTGGGTGAACTATCCCTTTAAATTAGGAGAGAATATTTCTAGTCAATCTGTTTTTCCATATTCTCTAAAAAGGAAGTTCTGTCATGACAACTCTCGGGAGATTGGCATGTTAATAATAATTTGGTGTTGACGGAAATCTGCTATGCTGCTGCTACAGAGCAACTGAGACTTGCTACTGCGAATACATTACATTCACAGACATCTAGAGTTTCATGCCAGAAAGGTATTATCTTTTCAGTACTGTTTCTCTGCACTAGAGGCACTAACATTAAAAACGTTAATCTATTAGCAGGTTCACAGGTTGGGTATGATAATATTTTGCATAGTTATATAAAAGTTCCCTTTCAACAGCTCTCTCAAAATAACACCTCCACAATTGTGAGCACAGGAATCACACTTATCAGCACCATTTTCTTTATTTTAAAAGAATAATGTGTCAGCACCTTTTCTCACGCAGAATTCTGCCTGAACACATGTTTGAGTCTACGGTAATCAGGACGCCTGATGGATAGGAAGCTGTTTTTGTTTATGGAGAGTGTGAGCTCGCTGCCATCTGCTCAGAGATTAAACACCACGCTCTGATGGAATACATGAACACCCATCAAGCTCAAAACAGCCTGTTTAAGACACTCATAAACACTCATTTAAATCACTTACTCCAGTGCATTCTTAACACACACACAAACACAGGGAATACTATTCTGACCAATCAGAGGTAAGAGTGCTAAATATGACCAGAGGCACTTCTTTTCTAAAGCAACAGTCTCGCTAAAATTATAGTCAGCAAATTATAAATAAAAGACCAAATAATGTTGTTTTGAATAATCAAACACTAATGGAGCCTAGAGCCAGTAGCTTAAAAGGGTGCCTCAATCTAAATGAAATGGAACGTGAATGCTAATAATTAATGAAACAAGGGGTGCATAAAAATACTTTAAAGCAGTGAAAATTAGCTTAGCTAAGCTGAAAGAGGAAAGTTGCTAGTTACACTACACCTTACATGGCAAACGTAGTTTAAAACTACTTGATATAGTTTTAGGAATATTAAATATAAACAAAAATACTTAAAATATGTAATTTGATCTAATACATGCTTATTTACAGTAAGTGGTTTCAATTGATTGTAGATCAGTTTTACAGAGTGAAAAACCATTCCAAAGCAATTCAGTGTGTGAGTGGGCTTTCTAAATGATTCAGAGTGAATCGTGAATTGATTCCATTTTGTAGCCTGTTCACCTGATTTATCAAACAAAACAACTCAAATAAAGTGATTAATTTGGGAAATTCTGATTTTAAACCGCTGACATACACTACTATTCAAAACTTTGGTCAGTAAGACTTAAAAAAAAGAGAAATTAATACTTTTACTCAGCAAGGATGCATTCAATTGATCAAAAGTGAGAGCTGAGACATACGTTACAAAAATGTATTTCAGATAAATGCGTTTCTTTTAAAAGTTCTATTTATCAGAGAATACTGAAAAAAATTTTATCATGGTTTCCACAAAAATATTAAGCCACATAGCTGTTTTTAATATTGATAATAATAAGAGATGTATTTGAAAATCAAATCATTATATTAGAATGATTTCTGAAGGATCATGTGACACTGAAGACTGGATTAATGATGCTGAAAATCCAGCTTTGCCATCACAGAAATAAATTACATTTTAAAACATACTAAAACAGAAAGTTCTTTTAAATTGTAATACTATTTCACAATTGTTACTGTATTGTTGATCAAATCAATGCAGTCTTGATGAGCATAAGAGATTTCTTTTTTTAAATCTTACCAACCGCTAGTTTGAACAATTGTGTAAAATACTGGACACAGCTTGATTGATGAAATATTCGTAAAGAAAATATAACTTTTGTGAACACTATACTGATATGTAATGAACTAAACACAATAGCTTTGCTACTGAAGTGACATGATTTCAAAAACAGCGACACTAAAGCCCAAAAGTGGTGAAAAAAGATGGTTGAATAAAACTGAATGAGGCTGAGGAGCTCTGGGAGGGTTTGATGGTGGCGTGACCTACATGTTTTATCCCACAGATGAAAACGGAGCAGCGTGCTTGAAAGTTTCACATTTTTAATTCTCCTTCTGTGTCTCTTCACAGGCCATATGGGTGTCATGGACAGACTGAGAACAGTCACAGGAAGAGCTCACACACAGAAGAGAATCATGCTAGAACTCAAGCAAAAAGGAGTTGTGAATCGTTTTTCTTTTCTTTTTTTGTCAGACAGTCTGAAATGGCCTGCTTTTAGAGTTATTACAGAACAAAAAGAAAGACCTTCAGCCATATGACATAAACAGAAAAACTCATCTACTGGTTAAATAACCAGGGAGATGTGATTCATCAGTAGCGATACAACATCTATTGAATTTAAAAGAATGTGCGTGTGTGAGAAATGTGGAAGTATTCTAATCTAATTTGATCTAAAACTGAAAAACATGTTTCATACTGACAAACACTGAGTGCAAAAGCTATTTCTTTGCCGTTGTTATAGTGAAAGTGGAGTTCTTCTGTTGATATGTTTTATACAATTTTCTAAGCATACAGTATAATCCTTAATAACTGAAAAAGCCTCACTGACATCTCAAAGATCAGTGCAAGGAATGTGACTCTGAAATATCTGGTTTCATTGTTGATGTTCAAATACACACAGAAAGAGACAGAGAGAATATATGGGAGGCGGCAGATTGGGGATAAAACAAGGTCAGGGGTGACAGAAATCATAAAAACGGTTGTGTCACATGACAGCGCCATCGGTCAATGACAATGTGACCGTCACACTCTCAAACACACAAACAGTGTTGGGGAAGCAACTTTAAAACTCAAAGCTCATCATTTGGAGTGTTGAACTACAGTAAAAGCCAACACGATCTCATGAAGGTCCGAATCTATACCACAAATTTAATTTCTCGTGCCATTTATACGCCAAAAATGTGCATATGCTATGCGCACTGTAATGCTATGCGCCCTTGGGTAGGATTAGGGGTGCGGAGGGGTGCATATGATACACGCCATAAAGCATGTATCATATGCACGCACAAAAAAAAAAATTTTGGCCTGTAAATGGCACGAGAAATACAATTTGTGGTATAGATACGCACTTTCATGAGATCGGGCTGTAAAAGCTGCTATTGGAAAAGAAGTTTGCAATGCTACAAGCAACAAATAGCAGTTATACCGAAGCTATGTAAGCATATTTAAACTATCAGATTATATCATTTTAATCAGAATAGTATTTGTTTGTGGCTAGTATCTGGCTCAAAAAGGCTTTCTGAATGAATGACACTCAATTAGGGTGCAAATGTTGCAATTTGACATATAAATTTACATTAACTGTAAAAACTGGTTTGTATTCCTCACCAGGGGCCTCATTTATAAACGTTGCGTACGCACAAAAGAAGGCGTACGCCGCTCTCTACGCAATAATTGGTATTTATAAAAAGCAAACTTGACAGGAAAATGTGCGGTCCTTCACGCAAACTCTGACCCAGGCGTACGCACAAAAACGGGTGAAATGAGAAATGGCGACACCGTCGGCAGATGGAAGAAACACGTGAAAGTGTGAGAAACTGTAGACCGTTGTGTAAAAGAAATGGCAATACTGCCTCTCATAAATAACATGAAGACTTCACAAAGCAAGTCTTACAATTAACAGCCTACACGAACACCCGTTTGATCGATCTGCAGTGTAAAACAAACCAAATCAAACGAAGATTACAACAGAAATGCAAATTAACACATATTTGCAAAAAGAAAAGTGAAATATGTTCTGCAATAATATTGGCATGTTATGCAATTCATCCTCATAACACATCTGTAGCTTGTCAGATGCAATCAAATGGATGGTAATAAAATGCCATGATGCCATCACAATGCGTAATGACGCACAATGGCTGATCTTGCGCTCTTAGAAGATGTGGCAAATGGAAGGATTCGAAGTGAACGCATCTTCAGACAGCAAGAAGACTTTGATGTCCGACCATTTCTTTTTTATTTTTATGTCTGCAACCTTTTGCCACTCAAGTGCCTTTTTGGCATTAGTAATGCCCACACTGTGCCC
Source organism: Rutilus rutilus (assembly GCF_951802725.1). Lineage (NCBI taxonomy): Eukaryota > Metazoa > Chordata > Actinopteri > Cypriniformes > Leuciscidae > Rutilus > Rutilus rutilus. The sequence goes on along the minus strand of NC_140232.1, from coordinate 20,802,348 downwards.
TCCAAACAACATTTTACTCCTCTTTTCCCCCTCGCCAACGATCATTTCTACTTCACATTGAGTGAAGTTACGTTTCTTGGTTTTCCTCTCTGTGTTTGCCATGATTTCGCAATCGATGAATATTAACTTTTTAATATTAATAGGCGTTTCACGGACTATTTATGGGCAACTATGGGCGTGACATGAAGCCGCAAAAGCTGCGCTACATTTAGAATTGATTGTGATTTATTAAGGGAAAACCGCAGGATGTGCATGCGCACGGTTTTATAAATCCGAATATTTCTGTGCGTACGCACGTCCTATGTTTCATCCGTACGCCACATCTGATGCAAATCCTACGCAAAGTTTTATAAATGAGGCCCCAGATTATTAAAAAAACATACTTTGTAGCAAAAACAGCAGTGTTTAACAAAGTATTTTGTCAACACAAGATGCTATGCTAAGTTTTTCAAACCTTCCTCCTAATATAGTTATGAAAGTATTTAGTATATAAATGTATTCAAATCTTTGAACCAATTCACTAAAACATTAAATAAACATTAAATAAATATCTAAAATGAGTCAAAACAAATATAGATAGCACAAAAAGCAACATTTAATTATTTCGCTATTAAAAAAGATGCTAAACACACAGCGACTTGAATCAGTGAATTGATTCTTTTTAAACAATTTAATCTCCATGGATCTTCCCAATGAACCAATTCACAAGTTTTTCAGACTTTCTCCAAAGGTTGCTCAGCTATAAAGCTTTTTCACAATTAAAAAAAACTCTTTCCTCTACATCCTTGCACCACACCGTCCCCGATGAAATCAACTGTTCATCTTCATAGTTTTGATGTCACTGGTCTCAGTGTCTTGCTTAGGGTTTAGGAGATGTCAGAGAGACTCATGTTTTACAGGGCAGAAGGGCACAGGACACACACACACACAGAGAGAGGGCATGATAGCTCAGGACTGCAGTCGTCCACAAGAGCTGTGTCTCTTCCTGCGTTTCATCTCGTGACACACTCATCTGTCTCGGTCTCTCTTTCCACACTTCTGACTCTTTCTCTTCTTTCTGCCCTTCAATGGATCTCTGCAGCCCTTCTCCCTCATTTACTCTCTCTCTCTCTCTCTCTCTCCAGGGATATTAGTTTTATTGAGAGGATGAGCCTCATAAAGAATGACCTACAGTAGCAGCAAACTTTCTGGCTATATTCCCTGTGTATGTGTGTGTGAAACAAATACTTCACTCTCATTTAGCTCATTGTCCCTGAAGCCTCTGCTGCTCGAAGGGAAGAAGAGTTTAGAGTTATTAGTTTTTCCCTCCCAGTGGTTTAGTGTGTGTGTGTGTGTGTTCATTCAGTCACCTTGCTCTGACCTGTTAGCAGTAGTGTGTAATTAACTGATTGTCTGAACTATTTCCTTCCTCTGACTGTCTCACACGGTCAACTTCTGGACTACTTATCCAATCTAAAAAAAGAAATACTTTGTGGGGAAGATGGTAGCCAACAAAAGCACGCAGATTTCATATTCACAAATGGGACAGTGCACACTCCTATACTGTAAACAGAGACACTATGTGTGACACTATGTATTATAGGGACCTACATCATACAGTACATTCCAGTAGTATGCTGTATAATTAATTATATATATATTTTTAAAGTGACAATAAAAGCAATGTATTCACAAATCATTCCCTTTGTTTTAATATTTCCTTTCATGGTCCCTTCCACCCTCTCCAAAAAAATAGTCTGAATCTCCATTCTGCTGCGAGATGACAGAAGTTCATAATTAATAGTTTCAGAGAAGTGGCCTAAAATGACTGCACAAGTCAGGAAAAGACAGATAGGTCTACCACCCTCGTCAAAATAATTTCTTAGAAACATTTCTTAAAAACTACCATTTTGCTTTAACGGACAAAATACACTCTATTGAAAAAAGTGTGAATTGCACTGTGTTGCATCAGAAGTTTGTCTATAAATTCAGGTAGATATTGCAACATGGTTATGAAAATGAACAAATAGCAAAACTTACATTTGATTTACTACTGATTAAAGATAGTTAGGGAAAAAGTTTGGGAATTGTTTTTTTAAAGAAATTAATACTTTTATTCAGCAAGGACTCATTAAGTTGATCAAAAGACACTGTTACAAAATATATTTTTTTCTACATCTATAATATCTATAAAATAACTTTCTATTTAACATTTCTTTTCCTTCATTTTTTGTAATTTTTCACAAAAATATGAAGCAGCAGAACTGTTTTCAACATTGATAATAACAATTGGGTACCAAAATCAGAATATTAGAATGATATTAGAAGGATCATGGAACACTGAAGGCTGGAGTATTGATGCTGAAATATCAGCTTTGCCATTACAAAATCTTTTTAAATTTTTTATTTTAAAATATATGAAAACAGAAAAAAAAACCCGTATTTTAAGTTGTAATAATATTTCACAATTTTTCACAAAAACATTTTTACTGTATTTTTATTAAATAAATGCTGCCTTGGTGAGCATAAGAGACTTAATCGTACAGACCCTGTACTTTTGATCGGTAGTGTAACTTGCCACAAAACAGAAGCTTTAATAGCGTCTGCCAATTATATAAATCAAAATCAATGTCATCTTCAATAATTATAAGAGAAAAAAGTGCTTAGGACAAATAAACTCTTATCATTTTATCAGAACTTTCTACTGGAACATTCTGCAGTGGCCTCTACATGACCCCAAAGATGTCAGTGTCCTGCGGTCCATCAGTGCTTCTCATAAATAGAGAACATCCTCTAGACTATTTTAAGCTGATCTAAGCATCCACCTACCACTGAGCTGTCTACAAAACACACTGCTTTCTCTCTTTGGGTTGTTCAAATGTCTGCTTCAGACAAATATAAGCAGATCCTTAAAATAAAAACAGATGGAAAATATTTATGGTAATATCGCCCCAAATCTGAATTCATGCAATCCACATCAGCTGTTTTTTAAATGAGATGGCTCATTAAAATGATCAACGCTGTAGGTTTAAATGAAAGTAAAACAATAACAACAGGCTTGACTGAATGAACTTTGACCTTGACTTACCGATGTGACTGCGATGAGAAGAGGCGTCAGACAGGTGACCCCAGAGAGACAGAAGGGTCAAAAACACCAGCAAGAACCACGCGCACACCCTCTGTACCGCCCGCTCTTGCATTCTGAAACACACACACACACACACACACACACACACAAACCATATCAGCACAGGAGAGTTACACTGATCAGAAAGGCTATTAGACGGCATGTTTCTGGAGGGGATCTCATTCTCTTCTCTAGCGCTATCTAAATGTCATCATGCTCTCGCTGAATGTGTTCTGATACACTGCTGAGTGCACCAAAACACTGAAATATACAATTACTTACAGAGAGAGTAAGCTTTCAGGCTGGGTCTGGGTTTTCTGGCAGATAGTGGCTGATGTTGGTAGTCTTGTGAACTTTCATGTCCATATATATATATATATGGACGTAAAAAATGTGTGTGTGTGGCCAGAAGTATGTGTGTGTTCCCATAAAGATGGAAATATCCGAAATCCTTGTCCTTGTGGGGACATTTTATCGTCCCCATGAGGAAAACAGCTTATAAATCATACAAAGCGATGTTTTTTGAAAATATAAAAATACTGAAAGTTTTCTGTGATGGGTAGGTTTAGGGTTAGGGTAGAAAGTGTGTGTGTGTGTGTGTGTGTGTGTGTGTGTGTGTGTGTGTGTGTGTGTGTGTGTGTGTGTGTGTGTGTGTTTCAAGAGCTGTTGAAATGTTATGTGTAGAATTAAGTGTGCTTTTAAGTATATGACGCAGATTGGGGATTTATTTATGCTTTAATTATCAGAGTCAGATCCCCTCTAGCCCCCTCACATTTCACACTCTCACTGAAAATAATTTACATTTCTGAGGAATATTTATGTTGGGTTTAGTGAAATTAAATCGCAAAACTACATAAACCATTGGTTCCAAAGGAAACTGCAAAATATAAAGCACTATTCAGCTTCCTCATTCTGATCCTGATACTCTTTTAATCCTACAGACAGATTTAAGCATTTCATTTGGAGAGAATTGAAATCTGAAAATGCAAAAGATACAAACAAACTCTATGCATGTGTGCAGTTGTGTGCTTATGCTATTACTGTAAGCTTTAGTCATATGACATCATGTGAGAGCATGTAATAGTATCAGCCAGCCAATGAGAGCACACTTTCATCATTAAGTCTTCTGTGGAAAACGGACGGTTAACAGAATTTTATTACAAAGAGAAATTTGTGTACATTTTCTATTGATCATGGCAACAGTAATTCATCCAATGATGATCAAATGATGGAGAAAAGCATTATAACCGGGCACAAATCCAAAAACATGGCATTGATGAGAATCTGCATTTTAAAGAGCTGATTCAGGTGTTTGGACTCCAGTAATGGAGCGATGTAGTACAGTAGTTTCTGCAGCCTCCACAATCTCAAAGCATGCAGAATCGGCCTGCAAGATGGGGAACTGTGCTGTGAAAATGGCGTTCAGCACTAATTTTGAGCATGTTTGCGCCATTACCTGATTTGCATAATTCCTTTAGTGTATTGGATGCTAACACAACACAAACAGCATGCAAAAATAAATGACATTATTAATGGGCAGAGTTCATTCTTAGCGAACTCTTCCCCATTATTCCCCCTGCAGTTTTGTAATGGAGGTCTGTGAGTTGCTCCTGATTAGTATCAATGTGTTTAATAATGAATTTGCCTCTTTGTATTTATGGTACACAATACACACATAAACTAATGAAACTCCAGACACAAATAGCTATTCAGCAGATTGAACGAGATAGACTTTGTGTGGGGAAAAACAGAAACGTTAGAGAGAGATAAACAACATGAAGAGGTGATTTGGAAATGTTTTTCCTGGCTCAGGAAAGTCTATGAGTCGCTGTGGGAATGTGTCAGATTATGCAGATTTAGCGTACTAATTATCTTTCAACCAGCAGAGCTCACTAGAAAACTCTTCTGTTAAAAGCTAAGGGGTGGGGAGGAGAGCCCCTGTCGGGGGGAGTTTTACAGTGTTCAGGTGGACAGACACCAACACACAAAAAGATACTGACTGTCACTTATATTCTCACATCATACCCAGAAATCTGCAGTGTAGTTTCTGCACCATTAGTGACACCAAACCTTTTCCAAACAGGTTTTCCAAACACTCCCTGCCCCACATTGCTGTACAAACAGATAGTCCCTGGGTTTACTTATACTGCACAATAAGTTGGGATATACTGTATGTATTTTAACAAATTTAAGTGGAATTTAATTTATAGTCAAGTCTCATTCCATTAGACTTCTAATCAGTAACATTTTTAAAATAGTATCCACTGAGCTTCATTACAAGCTTTATTATACTTATTAACATTGTCCTTTTTGGAATCTCAACGGACTGAACACACAGCAGAAGGGCATTGTGTGTGCGTAAGTGTGAGTGTGTGTGTGTGAACTAAACTTCCGCTGTGTGTTCATTAGTTCTTTAGGAACTCTCAGTAAACACTGCCAAACACCCACTGGCTAGTGTCATCAACATGTCTTTGCATTAATACCAGTCCAGCTTAATCACTAGCAAATCTCCAGCAAGACTTTAATTGCTCGATATTTTTTGCAATTCATTTTCAATGTCAGAAAAAAGCAAAGAGTCTGAGGGTACGTTTACACAACAACACTATGCTTAAAACAGAGAAGTTTTTCCTTTGAGTTTTTCGCGTACAGACGACACCATTGTCAAAACGATCCCCATTCACATGGATCCACGAAAAGTATTAAAAACCCTGTATTCTGCTGCCAGGCCATTAGGTGGCGATGAAACACTGTAGACTGAGCACGTAATACGCATGTGCATGACGTCATCGTCAAAACCCGTTTTCAAAACGTTTTCAGGCACCCAAAACTCTGTTGACGTGTAAACGAACGGCCAAAACGCATAAAAAGTTTTTCGTTTTTAGTTGAAAACGGTGTCGTGTAAACAGCCCCTTAAACGAATGTGGGTAAGTTTAATTAAAAAAGAGCAACATTTTGAGGAAAAAAATGATATTATTGTGTTTTTGTCCAAGACTACATTCAGATCGGGTTTAGTACGATGATGATCAAAACACAGATGAAGTAGATTGAGTCATCAATTGCGGAAAGCTTGCACAGTCCTACAGCTCGTCCTGGGTCGACATTTCATTCAGTAACATTAGGCAGTTTTGATTTATATGCTGTTTAATGTTGATGATCGCATTATTTTACATATGCGTATGCTTACATAAGATATCACTTGTTTCTGCTGCTTCTTCATCTGTGTTTTGATTAGGAGACTCATTACCCTTTCAGAAGATGCCTTATAGCACCCCCTACCGCATAACGGAAATTTACATCAATGGCGGGAAAGCGTTGTCTCATAAATGACGAAGATTTTCGTCAATGGCGGGGAAAGAGTTAATATTATGTTTTTTCCACCCATTTTTTATTTGTATTATTTACCATTATTTAGGCCTGCAATTGCAGCAAATGTACCATTATTTTTCAGGCCAAATGAATGCTGAAAAGAGAGAGAATGATTATGGTTGAAATTGTGCATTGGGAAACTTTTTTTTTTAATCAATTGATTTAGCAAAAACATCTCACTCACTTCTTTCCTTTGCCATCGCAAATAAACTAAACTGTATAGATGAGATTTTAGAGTTAAAACCTCAGTAATTCTGAGGCAAAGGGGCAATGTTTCAGAAATTAAGTATTTGAGGGTAAAAGGGTTTGGGATAGAGTTGCACAGAGCTGTTTTCAAAGACAGAAGTAGGCCTACTGTACAATAGCCTGGATGCCAGCCAAACTTTGCCCCGCCCACAACATTTGAGGTCGGGAAGTTCGGTCTGGACTTGATACGTTGTGGTAGCCTGGAAATCCAGACCTAAATCTGAAAGATTAATGGTCTGGCATCGACTAATGAAAAATCGGCCAGCTCGAGGGGCGGCACCAAGCAAGCATTTGAAAATCTCACTGCACGCAATTGGATAACACTACGACCAATCACAACAAGCCCCACGCTTAGCTATCCGTATATGGTCGGCAAAACAGCAAAAACGCCCTTCTTGCAAAGGAACGATTTGAGCGCCGTATTCTGTTCCTCTTTTAGTTAAAAAGCCAAGTCTAACTCGTTCATTGTAGCGGCCAAAGCCGTTTCAAACAACTGGTGTTCATCCATAGCCATCTTGCAATGTTTACTAATGACTTCGACGTTACAGCGCTGTCGTCATCTGTTTAGCTCGCCTCTGGCCTGCCTATATCAGATAACCCGATGTGATTGGTGCAGCTCGGATACAAGGGCATATTTAATGAGCATCATTACTCGACGCCAGAGTAACTCACTGAGCAAATTCAACTTGTGAGCAACTCGCTGAGCAAATTCAACCTGACCAATCAAATTGTCAGGGCGGGCTTTATACACTCTCAGAAAAAAAGGTACAAAAGCTGTCACTGTGGCAGTACCTTTTCAAAAGGTACACCTTTGTACCTAAAGAGTGCATTTAAGTCCCTCAAAGGTACATATTGGTACCAAATGTGTACATATTAGTACCTAAATGGTACATATTAGAACCCTTTTGAAGGGTACTGTCCCAGTGACAGCTTTTGTACCTTTTTTTCTGAGAGTGTACGATGATGGACAGATGATCAACAGTAACGTAATCATCCATGTCACCAAAGAGCGCTAGGGTTGAATTCGTTTACAACAAAGATGACTGCCGCTGGAGAATTATAGATGTGTACAGTGTATAGATTCCGCCATCGTGTATGTTATAGAAGATATCGACAGTGCATTCATTTTAAAAGAGGAACAGAGAACCGCAATCAAGGCATTTGTCGATCGGAAAGATGAATGAAGAAAATACGTCACTTACTCCGTTGCTCTGATTGGTTGTAAGTCTATCCAATTGAGTGCAGAGACATTTTCTTTCCTGGTTCGGTTGAAACACGCCCCTTAATCACAGCCCAATGGAGCAGGATCAGACTAGAATCTGAGTATGACGACGTCAGGCTAACTGTACAGTATTGTAGAGTAAGAATAAATTGTATTATAGAGGAGCAGTATTTCACATATAGGAAGATATTTCATAGACAGAGCAGCAGAATTTCAGAGAAAATATTTCCGAACCAGTATTTAGATGGTTTTTCAGAGAAGGAGCGACAGCATTTCAGCTGTACAGTATAGGAAGCTATTTCAGAAACAGAGCAGCATAATTTTTAGAGGTATAGGACAGAATTTCAGAGGTATAGGATGATATTTCTGAAACAGAGTGGCAGTATTTCAGAGATAAAAGTGCATTATTTGAATGTTAAAGGTTGTTTGATGGAGGGTGATGTAGGGTTGTTTTACAGAGAACTACAGTATTGTAGAGCTATAAAGTTGTATTTTGAGCTGGAAAGTTGCATTTCAGAGGTAAGATGGCACCCATTTAAAGGTAAAATAGCAATATTTGAGGTGTGAGGGAGAAGGAGTGTTTCTGAAGTGTAAATGTAATAAGCCTATACTTGCAGGTTTTTTTTAACCCAGTTAGTGTTTCAAAGTACACCAGCCGCATCTTAAACATTGGAGAGAGAGAGCGAGCGAGAGAGAGAGAGAGAGAGAGAGAGAGAGAGAGAGAGAGAGAGCGAGAGAGAGCGAGAGAGAGCGAGAGAGAGAGAGAGGGGCAGGCGTGTCTGTTCCATTCATTTAATTAGTCCCTTTGGAATTTTTGCAGATGGTGACATCATCACACGCAGACATTTCTGTTTCATTTTCTCCCCGAATACAGCATATGTCCACATCAAACCTCTCTCTCTTGCACTTGCTGTTTATTTTTCTCTGTGTCTCTTTCTCATGCAGTGTTTTAAATCATACCCTAATGGTCTTGTCCAAGACTGAAACAATCATGCCATGTCAGAGAGCTAACATCATTCCATGTAACATTTTAGGTTCAAACACTTGCTAAAAATCTATAAATAAAATAATGAACACACACACATCTCCTTCATACAACTTTTGCATTGTAGACCTCATTATGACCGACAGACCAAAAGGCATCAAAGAATATTCAGCCATCACCTAAAGCCCCTTTCATCTTCCCTTCCTGCTTCTATTCAGACAGGTTTTCCAGTCCTGTAACAAATGCTGCAGGCTGGTACCTGTGCTGCTTTGTGCACTATAAAATTAATGTGTTTGTAGTTCTACTGTTCTCCCTCTACTGTCCCTTTTTCTCTCTTTCTCTTTCTCCCTCTCTCTCCCCCTAAAGGAACAATCTGCATATCTGAACGCAAAGCTGCATAAGAATGTCTAAATATATTAATGCATCAGTACTCATAAGAATATATATATATAAAATTAGCATTTTTATCAAGATAGTATATTTAGGTTCAGTAATTTCACTTTAATGACAATTAATAGGTCATTTTCATTGCCATTAAAGTGAAATAACTGAACATAAACATACAAGCTTGATAAAAATGATCATTCTAGAAGAAAATTTCAGATGGCACTTAGAGGCTTTTGCATTTGAAGTCTTCATATATATATATATATATTCTTATGAGTACTGATGCATATGCAGCTTTGCGTATATATATATATATTCTTAAGACTTTACAACATGCATTTTAAAGGAGAACTCGGCAACTCTAGCGAACTCTAGTCACTTCTTTGCTGATTTTCCCTTTTGTTGTCGCATGTTTTCCCCACGAGCTCCCCCTACAGCTGTGGGAGGGTGTATATTTCACAACACGGTCGTAAAAAACTCACTTGTGGCGGCCTCCTCCCCCTCTCTACCGCTGCTCATGTGCGTTTGTTTTGATCGGAGCAAGCCAACTGTATCGTGTGGAGCTATGTCTACCGAGGTAGGTAATCTGGTAATACATCATACATGCGTGTGTGTTTATGTCGAATTGCCGTAAAGCAATTTGTGTTTCGCGCTCGTTCTCGTTCTAGTTCTCGCTTCTCACGAGACTTCCAATTTCTATCTTGCCGGGACGGTAGTGCCCAAGTTGCAAGGTTGGTTTTCCGCCTGGGAACGCTGGGGGGAGCGGGGAAAGTCACCAATATCACCAGAACAGGTTGTTTAACCATCCAAATGATTTCTAGACAGTTTTATTAAGTTAAAAAAGTTACCAAGTTCTCCTTTAAGGCTATCAAAGTTATTTAAAAATTATAACATACAATTTATTTATCTCCCTATTATAAATACTGATTGGAATAATTTATAAATTATATTTCTATATTTATTTTACAAACAATATTACATTTATTTTAATAAGTAAATATTTTTCTGAATAATATTTATAATTTGGTTTAAGGTATAATTAAACCAAATTGGTATAATTTGGTTTAGTATAATGTTTATAATGAAGTGTTTAACACACTTTTGCTGACAACAATCCCAAATAATGGCATCCAGTGTGAAACTAATATAAAAAATTGTTTATGAAGACAATCAAAGTCATTCTCGCAATTTCATCATCTATAGACACCGCTCCTTTGGTGGCATTTAAATCAGCAAAATTTGACATCAATTCATCACAAACATTTGCGATACATAAAAACACATGTACTTGATCAATGAACATAAGATATAGAAGATAAAACACAATACTGATCCAGATAGGGCAAGTCAACTGACCCAAACTCCCTTAGAACGGCTCCATCCATAATGTTGAAACCTGATTAGGGATTCAGGAGAGACCATGTCTCAAAATAGTAGAAGAATCTGTTGAGTTTTCTCCTAACAGGACGAAGCTTTTATGAGACTCCTGGGTCTTTATCTGTTTATGGGTGTGTAATCTGTATAACCCCTACACAAAAACACAATGTCTCGGTTGTGGGTTGATAAGATCAGTTAGTGTGTATCAGTTTACTCAAATGGCCAAAAATCATGTCCGGCACACTGGTAGATTTCAGCCTTCGACTGAACCAACTTACTAGAATGAGAAAGACAGATATCGTGAGAGAGGGGGTGGAGGATGTATTTTTTACACAGGGATATTTGTGCTGGTGAAAATAATGACCATGAGTTGGCATCCGTTCTCTGTCATGTGGCAGATTCTGTCAGGTAACGGGCATCTGATGAAGATCTGAGCTAGAAAGGGTGACTCGCTTTCTGTGCTAGTGGGCCGAACAGGTGGTCAGACCTGGCCAGCAAATAAATATGATGCTTTACATCAGCCATTTAATCCCACCCACACACACCTGATCTCAATCAGACACTGGCACCAGAAATGACAACCAATTAAAAATGAGAAAACTGCAGCCAGGACACCAACACCAGACAGGAGGGCAGAGCCGGAGAAAGAGAAAAGCTCCTGGATAACAGAATGGAAGACGTCCTAATGAAGTCATGCTTCAAGAAATACTCATTAGGACTCTACAATGTCAGTCATTATCCTTAAAAACAAACACGACAATACGCTGAACACTGAAAATACGCTAAACACTGAAAATACGCTAAAATGATTCCATGAGCATCAATGCAGAAATAACAACTTTTAGCTGGTTGAGAAAGACAAAAATGTGGAGAACTCTGAATTTTCAGGCTGGTACAAGCTGGTTTAAGATGGAAAAGAACAGCCATACTATTCAAATTAGTTTCTTCAAAGGTTTTCAAACTGGGGTCCGGGAACACACGGCGGATGCAAGAGGATGGAAAAATATAGCGAAAAATAACTAAATATAATCAAATATAAATATTTTAAAATTTTCAGATTATTTATTACAGAACAGAAAATATCTTACACGTAATTCTTACATAAATTGGTCTTTGGACCAGTGTTGTTATTGTTAACTAAAACTATTTAAAAAAATCGTTAATTGAAATAAAATAAAATAATGTATATTAGATGAAAAATTTCTGTTAGTTGTGAAGGCAATGCTTCTCATTTTCATTTAAGCACTAAAATGACTAAATCTGAACTAAAATAAAATAAACTTGAAATAAAGTTATAATGGAATATTTAAACCAAATACAAAAAATCACATAACAAAATGAATAAATAAAAAAAAAATAAAAAAAAAAATAAAAAAAATGTTTTAACCAAAATATGAAAATAAATGCAAATAAAAATATTAATAAATACTATTTATATTATACTTGTGTTCCACAGAAGAAAAGTCACACGGTTTAGTATAACAAGGCAGCAGAAAACCCACCAATACTGTACTGTTATGTGACATATGCACAGTTCTGCACACTCACCATGAGCAATGAGATTCCTGTTTAACTGTCATGACACAGCCATGAAGAGTGTAGACACACAATATGCAATTCCCATGTTTCTTACAGCACAAGGAAAGTATGTCTTACAGCACATCCTCAAAAGAATGTGTAAACACACACACACACACACACACACACACACACACATTGGTTTTTCATGTTGTTGTTTTTTTTTTCTTATAGAGATAATGATTTTTATACTGTACAAACTGTATATTCTATCCCCTAACCCAGTGGTTCTCGACTTTTTTTACTTCAAGGATCCCCTATACTCTCCGAATCAATACTACAAATCAATACCCCCCCCCCCCCCCCCCCAAACTCCATGTTATTATTTTTTAAACAAAAGATATTCAAGATAGATTTGAACCTTCAGTGTTCTTTTTTGCAAACATACTTAGCAAAAATGTAATTCATTCTTTACAACTTAAAATGACTTTCTCTGCTCAGTTATACGGTAACTTAAACAAATAAGCACAAGCCAACCTGCCATACCTTATTAAACACACCCAAATACAAATGAAAAATAGAAACATTCTGAATGTGTGGAAACTCCGCAATCTGAAGGCAACTGATGTCATCAGTGAACAGTCCCTCTGTCAGAACAAGCAATCATATCTATGTTTTGATCATCTGGGGTCTCATTTATAAAACTGTGCGTAGGAACCTTACTAAAAGTGTACGTGCGCCCGAAAGCCAAAAATGGCGTACGCAAAAAAATTTCCACACTTATAAAACCGTTCGTACGCAAGAACCTGCGCAGAATTCACTTTATAAATCCCAGTCAGCGGAAGATTGTGCGCACATGCGTCTCCACCCCGAAATAGCCAAATATGGAGCTTACAACGCCTAGTTTTACTATGCAGATCCTCATCTGCATATCATTTGCATATGATTATTCATCCACGTGATAACGTTTAACGGTACAAGACACATTACATTAATAAAAATCAAGTAGTTGCCTATATCTTGCCTTGTTTTTGAATACATAAATCAAATAGTGTAAAAAACATTTCAGAGAAAGTTTTTCTCAATCTTTTCCACTGGCCGAATTGTATTTTTAATTGATTTATATTTTTAATGGAAACAGATAGGCCTTGGGCATTATTTGCACGAAACTATTTTCTCAGACAATCTGGTATTATCATGATAAGCAATTATCTCTGTGGTTAAAACATTAAAACACAGCACGCCACAGGAAAAGTGTTCAAAAACTTCTCAGTAATGATTTCATGTTTAAGTGTTAAACTCCATTAATTTGAATGGCATATTTAATCTAAATGTTTATTTCAGAAGTAAAACATAGTTTAAATCATTATTTTATTTATTTAAACTGTTATTTGCGTCAGTTTCACTAAACGGCCCAACGCGCTCGCTGGCGCAGACATTTAAGAAGGGATGGATACTTGCTTCAAGTGATAGGCTTGGTGAGTGAAATTATATTTTGTATTATCTTTCTGTATGTCTTTAGATTTTCTGTCTAAAAGTGACCAAAAAAACATTTAACTCCAGCTCACCATCGGTGTCGCCAAACTGCTCCATCTCCAAAACGTTCGTACGCATGGGTCAGAGTTTGCGTGCAGGTGCGCAAATTTTCCCGTCAAGTTTGTTTTTATAAATCACAACTTATGCGTCGGAAGTGGCGTACGCCTCTTTCAGGGCCTGTTTTGTGCGTACGCAATGGTTATAAATGAGGCCCCTGATGCCCATGTGTACATAAACTGACCACTGATCCTCACAAATGTCTCCAAAACACGCTTCTTCAGTGAGCATCCGTTATAAAACACTGACAGTACATTCATTTGGACAACTACGCAAATATATATTGAACTGTGTTCATGCAGAAATATTATAGCGATTATGTAATCGTCTTTACCTTCATTACAATCGTCATCCATCAAAACTTTATTAGCGACTTCTCTATCCAACTGAGAGATGTATTTTGCATATCCTGTGTTCATGAAACAGTTGGGTGTTCTGAGCCGCTGTTCAGTCTTTATTTCACACAGCACGATGACAAACGGCTTGGGCTGGACCAAAACAATCACAGTATAGTACGAGAAAGCTGGTGCTTTGTTAATTTAACCTATTAAAGATCTCGTGGCGCCCCTAGAGGATCACTGAGGCCCCACAAGGGTTTACCAGGACCACACACACACACAGTAGTTTGCGGTTTTCAAACTATCCCCTACTCTCTCTGCCACTGTGTGTGTGTGTGTGTGTGTGTGTGTGTGTGTGTGTGTGTGTGATGGAGCAGCTTCACTGATGCAGCACAGCTAAGCGCTGATATTCTCAAACCCAGTGTGAGGAGTTTTACACAAATGAAGACTTTGTGCAGGATAAAAAATATAAAACAAGATCAAAGTGAAGCACCACAGTGCATCTGCAGCCTTTATATTCATCTTTCAGGATTTACAGGGAGAGAAAAGTCCCCCCAACACTTTGAACCAAAGCAGGATTGGTTCCGGGACACGTTCGGGAATTTAAGAAATATATCTGAAATGCAAATAGCACAGCATGAAAGTCTTTGAAAAACAATCAGCGTGTGGAGACTGAGGGGAGAGGTGGAGAGAGACCACCGATATCAGGTTTACTCAGAAAACCCCTCAGCGTGCCCCAAACAGCCTCTAATCCACTTTAAATCCACACTCTGTTCGAAATGAGTCCCATGGATTCAAATTGGATTGACCAAGTGCTACTTTGAACTCTGTCTGTGTCTTGGCCCAAGTCAAAATGCCTCCTAGAGGAATTCTCCGGCAGTAATGATCAAATGTCTTAGGAGCATCTTGCTTTCTCTCGCTTACATCTATATTTCTCTCACTCTTTTTTTCCCTTCTGTTTCTGATTATCACACTTTAGCATTAAAACTTTCCAATGGGAAATTCACATTAGTCGTTTACACCTGGTAAATATCCATTTTGGGCGATCCAGTTGCATGAAGATCACGCGATAAGACATAAAACACACCACACTAGTGTTGGTGCAGGTACTTATTCACCCTGAGCATTTAGGGCAGAACCAAAAAGCAACAACATGGGACTCAGGGTAGTTTTAAAAGTTAATGAGAGACTGTGTGGGGCTAGGTGCACACACGCTGAATCATTTATGCAAGAGCAGCTCAGTGTCTGTTTCTGGTGAGGAAAAAATACTCTGCATGCAGTTATGAATTATTGAGAACAGAAAGGAGCATCCCAATGGGAGACCATTCCAACTCTCACTGCACACAGGAGAGGACAGGAGATGAGAGGAAATGAGACGAGAGGAGAGGAAATGAGACGAGGGGAGATGAGAGGAATCAAGTTGAGGTAAGACTAGTCGACAAGAGTGCTGATGAGATGGGAGGAAATGACACAAGAGGAGAGGAGGCGAGATGAGAGGAAAAGACACAAGATGCGAGGAGACAAGAGGAGAGGAGGCGAAATTAGATGAAATGAGACAAGAGAAGACGAGACAAGATGAGACAAAATTAGACAAGAGGGGACGAGATGAGGTTAGAGGAGAGGAGTCAAGAGGAGGGCAGACAAGATGAGAGGAGGCGGAGGAAATGAGACAAGATGAGAGGAAATGAGACGAGGAGACGAGAGGAAACGAGAGAGTTGAGAGGAGGGCAGATGAGATGAGAGGAAATGAGACAAGAAGAGAAGAGGCAAGATGAAAAGAAATGAGACAAGATGACAGGAGACAAGAGGAGAGGAGACAAGATGAGAGAAAAATAGACAAGAGGAGATGAGATGAGTTAAGAGGAAGGCAGACTAGATAAGAGGAGATGCAGGAAATGAGACAAGAGGAGCGGAGACGAGATGAGAGGAAATGAGACAAGGAGAGGAAACGAGATATGGTGATAGGAGTCGAGAGGAGGGCAGATGAGATGAGAGGAAATGAGACAAGAGGAGAATAGGCGAGATGTAAAGAAATGAGACCAGATGAGAGGAGACAAGAGGAGAGGAGGTAAGATAAGAGGAAATGAGACAAGGAAAGGAGACAAGATGAGAGGAAATAAGACAAGAGGAGAGGAAATGAGATGAGAGGAAATGAGATTAGATGAGAGGAAACAAAAAAAAGAGAAAATTAGACAAGAGGAGACAAGATTAGAGGAAATGAGACTAGAGGAGTCGAGACAAGATGAGACAAAATTAGACAAGAGGGGACGAGATGAGGTTAGAGGAGAGGAGTCAAGAGGAGGGCAGACAAGATGAGAGGAGATGGAGGAAATGAGACAAGATGAGAGGAAATGAGACGAGGAGATGAGAGGAAACGAGAGAGTTGAGAGGAGGGCAGATGAGATGAGAGGAAATGAGACAAGAAGAGAAGAGGCGAGATGAAAAGAAATGAGACAAGATGACAGGAGACAAGATGAGAGGAAATGAGACAAGAGGAGAGGAGACAAGATGAGAGAAAAATAGACAAGAGGAGATGAGACACTGCATGAAAATTGGGATTTCCGACCCCGTAAACGGCCGCAAATCTCCCTAATTTTCGGCAGTTAACGACAATTTACAGCCTGTGAACGTCGCGTTCGTCTGTGCCGAATATTGTCGGAAACGAACCATGACGTATGCAGAGCGCTCGCGCAGGAGGTGTGAATGGCTCTAATTACCATATGAATAGCAGCTCCCGCCAGAGAAAGGCTTGAATTTCCTCACTCACTATTGGTTGAACCCACGTGGTTTAAACAAGAAAAATCACTCGTGATTGGTTGGCAGATCTGTTACTATTGGTCACCCTCGCTCATTAAAAATTCAAAAAATTATAATATTAATATAAATAATAATAATAATATAGCCTATATAAATTATTTTTTTATATTCATAATATGCTATTCTGTGGTATATTCATGTCATTGTTAACCTATGGACTACACTATTACCATCAAGGACATGAATTTATAAAGGAAAGGAAAATTTGCCTCTTTCAAAGAAAGAGCTTTATTAGCACAAACACAAAACAATATACACCTATGTACAAAGCATAGATCATCTGCACACACAACAAATTGGAAGCTCAGTGTCTGTTTTCATCTTCGGAGCTGTAGTAGGTGACTAGCGGCGTTCTCTCTGAATTCGATCCACTTTGAAAACGTCTGTGGTGCGTTGCCCTGTATTTAGGAGTCGCCTCTAATCTCGACTGCAGCGTAGCACAGAGCTCTGTGAGCTCCTGGCTGGTGGTTGAACTTCATCGGACATCAGATCTATGGTGGCGCACTTCCAAATGCCCACGTCATCCTCACCTAGCACACCCTCTCGCTTCTAGCAGCTGTAAAAACAACCAATACAGACAATCAGTACTGTGATGCACTGTGTATGGACACAAAACATCTATTAATGCACGTGAAAAATAGTCACATTGACTAAAAATCTTACCCTCTTTCTTCTCGCTCGACTCCGAGCTGAACTCTTCACAGCTTCGGCCTGCAATGCCAGATCTGGTTGTTTGTACCTGAAGATCTTGCGTACTGTCTCGTAGTATGTCTTACAGGCAGCTGGAAAACAATTAAATGAGAGTGATATGAATAAAAACAACGCAAGTCACAGTAAAATGAAACAAGGAGAAAATAGTAAAAGTTACTTACAATGTCGTCATGATCAGCGTCATGAAAATCTGGACTTGCAGACATAGCTCTGAGTAAATGTGAGGTTACGCCCTCGTTATGAGGCGAGGTTACTCTATGGAAACAAAATGTATGAATAAGATCGTAAACTATAACGGATCTATTTTCTTATACAAGAGAATGAAAGCATATTCTTTGAATCTTACCTTTAAAATGTTTGTAAGTTTTTATGAAAGTAAAAAAATAAAAGAATGTAAGATTCTTTTTTTTTTTTTTTTACCTTGATCCAGTTCGTAGCGCCCACAATTTGTCTCAGAGTTGTGAAGATGGCATACGGCTTCCTGTAAATTACAGGATTATTTACAATTATTAAACAAATAATAGCCATCAATCCCATGACCTCTTGCTTTATGATGAAATCATGAAAAACAGAATATTCTTACATTTCACAAGGCCTGACAAAATACAGCTGCAGGTAACTAGCGGCATTCTGTCTGAATTCGGTCCATTTTGCAGACGTCTGTGGTGCGTTGCCCTGTACTTTGGAGTCGCCTCTAATCTCGACTGCAGCGTGGTACAGAGCTCGGTGAGCTCCTGGCTGCGACAGGACGGAGGTCGCACAATCCATCCAGACACCCCGCCAACGATGCCGTCTTCCTCATCAGACATCAGGTCTATGGTAGCACACTTCCGAAGGCCCACCTCATCCTCAGCTAGCACACTCTGTCTCGCTTTTAGCAGCTGTTAAAACCAATAAAGACAATCAATACTGCGCAATGCACTGCGTATGGACAACACACATCTATTAATGCACCTGAAAAATAGTCACATTGACCAAAAACGAATCTAATCTAATAAATCTTACCGTCTTTCTTCTCGGTCGACTCCGAGCTGAATTCACCACAGCTTCCGCCTGCAATGCAAGATCTGGTTGTTTGTACCTGAAGCTCCTGCGCACTATCTTGTAATATGTCTTTAAGGCAGCTGGAAAACAATTAATTGAGAGTGATATTAATAAGAACAACATAAGTCACAGTAAAATTAATAAGAACAACATAAGTCACAGTAAAATTAAACAAAGGAGAAAAAATGCAACCGGGTGAAATTGCAGAAATACACACCGGAAGCAAACTATGCTTTTTGAAATTGGGGTTTTATTCTGACTGCTGTTTAAAATAAGTGACAGCGGTCAATGGAAGCACAATTAAACAGATAAAAGTCTGATTAAGAAAAAAGTTTGCCTTGTTCGAAGAGATTTCACAAGAAAAAAAATAGATTTCACTAGTTAAAAAAAAAAAAAGAAAGAAATTGTAGAAACAGTTTACAGTAAATTTGAAGATGACAATCAAATGTCACAAAAAGCTTAACCAGTGGATCAATGCCCAAATCCACAGAATACTTAATTCAAACTGAAATGCAGTGTAATACACTGCAACTGGTCAGATTTAAATTGATTTCTCCAAACCAAAATATGTTAGGCTACAATTAAATACGATAACACAAACTGGAATACGGCAGTGGCTGAGGTAACTTAGGCCTAAGTTACAAGAGAAATAAAAGCACTTTAACAAAGCCACAACCCACGTTTAATCATGCCATGCGGAACCAGAAATATGCATTTAACCATAAAGTTATACTGTATAATCACAGAATATAGATTCAACTCATTAACAGATTTATCAAATAAACATGCCATCAGTAATTTCCCCCATAAACCATAAAACGTACATACCCAATCCTTTACCGTCCGATCACCACGAGGTTCACTCGTCACACATATGCGCTCCAAATAAATCTATAAACAAAAATGTACACATCAAATGTTCTTTTAACTTCGCTTCACAAATTATTTGTGCATATTAAAGATATTGGAGTAATATTTACCAAGAAAGAAGAACGTATAACACAGAATCCGATCGATGCACGCACCGTCATGGAGCTCTCCTGAACAGTGTAAAATGGCTGCCGTTCTCTGGTCGCGCGCACGCGTCCAGCACAAGTGAATAGTATCGCGAGAAGAGAGGGATTTCTTAAAGGGGCCACAAACATTTTTAATGCAAAATAGAAACGAGGTACATTTTGTAAACAACTCTAATCGTAGTTGTAACTCTATATGTACAGTAGGCATAATTCTTGTCATTGCGTATGTGTATGCAGCATGAGTCAAATACAATCTTCTGTTCGTGTTGTATTATGCACAGTGGTTGGGCTCTAAGAGATTGTGATGCTGTTTGCATGGAATGCACATTTTACCTTTGTGGCAAAGCCTGATTGAAATTAATTGTTGAAATAAATGGTTTTGTGTCTTTTTTACATAACATTGGCTATTGCTAATGACACATAGTAACTAATCTAGCTACTTTCATTAAATATATCAATTTAAGCTAAAATGTAAGAGGGTCATTCTATGAAAATGTCAATTTTTCTGTCCCTAGCCTTTACAGAAATATTACACTTAAAAAACACTTTAGGGTTACAATTTCTTTACATTTTAAAATAAAACAATATGTTATTTGAACAATTACACCCTCTTGAGCCATCAATGTGGCAATATTTGATTTTTATGAATTATATAGAATTTCAAGCACCACAGAAGTGCTCGTCCCCACAGTCATGTACAGAGGGAAAATGCTTTATTTTGAGGTCAATAACAGATTTTCACACCATTTAAAATACAATAATGTATACATAACTATCAAATATATTATGTAAATGATATATATAAAAAAAATGCAGAATACATATTATAAAATTTATAATGAAAGTAGTGGTCCCCTGGAGTTGTGTCACTGGTGTTACTGTTAAACAAAAATCTCTTATTTTGAAATAAAAATCACACTGCTATAGCTTATGTTTGTATGCAGGCCTACGGAATTTATATTCACAATACTTAATAACTAATATTATTTTATTGCATTTATATTAGTTGTTTGAAGAGTTACAAAAAAGCGGTCGGTCTTAACACAAGTTTCAGCCGGCAAGTCGGTCGGACTAAAAGGGGGAAAAAATAAATAATTGGGTCGGTAGGCTACTAAATTGACAGGGTCGGTCGGGTTACGGCAAACAAGAATATTTTTAAGGATGGCCTTAGACTATTGTAACTCACTTTATTTTGGGCTATCTCAGGCCTCTCTCTCTCGTCTACAGCTAGTTCAAAACGCAGCGGCTAGACTTCTCACCAGGACACGCAAATATGAGTCGATCACCCCTATTTTATTCAAACTCCACTGGCTACCTGTCACATTCAGGATTGATTTTAAAATTTTACTATTTGTGTATAAAGCTCTTAACAAACCGGCCCCCCAATATCTGACCAATCTCCGCTGCCCGTACACTCCATCTCGTACTTTGAGATCCAGTGATCACTGTCTTCTCATCGTGCCCAGATCCAGACTTAAAAAACGAGGCGACTGCACTTTTGCGACTGCAGGCCCAAAACTTTGGAACAGTCTACCCCTCTATATCAGACTAGCTCCCTCAATTTCCATCTTCAAAACATCCTTGAAAACTTTTAATACCCCTTGACACAACTATTGTTTTTTTTTTTAATTGTCCTGTTTCTGCCCTGCATTTTATCTATTGCCCTGTACAGCACTTTGGTCAGCCTTGGCTGTTTTTAATTTTGCGTTATAAATAAATATTGTATTTTTTTTAGAATTAAGTTATTACCTTTGAGTCACCTGGGATAAAACTCCCCCTGCTACCCTCATTTGCATTTGTAAAGCTCACAGCAGTCTCATTTACATGTTAAAGCATTAGAGGGAGGGGGGTCACGGGTCAAGCAAGTCCCACGTCAATTTCCGACAATTTCCGACAGTTTGCAGTGTTGCCTGTAAATTGCCGTTTGCAGTCGTAAACCTGAAATTCCACGACAATCTACAGCGCCGGTAACTGTCGAAAATCCCACTTTTCATGCAGTGAGATGAGTTAAGAGGAGGGCAGACTAGATAAGAGGAGATGCAGGAAATGAGACAAGAGGAGCGGAGACGAGGAGAGGAAACGAGATATGGTGATAGGAGTCGAGAGGAGGGCAGATGAGATGAGAGGAAATGAGACAAGAGGAGAATAGGCGAGATGTATGAGGAGAGATCCCCTGATATGATTGTAAAGCGCTTTGGGTGTACAGTAGTACATATGAAAGCGCTATATAAATGCCCGATTCGATTCGATTCTATGTAAAGAAATGAGACCAGATGAGAGGAGACAAGAGGAGAGGAGGTAAGATAAGAGGAAATGAGATTAGATGAGAGGAAACAAAAAAAAGAGAAAATTAGACAAGAGGAGACAAGATGAGAGGAAATGAGACTAGAGGAGAGAAGAGGAAATGAGACTAGAGGAAATGAGAGGAGAGGTGGATAGACAAGATTAGAGGAAATGAGATGAAAAGAGAGGAGGAGACAAGATTAGGGGAAATGAGAAGAGAGGAGACAAGATGAGAGGAAATGAGAAGAGAGGAGGGCAGACATAATAAGAGGAAATGAGGAGGGTACCCAATATGAGAATAAATGAGAGACAATGAGAAGAGAGGAGATGAGACAAGATGAGAGGAAACGAGATGAAAGGATAGGTAATGAGACGAGAGAATAGGCAATGAGAGGAGAAGAGATGAGAGAAATCAGACAAGATGAGATGAGAATAGAGAAGAGAGGAGACAAGACAAGACAAGACAAGACAAGACAAGAAGAGGGAAGACAAGATGAGATGAGGTGTGATGTGGAGAAGACACAATGTGAGAGAAGAAAAGAGGAAAGAAGATGCAAATAAATATTACCGAACATAACTGAAGCATACATTTTCTAAATCATGGCTGTAATTGACAAACATAATTAACTATTTTTCAATTTTTCAATATTTGACTAATGAAAAAATACGACTAAATAGCATTAATTCATCTTTTATTAAATAATTCTTCACACAGGTTAAACATGAGAGATCAAACAGTGGTGTAAAAGATGTTTTAACTATATCTGTTTTGAAGGGATTTCTCTCTCAAATCCTCATGCATTAACAACACTCCCTTTAATCAACCTCAGGAGGATTTCATGCACCATTTTCCTTGACAAGCACAAGTTTAGAAGCAAGCAGTACTTTTTCCTCCTCAATAAGCTCTGCATCAGCACTAAAACACACGGATGATGCCAAAAGCGCAATCCAAGACCGTGAAGCTGAATGAGTTTTTACTTTACTTATGTGACAGTCATAAAAAACCCAGGTCCCATTAAGTTCCCACACCATGCATTTCCTGTGAGTTTTCCATTACTTTTCCAGTCATTCATGACAAATGTATAAGGAATCATTCATTTTGCTGTGGTGGAATTCTTATTTATATACTTAATGTACATTAGTGAGTATTTTGTGTAATATTTTCAATAAGACAAATACATCCTGAGCATCTACACAAACACTCACAAAGTGAAATATTTTAATGCAGAGCATTGCATTTTATAGTATTTATCTTATAAAATATAAAAAGAATGGTATATTTATAAAAATGTAAAATAGTTATAATGTAATAATATTTGATATGATATTTCAGTGGAACCCTCTCACACATGCATACAGCACACATCACACTATTAGCAAATCCTGAGAATATCTAAGCATTTATGAATGGAAATTTTCATATTCTGACTCAAAACTATATCAGTCAGCAGAAAAAAGTATAGCACCAGTGTTGGTTAAATTACTCTAAAAAAGTAATTAATTACTAGATATTAATTACATCTTCAACAGTGTAATTACTGTACTAATTACTCTCTCACTAAATTCAATCCAAACAGGCAATAATCCAATACAGAGTAGAGAAAACACACCAAATGTGAACGTGACTGAACAGAGAATGAATGTGAGTGTACAACTTAAGTAGGAGCACAAACAAGACTAAAATTGTAACCTTTTTAATAAAATAGCAAAACATATTTACAAGATAGATGTAAGCAAAATCTTAAATGGTCAATATAAGTCTTCTTCTAAATATATCTTTTGTCCTTGCATTTATTCTTGTGGCTCAGTCAGTGTCACACCTGAATGAATGGCTCATTATGCAAGACGTTACGCATAATGGGTGGGACATTGTATTCTCAGGTGTAAACTACTCCCCCTTTACGCCCCCCTCGCATATTGGCTTTCCAAGCAAAACCTGTCTTACACAATTTAAATCAATGTATTGTTTTATTGTGAACGATAAAGCAAGACTATTTTCACATAATTTTGAAGCCAGAACTCGAAGCGACAACATCCATTAGTCAAAAGTCTTGTGGACACATATTTAGTATGAGTTTTGTGGTCTTATTTCAGCAACTTTCATTTTTATTTTTTTCAATAACCACGCATAAACATTATTCTCTTAAAAATACAAACATCTACATTATACATGTTGCTCACATATTATGGTAGCCCTGTTTGTGCTATATAGAGTGAATTTACACCTTTGCCATTAACATGTTTATAAATAACTGAAAAAAGCACAAATGTCAGGGCATGTCAGAACATCCCAAGGGCCCCAAAACACCTTAGACCCCAGAGGGTTAAATACAGCTGGAACCAATGTAAACAAATGAGAAGTGGGAAAACTGAACAAAGGAAACATGAAACTAATAATAACATCCTAAAAGTCTTTGAATAACAAAACAAACAAAACATAACTGGGACACTATTGTTTTATAAAAAAAAAAATCTATAGTCTAACTGTGTTTAACTGCATTTTTTAGCGGCATCTAGTGGTGAGATTGCGAATTGCAACCAACAGAAGTTACGGTGGCCGCCAGGAAAAGTTGTCGTCGTCTGAGACAGCAGAGAGTAGCCAGTTAAGCAATGAGGTTTCTTTACAAAGATAAATTAAGAAATTATGTTTACTTAATTATTCAGTAAAACAATATGTTATTGCAAATATTATTGTTACTTGTTCATCATCGTGTCAGAGTTTTATTCGCTGACATTAGCTATCTTTGCATGAAGAACAACATAGTGACGAAACGCGTTTGTTCGTTTAGGGCTATTGTAGAAACATGTCGGTGCAAAATGGCTATTACAATGTAAGGGGACCCACGGTGTATGAAGATAGAAATGGCTCATTCTAAGGTAATAAAAACATAACGGCTCATTATGTAAGGTCTTTATACACCACTCAAAACATAGTTATGTATATGATATTGCATTTCTGTCAACAGATCCTCCTAAATATTACACAATGCACCTTTAATGCAATTAGTCTAACTGTGAAGTGGACTAACTGTGATTAAAGAAAAGAACAACTAAGAGTAATCCCTTCCTTTACTTTTTCAATGGAAAAGTAATTAAATTACAGTAATCAATTACTTAGTAATCACTAAGTAATAATGTATTACACACAACACTGACTAGCAACGAGCCTCAACAATTAGAAAATTATGATGATGCGTACAAACACACACACACACACACACACACACACACACACAACACTGAAGCTGAAGTGCCAAGTGAAAGGGCGCTCTGGTCCTTAAGAAGCATTTTCCGTGTGTGGATTCATCTAATTCAGTCATAACTATTTCATTGTGGTTATGTCAACATACACATACACATCACTAGAAAGCACTTAGATTTACAATACTCTTACAGTTTGCAGTGTGTGTTTGTGTACGTATAATTTCTTAAGATCTTGCAGAATGAGATTTCTAGTTCTGCATCTGGTTTAGTAGTGAGAGCTGCAGGATTGTAATTGGTCTGAAGGCAGTTTGAGGTTTTTGATTGGCTGGCTGACTTGTTTGGCATGTATAATGAGCCTCATAAATTCAGTGTTTGGAAGGTTGTAAACAACACTACCTTTTAAGGCAACTTAGATGCTACTGTAAATTAAATCACGGCTGGAAGTCATTAGAGTATTAGTAGACAGTCTGCTCAATATCTGCCAACACTTTATTTTGATCGTCCCCCAACAGAAGTTCTACTGACTCTAAATATCTCTGCAAGTACATGTCAGCTTTCCACTAACCCTAACCTACCCATATACTAATACTCTACTTGAGAGATAATTGACATGTATATGCAAATTAATGAGAGTTAGTTGACATGTAGTTGCAAAGATAATATAGTAGAATGTCTAAAGTGGACTGTCACGGGTGAGCGAAAAGAGACGAGGCGTGACGCAGAATGAACAATTAAATAGACTTCAATAAACACAAAAGCAATAACACTACACACAAACTATAAACGTTAACACGGAACAAAGAGCTGAGGAAAACTGAGCATTGAAATAAACAAGGAAAGATCATTTACAGAACAGGGAACAGGTGAGACACTAATCAGAAACCATGACAACTCATAATTAACTAGAACACAGGCAAAACTGTCACATAAAACCATGACTGTAGAAATTAAACAGAACAAGACAATGAAACTAAACAAAACCTGACTAAGTGACCTTTTTTTACCAATCATATATTTTATCTTGACGAGCAGGGCTTTAAACGTATATGAGATGATAGATTATATTACTGCTTTAGAAGTGTATGTAGTTATGTTTTTCTTTTATGTAGCGATGGTCTAAATATTATTTACATATTCAGATCACATTTGGCTTTATTCAATCTAGGGGTGCACCGAAATTTCAGCCGGCGAAAATGTTCGGCCGAAAATGGCATTATCGGTTTCGGGCCGAAATGAAAAAAAACAGCCGAAAACGTAAACCGAAAATGAATGTCACCCGCCCCTCCCATCCGTGCGCAAGCGCTTAGGTTTCACTCACGGTTGAGCTGTTATCACGCGTCTGCCTATCAAAGATTAAGCATGTCAGCGGTATGGAAGTATTTTAAAGTTTCAGATGAGGACACCAAAGTTGCAAAATGTAACATTTGTTCTGAAACTGAAGCCGAAAATGGCTTCTTTTAAAAACTTATACTATATATATATTATAGTATACGTTTTTAAAAGAAGCCATTTTCAGCTTCAGCTTCGGTTTTCGGCCAAGTGCATCCTAAATATTCGGTTTCGGTTTCAGCCCAGAATTTTCATTTCAGTGCATCACTAATTCAATCCATACATATGTGCTCTGAATATCTGGGGCAGGGAATAGATGGTAATGAGTAAAAACTCTAATGACATCTACAGAGGAAATGTGAGTGGAAAAGGTCAGAATGAGCACATGAGATTATCCACACACAAATACACAACAAAAACACATCCTTCTCCTTACATCTCTCTCTTTCTCTTACTCAAATTAGCACATATACAGTAGAAGGGAATTAACAGTCTGTATCTGTAAAATCTAAAAAACAGCTGAAAATCTGTATATATATATATATATATATATATATATATAGTGTATGTATATGATGTAATTGCTATGCTGAAATTAAATAAAAAATGCATACACATAAACTACAGGTCAAAAGTTCGGAATAATTACGATTGTTTCAAGTCTTTTATTCTCACCAAGGCTGTATTTAAAATGCAATGTATTCCTGTGATGGCAAAGCTGAATTTTCAGCATCATTACTCCAGTTTCAGTGTCACATGACCTTCAGAAATCATTCTAATATGCTGATTTGCTGCTCAAGAATATATTTTTTTAATTATTATTTTTAATGTTGAAAAGTTTTTGCTACTTACTATTTTTTTTGGTGGAAACTGTAATTCAATGTCATTCAAAATTGTATTGATTTGTAATTAAATGTTTATGTTTATTATTAAAAAGATAACATGAATTTCAGAATGACTTTTTGATGTCATTTATTTGAGTGATCATGTTATCACTCAAATCATCTAATGCATATAATCTTATACACATTTTAATTACTCAAATTAAATACAAAATAACAAAATGCAAAATAGAAGCACTGTCACTAGCAGTCTCAGAATTTTAGAGCAGAATGTGTGGCATGTTAATACCATGGCTGCGACAGATCTGCCTCTGTGTTTAAGTAAATAATCATCTATAAATCTGTCCTCCGTAATCCATCCTTTCATCTGCTCCCACCAGTAGGCCTACATTACCAACAGCATAACACCGTGTCCTAACCAGACGCAATGCGATAAGATTCCAGCGGCAAATAATTTGTCTGTCCACACTAGACGTAAAATTAGTGAATCAAAAAAATTAAAATCAGTCAAAACCCACAGCCAATCAGAACAGCGTGTGGGCGGGCTCTCGCGGCAGCACCAGAGAGTAATCTTGACGGCGATTCGCAAGAAAATGGATAAGTAGGCGACATAATCAACTTCACAAATATTACACCATTTAAACATTATTACAAATACATAGGCTACTGAGTTACTAAAACAATATTTGTCAAATAATCACTTGTTTGTTCACAGTTTGAAGAACGTTCTTGTTTCCTTGTTTTTGTTTCCTTGAGAGCCCGCCCACATGCTGTTCTGATTGGCTGTGGGTTTTGATTGATTTTACGCATCTCGCAGTCGTGTCGCGTCTAGTGTGGACAGACAAATTATTTGTCTCTGGAATCGCATCGCGTCTGGTTAGGACACGGTGTAACTACACGTGACGCGACGTGCGATAAAAGGTATCTTTTCCAGTAAGTTTTTGTCATAACCAGCCGCGACAGCGACATGCTACAATTCTATTTTAGAAACGGTTTCTATTTTTCTGCGACGTCGCGGCTGGAACAACACACACAAAGTGTGGTAATGATAATCTCACACCGTGTCCTAACTACACGCGACATGACGACGCGCGATAAAAGGTATCTATTTTCAAGTGTGACAAATATTGTTTTAGTAACTCAGTAGCCTATGTATTTTTAATAATGTTTAAATGGTGTAATATTTGTGAATTTGATTATGTAGCCTACTTACCCATTTTCTTGCGATTGCCGTCAAGATTGCTCTCTGGTGCTGTGCACTTGCCACGAGACTCCGCCCACATGCTGTTCTGATTGGCTGTGGGTTATGATTGATTTCGACGCATCTCGCAGTCGCGTCGCGTCTAGTGTGGACAGACAAATTATTTGCTGCTGGAATCTTATCGCATCGCGTCTGGTTAGGACACGGTGTAACAGCAGCCTGATCCTGCTTCTTTTCACACGCCACGCCCCAGCTTTTGCGAAGCAGTAAGTGTGCAAAGCACAGATGTGCAAAAAGCCAGAACCTCAGCAACCTCTCACCTCGCAGAGTCGAGTTAAATTAAACCTTTTAAGACTGCAAGGACTCAATAAACCCGACCTTCTCCGCATGCACTGCATATCACTCCCTATAGCTGTTAATTAGCATGCTGTGTCAACTAGGTGTGATTCTGCCCCTCTCACTCTTTTTGTGCCTTTCTTTCTCTCCCCTATTCTTCCTGTGTGTTCACTGTGAACCTTTAACACTAGAGTTTGCATAATTACCTGTGTTATGGCCTGGTCCGTCTGCTCTCCTGCCTGCAGAGAGCTTATGAGATCGCTCACCCCACCTTTCAGAACCTGGGCCAACGCTGCTGGCTTTTATTACTGGCTGGATGGTGCACTAATAATGTCTCTGCTATAATACTTAATGAAACAGTGTGCATGAGACTAAATCTTTCATGCTAATTTTACAGGCGTGGCCGCTTTAAAAGACAAAGGACTCGCACGATAACACACTCACACACTTAACCAGGGGTCCTCGTGAGTCTCTTGAATAATTCCTGCCACACTTGTGCCATGCATGATAAATCAGGTACACTCTCTACCACACACACATTCTATCATATGGGAGTGAGTTAATAAGGGAGGGAAACTAAGATCAAGGAAGATGTGGCTCTCTGGTTCCAGACTCCAGAGTCTCATTAGAACAGAGGAGAGTCACAGCAATATCAGAAACATCTCACATCCCTCTATGAAATAATTTGGGCTCTTGTAATTAATGTGACTTTTGTGCAAACCCTGCAGCTGCCAGAGTGAACAACAGGAATTGGCATTAGATTGTCATAGAGAGGTTTATAGTGTTTTGTCTGCATGTGTCTAATAATGCATCTGTATAATTTATTCGTGCTGATCATTAAGGCTGAATTAATGGCGGAAACGTGGAAAAAGTGTTCTGCCAGTTGCTTTGTTGTGTCATCCTAGGTCTTTATATAACCCTAAACATTAGAAAAACTCTACTAATACAAGTGGATAAACCTGCGGCATAATTTCGACAATTTCGTCAACTTGAAATCAGTTGGTTAATAAACAAGACAAATTATATAATAGAGAGGACCTCTGTAGACCCTCATGAGTATGTCAAGGTCAAAAGGACTGCATCTGAAATTAAAGTATTTAGTAGCCGAAAAACAGTGTGAGACAAAATAAGTATGTCCGAATTCACAGTACTCATAATAGTAGGCAAAAAGTACCCAGATGACCTACTACTGGCGAGATTCTGAAGTGTGCAATTGATGGACAAATTACTATCCCATGAGGCCACAGGAGAGGATATATGAATGGAAGTGATGCTGGTGGTCACATGATAATGACAGGCGTGGCAAATGTAGTATGTCCAGATTACTTTCACACACATTCATACTATATAGAACATACTTTTTTAGCAGTCAAGAAGTGATTATTATTCAAAAAGAGTAGGCGATTTCGAACACAGCCTAAGTCTCTTAAAATAGCATATCATTTGACCTACTTATGACCATGGCAGTTCAGGCTATAAAATGTAATTGGCTACAACTCCTTCTTAATTTCACAATTATTAAAACAGAAAATAATAATAATAATAATAATAATAATAATAATACTTTTTTGTATAAAAATGATTTACATTTAAAAAATTTTTTTATGAAAATAGTGGGAAAAAAGCCACATGACATTACATTTTTAGAGTCAATAAATAAATAATAACTTAAAAGTTATTTTAAAGAATATATATATATTTTTTTCTTTATCCAAATGAAACAAATGTGAATACAAAGAGCACATTTGTATGAACTTGACACATGTGTTTTGAAATAGATTTTCCTTTAGGACACTGTTGTTTCTCATTGACCCATAAAATGAAAAGTTGGGGAAAGAAAATAAATGAATACTTTTATTCAACAAGGATACATTCAATTGATCAAAAGTGACTGTAAAGACATTTAAATGTTACAAAAGATTTCTATTTAAAACTTTCTATTGATCAAAGGATCCAGTTTCAGTTTCCACAAAAAAATATTAAGCAGTTTTCAACACTGATAATAGTAGCCTAATAAATGTTTTTGAACACTAAATCAGCATATTAGAATGAATTCTGAAGGATCATGTGACTGGAGTAATGATGCTGAAAATTCAGATTTGCCATCACAGGAATAAATTACATTTATTTACAAAATATATTGTAAAACAGTTATTTAAATTTGTAATAATATTTCATAATATAACTGTTTGATTTAGTAATTACTAATTAGGTTGATTCTTGAATAAATAAATGCAGCTTTGAGCTTAAGAGATTCTTTAAAAAACATTTTAAAAATCATACTGACCTCAAACTTTTGAACGGTAGTATAAGTATACAAAAATATCACATTTAAAAAAATAATAATTGTGCAGTTAGTTAAGTGTATGGGCTTCATAAAATATACAAATGAATGTGATGAAGGTGATATGGGGAGAAATTTGAGCCTGCGGTAAAGTGATGGCCCAGCTCATGTGAGTCTTCTCTCCGGAGGCCACGCAGATTTTCACAGCCAAACCTTTACCTGCCGGGACACTCAACACCCCGGCTAACTTTAGCAGAACATGCCACTGACTCACAATGTGTGAGAGACTAACAGCTGTGTACCATTACAAGACTTAGAGGTCATCCAGCCATAACAGATCCGAACTCTGATGATGCCTGTCAAGATCTGTGAAGAGATGGGAAGACGCTTCAGAAAGAACAGTGTGTGTACAGAGAAATGAAGGGGTTTCTGATTCTTCAACCAACACATATCATGTCCACCAGGGGCCCCTTATATGAAAGCCTGGCCTCAATCTCTCCATCTGTCTTTGTGGCTAATGGAGCTTACTCATATGTCATCTGCCTGTTTTACCCTGTTATGTGCAACACCTAGAACAAGAAAACACTTTTAGACAAAGTTAAGCTCTGACATCACACTGTCTGATAGACCAGGCCTGTCTGAAGGAGAGAGAGAGAAGAGCGCGAGGGAATTAGCAGCGTTTCGGGTCATTTCAGGTGCCAGGATCAATATTTCTAGAGGATGTGTGAAAACTGTAATCTTAAAGAAACATGAGCTCTGGAACAAGTCAGTCTATTGAACAAGAACAAATAGAGTCAAACTACGATGAAATGTAGAGGAAAGAATATCAATCACACAAAAAAATCACATATAGTAACCACATAACTGTAATGGGGAAAAAAATGCTTCAATCAAAACCTGTTAATTGGTTGACTGTAGGTGTCTTACTAAAACTGTAAATGGTTTAACACAGCATTATATTTCATTATACTGTAAAATACTGTAAATGTTATGATTTTTAAAGTAAAAACTATGCATTCTCGTATACTTTATGGTAAAAACAGTAAAAGGACAAGCAAAGTGACATAACTTATAATTATACTGTATAGAAATAACTTTGTTTCTTCTCATTTTGTTATCAGTAATGTACATTAAGTGCTTTTTGTTAAAACCACAGCTGCCTTTTTTACTGTAAATTTAACAGGATATACAGTTTACAGTGGACTGAAGTTTGGACTAATAGTTTACAGTGTTAAAAAGCAAATATGTTCCAACTGACATTTTTACTTTCAGCGTGGACAGACAAATTACTTGTCACTGCAAACGTAGGATACTGTGTTTATGAAACACATGATAAACTATGAAGAGTAAAAATGTATGGAAGCTTGTTTCTGCCACAGAATAAATAAAAAAAGTAGGATATTGTTGTAACGGGTGGTAGGAGGTTGTTGAAGGCACAAGACGATGATGAAGATAACAATAACATTTATTTAAACAGAAACAGGCAGAATAGACACAACCACGTTAACACATACAAGAACCGACAAAGGACTGAACAGAACAGGGAGTATAAATACGCAGAAGGAAACTAATTAGACAGGTGAAGGTAAACTAATTAGGGACAAACGAGCACAGGTGCAGACAATCCATGATATGGTGATGACGTGGTGGTGACAATTGTGTTTATGAAACACATGATAAACTATGTAGAGTAAAAATGTATGGAAACTTGTTTCTGTTACAATTTTTTTTTATCTCACAATTGTGACATTTTTCTTGCTAATTTGAATTTATGTACAATTCTCTCTCTCTTTTTTTTTTTTTTTTTTTTTGAAGACTAGAGTACTGGCTGCTTAAAATTCAGCTTTGCCATTACAGCAATAAATAAAACAAAGGCTATAATATATTAAAGAATGCAAAACCAAGTTTACCTTGGCATAGTTGAATAACAGCAGCTCGGTGGATAAAAATGGCCATACACAGAATCTCAAAATCCTATGTCACCTCCTTAATATGAAAATCTCAAAACTTTAAACTGCAGCTGTAAAACAGTCAGATCTCAAATCATCTCAGCTATGACGTAACACTTGGGGGATTTCCTTATTTGGATCTGGTCTGTACCTTTGTTACGCCCCTAATTTTGCATACACACAGCCCACTTTCTGGCCCCAGGAATATCAATGGTGGTCGTGCAGTCAGACACAGTTTAGCCACAATGGCCACATGAGTTCTCATGGTGGTTAAAGCCGGTGCCTGGAAATGTATACGAGGCAAATTGCGCCGTTTGTCAAAGATGTTTTAACCTGGGTACAATGGGAATCAAGGTTTTTGAAAATTCATTTTCTCCTTCAAAAGAAATGAAAGCTTTAGCTTAAGTTCTGCCAGGAAGACTTAATTACTACGTCACTTATTACCTTCATTTCTATCCAATCACGTCTTTATACTTTCCGTATAAAAGATCGGTACTTACACATGTTTGAGTTCGCAGATGCCGACGCAACAACAACCTCCACCCTCCCCACCACCACCAGGATGGTCCTGTCCATACCTTCCAAGGGGGTCGGCTGCGCCCCTGCCTTCGTCTTCAGGCAGGAGATGCAGATCCGCTACCCTCAGATTACGAACTATGGACGGGGCCTACGCCAAAGAACTTTATAATAATGCTTGCTGGGCTGTTAATAAATGTATGCTTCGTTACATCATTTTATCTCCCGAGTCTTTCTGGTAGAACTGTATTTCTCTAGCTCTTTGGCTGCTGTCAATTTTGATTTCTTGGGGGCTGTTTACACCTGGCCTCTTCATGCGTTTTCTGTGATCGGATAGCTATCCGATCGTGAAAAGACCAGGTGTAAATGCCCTCTGAAACGCAGAGACGGATTTAAATTCGATCGCTGAAACCACTTCAGGAGGAGGTCTGGGCCACATTCCAGATGAAACTAGACAAGTGTAAATGCATCTGGTTGTTGAAACCACATATGTAAATTGTACTCCTCCCCAAAATGCTAAAAAAATAAACGTGTAAGAGCGTGTTATGCTATAATGTCATGTTATAGCTAGATATGACGACGCTAGTGCAACACGCATCGCTGCAGATGAGAAGTTGAGCATCTATTCATTAACCATCAACAACATCATCATCGAACAATGATATTTTGTGATATGTGATGATTTATACAGTGGGGAGAACAAGTATTTTATACATTTTCCATTGGGTTCAGGTCTGGAGACTGGCTAGGCCACTCCAGGACCTTGAGATGCTTCTTACGGAGCCACTCCTTAGTTGCCCTGGCTGTGTGTTTCGGGTCGTTGTCATGCTGGAAGACCCAGCCATGACCCATCTTCAATGCTCTTACTGAGGGAAGGAGGTTGTTGGCCAAGATCTCGCGATACATGGCCCCATCCATCCTCCCCTCAATACGGTGCAGTCGTCCTGTCCCCTTTGCAGAAAAGCATCCCCAAAGAATGATGTTTCCACCTCCATGCTTCACAGTTGGGATGGTGTTTTTGGGGTTGTACTCATCCTTATTCTTCCTCCAAACACGGCGAGTGGAGTTTAGACCAAAAAGCTCTATTTTAGTCTCATCAGACCACATGACCTTCTCCCATTCCTCCTCTGGATCATCCAGATGGTCATTGGCAAACTTTACACAGGCCTGGACATCCGCTGGCTTGAGGATGGGGACCTTGCGTGCGCTGCAGGATTTTAATCCATGTAGTGTGTTACTAATGGTTTTATTTGAGACTGTGGTCCCAGCTCTCTTCAGGTCATTGACCAGGTCCTGCCGTGTAGTTCTGGGCTGATCCCTCACCTTCCTCATGATCATTGATGCCCCACGAGGTGAGATCTTGCATGGTGCCCCAGACCAAGGGAGATTGACCGTCATCTTGAACTTCTTCCATTTTCTAATAATTGCACCAACAGTTGTTGCCTTCTCACCAAGCTGCTTGCCTATTGTCCTGTAGCCCATCCCAGCCTTGTGCAGGTCTACAATTTTATCCCTGATGCCCTTACACAGCTCTCTGGTCTTGGCCATTGTGGAGAGGCTGGAGTCTGTCTTATATACAGGTAACGAGTTCAAACAGGTGCAGTTAATACAGGTAATGAGTGGAGAACAGGAGGGCTTCTTAAAGAAAAACTAACATGTCTGCCAGCATAAGTCCGGAATTCTTACTGGTTGGTAGGTGATCAAATACTTATGTCATGCAATAAAATGCAAATTAATTATTTAAAAATCATACAATGTGATTTCTGGATTTTTGTTTTAGATTCCGTCTTAGATTCATGCTTTGTAAGTAGGTAAACCTGCAAAATCGGCAGTGTATCAAATACTTGTTCTCCCCACTGTATATATGTGTACGTGTGTATTTCCATTGCAGGTTTGGTCTTAAATTTCATATAAGGTGGTATTAAAAAGATCTTAAAAAGACTTAAATTTAACTCGTTCATATCTGTAGACACCCTGTAGCTATTGCTATCTAGCAGGTACAGTTAATGAGATGGTTTGGTTTAATTGAAATATTTATTCGATAGTAGTTTAGATACACAGTGAGTGCTGCCAATCTTTATTGGGTATGTTACGTCTTTGCTTTGGAGATTCCTCGTTGTAAACCAACCAATCAGTGTGCAGCTCATCTAAATATTCACGAGCATACCATAAAAGGGAGAAAACCGCTCGTTTCATTCTGGGGCTATTTCTCAGGGTTGCATTAGGGCGTATAAAACAGCCACCGGGGAATTTTCAGCCCAACCAATGTTACATACCCTATTTGGATACTTTATGGAACAGTGTGAAATACCCTATACAATCATTCAAATACCCTATACAACCCCTTTAAGATAAAAATATATTAAAAAGAAGTTAATATAAGTTATTTTAAATTGTGATAATATTTCACAATATTATTGTTTTAGTAATTTACCATTTAATTTTTTATTAAATAAATGCAGAGTTGGTGAGCATAAGAGATGCTTTCAAAAACATTTAAAAAAAACTTACTGATCACAAACTTGTGAACTTTTGAACTTTTTTTTTCTTGCAATTCCAAATTTACATCTCACAATTATTTCTGTTTTATATTTTTTATTTTACATACTGTATATATAATATATCTTTATATCCAACTGTAAGATAAAAAGTCACCATTACCTTTATTTATTTATTTATTTATTTAATTCCGGAAACAAGAATGATTTCCAGTAAAAAAGTATTAACTTTAGAAACTCCATCCTCACAAGTTACAGTCTGTTCTTTCTCTTCCCTTGGAGCTGTTTTACAGAAGAGATATACTTTGATGTGACCTCTCTCACTAACAGATCTCATTAAACTTAACTAATTAACAGAAAGAGAGAGAAGAATCGTTGAAAGACTGTTTTGAGTTCAAAGCTCACTGAAGCTTTATTGGCATATCTGCTGATAAACAGTGTTCAATGTAGAGCAATTAATAGAGATATAATAAAATATGTTTAATCATATGAATTAAAGGATATGACTGTGATTACGGTGAAATGATTAAAATATTTTTTATCATTAAAGAAGAAAATAATCGATGAGAATGACAACAGTAAATTTGATTAATATACTCAATAAGGATACTTAGATTATGTATTGGTGTTTGTATATTTTCTTCTTATGTTAAAATAACAGCCAATACTGTAAATGTATGCATCACTGTCTACCTGCCACTTTATGCCCTAATGGCCTTCAGGACCCGAGCAGTGCTTTTTTAATGAATCTCTACAGCTGTTCCGATTCCAGAGTCCTTCTCCAGGTTGACAGCTCTACAGCTTAAACTGTAATCACGGATTTGAGAGCATAGAAACATTTATCCACGCACAGAGCAGCGAAGTGGCCCGACTTGTCTTCCGCACTTTTTATTATCCTTTCAAAAACACAAGTTGTTCTGGATCATGGCCAATCCGTTCATAGCACCGGCTTATTTGCATGTATTTACATAAGTGGAAGCTTATGTCCAGAACTGCTCTAATCCTCTTTATTCAAAGAGAGAGACAGATAGAGAAAGAGAGCTTCGACCATTGCCTGTGCTCCAAGGTCACTGACGCAGATTTGTGACAGAACTCACTGTAAAAGCAGCACATGGTGATCACCAGATGGGCCTGACAACCACATGTATACTGACATGTACATGGATATTTGACTGCTGCAGTGACTGCAGAAAAAGAGTATCTGTAAATGAATCTCTGAAGGTGTCTGGACCTCATTAAACTCTGGTTTGCATTATAGGCGAAAGTGAGAGAGGAGAATCAAATTGTCGACCTGTTAGAAAACCCCAGTGGAGCACATGAAAAACCACCACCTCTCCCTCCATCTTTCTCAATTTCAAATTAAATTTCAGTTTCAGTTTATTATTTTGTGTTACGCTTTCTGTTGTTGTGCTTTGCATATGAGAAAAGCACATTACAACTACACAATTATTTTCTTTTTTATCATTATAATTATAATTTTTTATTGTCTCATTAGTAATTTAATACATTTTTATTTTTGTTTAAAAGTTTATTATTATTTGTAAAAAAAAATATTGTATTATTATTCAAGAATTAGTATATATTATATAATAATAGTAATAATAATAATAATTATTATTATTAATATTATTATTATTATGGGGTAAATGAAATGAAATGAAATAAATAAAATTTAAAACAGTAATAAAAAAACATTAAAGTATAAATTACTAGTGTAATATTAGTTAAATGAGTAAATAAGAAGGATAAAGATAAAGATGATCAATAATATTTTTTTACATATTGCATATAGTGATTATTTTGCCTTCTGATCTCTCTCTCTCATCCTCTGTGAGAAGACAGGCATTACAGCAGCTAGAGAATCTGGTCTTTGTTGTAAACCCTTGGCGCAACAAACTACATAATATTAGTATTCTCTGACTGCAGCTCCTCTGTAGAGCAGTGACAGCAGGTCAGATCCAGAGGGGCCGAGGGCAGAGGCTCCAATAACACAATCTGCTTAGGGCTCTACCATGTACTGTTATGGCAGGACTCATTGGAAACCACATCAAAAAGGGGTTAAAAAATAAAATAAAAGTGTAATCTGTTCGACAAAATGCTATTCTAAGTCTTCACTGTACCGTACTGCAGCATCACACAAGGGGCAGTCATGGCCTAATGGTTAGAGTCAGACTGGTAACCCAAAGGTTGAGGGTTCGATTCTCAATACCGGGAGGAAATGACTGAGGTGGCCTTGAGCAAGGCACCTAACCCCCAAACGCTCCCCGGGCGCCACAGTGAATGCCCACTGTGTGTGTTCACTACTCCTAATGTGTGTGCACTAACTTGGATGGGTTAAATGCAATCTGAGTATGGGTTACCATACTTAGCCTTCACATTACTTTCACTTTCACAAGGTAGAGTAGAAAATCAGGGTAATCATGATATAGCTAAACAACTAATCGCAATTATATTTTTACCTATTTGACAATATTCATCACCATATTTTTTTGCTTTTGCTCTAAAATAGCTTTAAAAAGAAGGCTACACAAAACAAAATAGTTAATAGTTAATAATAAAGGTATCCTTAAACTTAAATATTTTATCTGCATATATTTGTCCTAAAATATTTTAATAAATTAAATATGCAATGCAAAGAGTTACAAGGACACATGAGTGCAAATGAAACATTGATTGAATCAGAGTCAAGATCACAACTACAGAAGTTTAAATCAAAGACAGTCTTAATGTTTTCTTACTCATAAGGCAGGATCACAAACTTTTTGGCAAACCAAAAGCCACCTTAACCAAAGGCTGTGATTATCAAGTAATCATCAATCAAGCTTACTTAATTGTATATAACCAACAAAAATAATTGTAAATATTCAGTATCACTGAGCCCTAAACACTGTTACTGTACATACAGTAGGTGAATTTACAAAGCAACATTAGTGCAGTTCAAAAAGTCTGTAGAGCACTATAATGCTGTCACCTGCACAATTAACACATTTGGTCTAAAATGTGTTTGCTTATGCCTTGTTGGTCCCGCCAGCAGCGGCAAAACATTAGCGCCTGTTGTGCTATTATTTCGTCTTCAGCACTCGTTTATTGATTGCTGCGATCCACAGTTAAACAGCAGGAAGTCAAGTGGAATAGTGTTTAATTTACATAGTGTTTCTCCTCCATCTTCCTCTCTGTACATCTGTCCACACTTTCTGCCGAGAGAGCATCTGGACATGTTGAACATATTACTTCAGTCCTTCTCTCTCCCTCACACACACACACACACACATGATGTTTGCAAACATTGTTGATGTGCCAGGGTGAAGTGACTCACATAACATTAAAATCAATCTGTTACTGTGACCATATGCAATGTAGTTTATAGGAAACAGGAAACTATATCGACTATATCATCAACAGTATCAGTGAGGCTACAAATATGAAGAATACTACATGAATTAGTGAAATGGGAGGGAGAGAGTGCACACTAAGCATTTTACTCGGCCCACACACACACACACACACGCGTTCACCGCTAAACAACAGCAATTCCGAAATGAATCAGACAAACCATCTTTAAACTTGAAGAAAGATGAAGCAGGCAGCTGCAAAGCTTCTATTCAAACTGCTGCCAATATCCTCACATTTTTGCATTTCCTGTGTTTGTGCAGGAGAATCAAGAGCTTTACGCAGTAAGCATACGAGAGAAAAGGCTGAAATAAACACACAGTCATGCAGAGACACTTGGGGAAGGATTCCACACCAGCCTCTGTTTTCATTTTTGAGCTGCTTATCCATTTCTGAGTTTCTGATCCTGTGATTTGAAAGCTTCTCTGCAGCCTCTCAGCTTCTTCACTGTTGGGATGTTTGGCTGATGCTTCAGTATAATCTAATCTCAAACATCGTGCAGAAACACAAAAACAACAGCAGTTGCCAGAACAGCAATTCAAGACAATCTCACAAGAGTCTGGCTTGAAGACACAGAACCTCTCGTAACATTCAAAAACAATCACACCTCAGTGTAAACAATGCACAAAATGGGAGCCAGAGAAGAAAGCACAATGTTTTCTTTCTTGTTTGCATCCTTCCTTTCTAAGATTTATTTTTCTAAGAAACTAATTAATAATAACAGACTGGAGAACAGGAGAAAAAGGAGAAATTTTTTAAAAAAAAGATTAAAAAAAAGATTGATATCATACACAAAGTGAACAAAAATGAAAGCTTAAGCGTAAGTTCTGCCGGGAAGACTCAATTGTTACGTCACTTATTGCCTTCTCATCTATCCAATCATGTTCTAATACTTGTAGTATAAAAGATCGGTACTTACACATGTCTGAGTTCGCAGATGCTGACGCCTACATTCACCTACATCTTCCCCACCACCACCAGGGTGGTCCCTTCCCATACCTCCCGGGGGATCGGCTGCACCCCTGCCTTCATCTTCAGGCAGGAAATGCAGATTCCGTACCCTCGGACTGCGAGCTACGGACGTGGCCTACACCAAAGAACTTTATATCATACTTGCTTGCTGGGCTGTTAATAAATGCATACTTGTTACGTTATTTTGCCTCCCGAGTCTTTCTGGTAGAACTTTACTTTGACTCTTTTTTAATGAATCAGTTGATCCAATGCACAAAACCTCTCTGCGGTGCGTTTCCCAACGCACGTCGTTACTTATAGAGTTCAATGGAAATTGCGATCATAGTTGGCCAATGATGCTTTTGGGAAACACACCCCAGTATGATTAATCGGGACAAAGTGAATCGGCTGAATCCGGTTCTTGAATTCAACTTGGATGATTCGGCAGTTAACATACTTATTTTATAATGGTGTCCTTTCTGAAGCTTGTAAGCCTCTGTCCATTAATATAATTAGACACCTTGTGTGGTGTTCCATACAAGAAAGAAAGTAATATAGATTTGGACCAATGTGAGAAAAAGTAATAAAATAATAATAATAATAATAAAAACAGACATTTTATTTTTGATTAAACCATCCCTTTAAGTTTAAAAATGTTACTCTGTTTTATATGCATTCTTAGATTTTGCAGTATTATTTTCTATTTTGCTGAACTGAATGAACTAAACTGAACTGATCTGAATAGAACTGAAACGAATTAACTGAATTGAAATAAATGGAACTGAAATGAGTCTAAGTAACTGAACTGAACCGAACAAAACTGAACTGGACTGGGGCCAGTTGAAGAAACTTAGTCATGTTAAAGGTCCCATATTGTCAAAAATGAAATTTCCTGGATTTTTTCATGATAACAGAGATCTAGGGGCTATGTAACTACCATATAAGTTTCAAAACAGTCAATCCACAGACAAATGCACACAGCCTGCATAAAGTAGCTGTGCCTTTTCACGAGCCGTTGTGACTTCCATAAAAATGTGATGTCAGAACTACTCAGTCACCGCCTTCAGTCACCACCCCGAGCACTGCCCACCATCCCTCCATCCTTTTGGGGGGACCCAATGCAACAGAGTGCGGCGCGGGACTAGATTTGCTGGCCGACTGCGGGCGTAAGGTACTCGAGTGTGTGCGGGTTGCGGGAGAATAAAACGATTTGCGGGACTCTCGCAAAATAGAAATATCTAAAAATAAAACATCTAAAAACAAATAAATTGTTATTCATCTGTTGCACAAAAGCAACAAGAATAACTAAAACTAAATAAAAACTATTTACAGGCCAGAACAAGTTTCTATTTATAACATGTTTGCAGCGTTGAGCAATGTAGCCAATCACAGACATATGTGATGATTTCTTGAACGCAATGGCCAATGAGATGCATTTAAGATAGAATCCACTCACCGCTCAAAACTGAGTTTTTGTTCAGTGCTGAATTCTGCATGCTGGCAAATCCTCTGATTATAACAAACGAAATGTTGACATTATGAAAGATGTATTGTGTAGTCAGCTTCACTGATAATAACTGAGCTTTGTGAGATCGCGATGAACTGAGATATCAGCTTTTTAGGAATTGGGAGCGCACTTTTCGCTACTTCCATCATGCCAAACTATGCACGTAGTAGCCTATGCTTGCTTTTATGTTAAATTAACAGTGGTTTGTGAATGTTTATGCTTTAATAACAAATAATTTATCACCATTATTATAGGTGTTTTATTTACCTTACTTGTGAGCATCACCAAGCCACAGCAGGCTACAGCATACATGAGTCTAGTTACCTGTGGTTGGCCTGGCGGCACTCAGAAAACAACAGGCCAATCAGAAGAGAGGCTCATGAATATTAAGTAGACAGGCCAAAATCGACCTGTTCTTGGCAGAGCTCCCGAGAAAGGAGCTGTAAAAATATATTGAGATGGTTTTTGGTACTTATACCGCAAATATATATTCTTAAGGACATCAAAACCTAAAATAAAACTTCAGAAAGGTGTACAATACGGGACATTTAAGACTGTGTTTAACCAATAGCAGCTAACCAAGGGGTAGGCTAATCAGTTTTACTTTTCCAATTCAAATTAGACTGATCTACCTTTTTATGTAACTGACTTTAAAAAGTTAAGACAAGTCTTGAAGAAAAAACGAACCTTTAAGACTAGTCTAACCAGTTCATGCAACTAGCCACTAAATTGAATCTAACTGAACTGAACTGAGCAGAAATGAACTAAATGAACTGAATTTAACTAAACGGAACTACACTTATTCTAAGAAGAATTGAATAGAGTCGAAAAGCAAAAGCCAGTTAATCTCCACAAACTGCCAACTGTTTTCCTCAAAAGTCTGGCAGCAAGACTTGAAAAGCAGCACATGAGAGAGAAAGACGATGCTATTAGACAGTTGTGTTCCTTTGTGTGTTTAGTTTGTGACACATCTTTACCCCATTAGTTGTAAAGAGCTTTAATTAAACAGTGACTATCTTTTTAGTGCTCCATGCTGCGAGGTAGGCCAATATCGCCTCAGAAGTAACATCAAGAACATTGTCATTGCACAAACAGCTCTAAAACACAAAACATCAGCTGGAAATGAAGCCACAAGACCTGCCTGTAACATCCACATGGGAAAAAAGATCTGATTGTTTTTCAAGGACATTGCTCAACGTACATCTGACAGATCTCACACAGCTGAGGGCACAAACCTATCTCCATTTCATCAGCCGGCATGCTTTTACTGATCATATGTTTAACCCACATGTCAGCCTCAATCTTACAGAGCAAAACCAACCCGCTCTC
This sequence comes from Rutilus rutilus, assembly GCF_951802725.1. Taxonomy (NCBI): domain Eukaryota; kingdom Metazoa; phylum Chordata; class Actinopteri; order Cypriniformes; family Leuciscidae; genus Rutilus; species Rutilus rutilus. The sequence continues at coordinate 20,759,003 of NC_140232.1, read as the reverse complement.
AAAACAGCGTTTTCGAAATTCTCATATTCACAAAAACGCAATGGTTTCCTTGCCAGCTACACGTGGTGAATTATGGAACAAATCACAGAGCAGCGCCCCTTATTTCCACCCTTAATAGTGTTATTAGATGCTTCAGCAACCTTCTCACATTAAATCAAACAGAGAGTTCATCATTTTCAGAACTCTGAACCCAAAGGGAAACATTCTGACAATGGAACCATAAACTCAATTCCCTACAAGGCGTCTTAAAGGAAAGAATAACACAAACCAGGAGCTTTCTGATCTCCAACCATTAGATTTATTCCTAGAATTATTGGAATGCAAGGGCATTTACACACAGTTGTGTGTGTGTGTGTGTGTGTGTGTAGAAGATGTCCTTAAAGAGGGTAACAGGAGAGGATGGCAGAAGACTTGTCCTGAAGCCAGTTGATGGTACTTTAGCATTCAGCAGATGTTCTTCATGGTGTGTGGTGACAGGATTATAGATGTGCTGCTTTTGCTAACAAACACATCAAACCAACAACAAACACGACACTGTTATTGACCAACTCTCACACTAAACCCAGCCATCACCATCCAAAACTAATAACTCCCACTCAAAAGCATTACAACTGAAACAATACAGTATAATCATGAGATATATAACACAACAAACCATTAAAAGATTAATAAGATTTTTAAAGTGCCCCTACAACTACAATATTTGAGGGTGGGTCAAAATAGATGTTGTTCGCGGACAGCAAATGAAGATCATAGGCAGACCTTTTACACTCACAAACCTTACACACTGCATGAAAGGTAATATTTGAAAAAATAATAATAGGGGCACTTTAAGATTGCTTTAAAATTCCTGAATTTGAAAGAAGATGCAAATAGGATGCAGACTTTGTAATTCTATAAGAAAGCAGAATGACTATGGAATGAAATTTAAAGACATTCATATAATTTCTGTAAATGTGATTTTAAATAATACATTAGCCTACCAATGAGCTTCTCATCAAACACGCATCAAGGGGTACATTAACGATGATTGAAGACTGCTACACTTCCCAGAATGGTCTTATTTGCCTCAGAGTCTTCAAATTGGTGCCAAAAAATGAATCAGTCTTGCAAAATGTAATAAAATGTACAAAAATAACAATACAGTAAACAAAATCAAATTTCCCTCCTGTTTTTCCAATTTAATTTCATGTAAAATGTGGTGAATTTGAATCAAATGACAAGTCATGACCTGAAAGCGAGTCAATTCAGAATTTTAGCTGACAATTCATTTTCAAATAACACAAACTAAAACCAAACTTGTCCCTGCACATCTAACACATGTACACATACAGTGCAAATTAACAGAATTAAAAGTAAATAAAACCTGAAGAATGAACAGTAAAGTTTTCTATTAACACCTTAAAAAGGTATTATACCTGAGTATGACACATAGAGCTTCACTAGTGAACCAATTTTAAACTGTGTGGAAACTGAGACTTTTCCTGCTTTATTGTATTATATAATCACATATGGCAATAGAATAGAGCAGGAACATCTCATGGGAAGCGATGACATTTTTTGGGAAGGTGGCATAATATCAGTAATCTATGCCTGGGCTCCATCTTTTAAAATATTATCAGTTCATTGTGTGCTAGTATATCACATCAGCACCCTGATGGGAAGATTGTAAAGAATATTGTAAACTTAACCTGTGACACAGAATGTCTCATTTCGTTCAAATAAGACAGTGAATAATGAGACATTTGCCCTCCTGAAACACAAAGTGTCATTTCATGCAATAACCTCTGGCTGATATGATGATGCAACGTTCAGAAATGTATCTGGCTTGCCCTCAGTTTCACCGGCTACACAACAAGTACTCAAATCACTAACCAAAACCCCAAAGTACAGTGAACCTCAATAGGGTTGCGAACCGAAAACATTTTGATTTTCAAAGCCAGTTCCAATTATGTTCGGTTCCATTAACGGCTCTCTCCTGTGAGTTTCTCCACATGTGAGAACGGAACACCATACTGAAAGAGTTTCCTGCACTATTTACTCAGTATGACACAGACAGTGCGACAGGGGCGGAGTTGCGACCCTAAAAAAGCATTGCCACCCCATTTTCATAAATATGGATGTAAATGCAGGTTCTATTTAGTGAATCCAAAACATACAATGCAACCAGCACAGTCCAATTCCTGAACAAATAACTTTTATGAGCCAGTTCTTTTTTAGTGAAACATCCCTAGGCTTCATTCTCATCTGCATGAGAATGAATTTATGAACAATAAGCACAAAAATTATTCTTCTTTTGTTATATGGCCAAAGCCTAGTTCCAGTTCATGTGTCCAATCAGAATTACAGGTTGAACAAAAAACTGCATGCATGGGAAAAGACTCCTGCCTTAAAATCATTACATTAGTAATGCACAGTTTTCCTTCTGCTAAATATTAATAGAGTTTCAGCGGTATAATGGAGTATGTCCGTGTGAGGCTGTTCTATCGATGTGCTCATGTGCTGTCGTATCCTGTTCTAGACAGACACATGGAGGGCACACAGGGGCATAATCCACCCAGAGAAAAGGGTTCTCACCACCACCTGCCCAATCTGGCAACCCAAACAACAGCGCACAGCTGGCCAGTGGTCTGGTCCAGCCTCTTCATTTGCTTGTTTGAGCTGCTCCTCTTCCCACAGTTACATTTTTACCCTCCTCATTTATAAGAAAATGTGCTGTCCTGCTTTCACCAAACATTTATTGCTTTTAACAGCATTAGAAGTAATCTACAAACACTTATTTTGCTGTAGGGCTCAGCTCTAGACAAGAAGGTTATTTAGGTATATATGTTGAATGTAATGCATCATGAAAATTGCTCAGATGTGACCAGAGATATATAACTCTGATTCACTCATTAATATTAAACACTCTGTAAGGAACAAGAAAGCACATAAACATTGTACGGCCAGCTAAACCTGCATCCTTAATGCTTAATCAAACTGACTAAATCATCTAACGCTTGTTTAGCTTATTTAACATGCTCTCGTGGTCCAATATCTACAGTGAATATCAATTATATCAGCTAAACTCTTTTGTCACTTCAATATTAGTTGTGTACGGAACCTACATGTACATAAATGCTTCTACTTCACAATCCCAGTGTTAACCTATTAACTGTAATAATAACCTAATAACTGTTAATGCTAAAAAAATTTAAAAAAAAAACACTTGCAAAGTATATAGGCCAAAATGATATAGTTTCAAGCATTTATCACTTTTTCACAAACAAAAGCAACTTTTTGTTTCCAGTAGGAAAAAAAAAATATATATATATTTAAAGACACGCCAATGTACACGGATTTTAAGGTTTTGTAACAATGTGTGTGATATACAAAAGAAAAGCATTTATCCCTAGACATCATTATAAGACACTGGGAAGAAAAATATTATACTTTCTTATATGTATGTTTGTCTTATAACTTAGCTAAATACTACTTAAGCTCAAGATCTGTGGCAAACTGTTATCAAGGAAAATTATTTTGATTCATCCCTCAAAGAGGAAAAATGCATATAGTAATGCACTTACAATGGAAGCCAATGGGGCATATTGACCCAAAAGGTTTTAAAGGGATAGTTCACCCAAAAATGAAAATGCTGTCATCATTTACTCTTCCTCAAGTTGTTCCAAACCTGTATGACTTTCTTTCTTCTGCTAAACACAAAAGAAGATATTTTAAAGAAGGTTGGTAATTAAACAGTTGCTGGTCCCCATTGACTTCCATAGTATTTTTTTTTCCTACTATGGAAGTCAATGGGGTCCATCAGTCGTTTGGTTACCGACTTTCTTCAAAATATCTTCTTTTGTGTTCAGCAGAAGAAAGAAAGTCATACAGGTTTGGAACAACTTGAGGAAGAGTAAATGATGACAGCATTTTCATTTTTGGGTGAACTATCCCTTTAAAGCTATGACTTATTTTTGTTACTGTAAAACACTTATTTTAATCGCATTTACAAATCTAAATATCTGATATATAAAATTGTCCTTGTGGAATGGGATAACATTTTAAAGTGGAGTTAGCAGCTTTAGGACAAATTCAAATAATACAGTTTTTCTCAGTCGCTTTGGTGCATTTCTCAGATCAGAAATGAAATTCTCGAAACTACTTGTTCAACCTCCACATCATCTAGTCACTTGTGCACATCATAAAAGCAGTTTCTCATTCTTTTGAACAAGTTGCGATTGCTTTGGTGCATTCATGCAATTGATTATGTGCAATTGTCTGCGGTTTCCTACATTATCAGTTGCTAATGCCATGTTGCTCAAAATGTATTAAATAGTTCTCTGTGGAATAGTCCTACCCCTCAAAACATCTAGTTATTAGCTCATCGTACAAGTCATTAAATGCAAAATGGTTGATCTAGTTGTCATAGACATAGACTGTCAAGCATATTTTCTACACATTTCTATTAGACTTTTTGTAAATGTGCCATGAATTGATGAATTATGCAGGCGAATCTTGACTTTCACCAATGAAGAGAATGTAGATCTACAAATGAGAAACCAGTTCTCTGAAATAGCTCAAAGTTGCATCTCATGAACTTTCAATTGGCAAGCATACAGTGCTGCATGCAAAAGCAAAGTTCTGCCTAAGGGGTCTTTCCTGTGTTTGCCTTTCTAATGGTGTATTTTCGCCTTTGTGCCCCTATTTCTTTTTCTCTTCTATATCACAATGATATTGTAATGTTTTTTTGTCAGACCACTAGTAAAGTTGTAACTGTGAACCCTATCCAGTCTCTTTCAATCAATAACTCACGTACAGTAGTGTGTAAATTTGTACTTTTGAAATGGATACATGGCATACAGAAGAACCGCAGCTTTGTACATTTCAATACAGTAACTGTCATCCAAACTGTTGCCATAGTTTACATCAGGTAACAGAGTTCAGTGTTTTATTGACAACATGACTAAGCAATCTGACTGTCTTATCCGTACACAATGACACAAGGACTTGTCATTCTGATGGCACTGACATGTTCCTTGACACAGATATCTACTTTTGAGAGATGAACTAAAGATTTAGAGCAAGAGACTGGCTTTTGCAGGTAATACATGGTGTTTTGCTATTTGTATGAATTGTTTTGAGAAATGCACTTACTGTTTTGCTAATGTCGAGGATGATTCAAGAAATGTACCAAAGCATAGATAGATAGATAGATAGATAGATAGATAGATAGATAGATAGATAGATAGATAGATAGATAGATAGATAGATAGATAGATAGATAGATAGATAGATAGATAGATAGATAGATAGATAGAGGGAAGCAGATCTTAAAGGGCCACCTTCTTGTCATTTTCAGAAATTGTAATTATATTTGAAATAATGTATGGGCAGACACAGCACATATTTAACCAATGAAACATGTGATTTATACTATTACTTACTGTCAGAAATGCAATTTATTTAATGATGTAATTATCAGCGAGGAGTAACGTGATGTGATCTTTATAACACATCCAAATGCGTAAGTAAATTGGACACTTTGAGTTCAAATTGTAATTTAATGCCTTTCTCATTTCATGTGCTCTATCCTCAGATAAATGAGGACTCCTCCTGATCCGCATTGATTAACTGGTCTGCCCCGTTTTAATGAATCCAATCATGACTAAGTATCTGTTGGCGAGATGTCTTTGATCACAGATGATCCTCTAATGGAATCTTTCTGATGCGCTCATTCAGTTCTCATCCCTCTTTCGCTCCCTTTCTCTCTCGCTCCCTCTCTTTTCTTCCTCGGCGATGGCCCCTGGAGCAGTTGTGTATGGTAAGCTGTCTGTGCAGTTGGAGAAAAAGAAACACTTGACACCTTCTTCTGAAAAATGTGGCCAAATCAATGTTTTATGACCCCTTTTGGCTTAGAGCACATTATGGATTTGGGAGGCCTTTCCTTCAGAGCTTTTTTGAAAACTGTTAGGTCCAATCAAAGTTAACTGCAAAAACACAAGTGAAGCTGCAGAGAAAGATAGAGAGTGACGGGGAGTTTGAGAGGCAGACAGAGAGAGAGAGAGAGAGAGAGAGAGAGGATGTGTTAGACAGAGATGGGCCTATAAACCAAATACAAAATTATGGCAAGTGAAAATTAAGTAACCTAATTTGACCTAATTTTTAAAGGTCTTGTATGCAAATAAAGGCAAGAGAAACGTGATATCAAAAGATCATTTGTTCACCTGACCTATGTAACTTGATAGTTCACCCAAATATGAAAATCCTATCATCATTTACTCACCCCATGTCATTCCAAACCTATAGGACTTTGGCTAATTTTTCAAACACAAGATATTTTAATGAAACCTAAATTGTGACCACAATTTGGACCACAAAACCAGTCACATGGGTAGGCTACATTTTTTTAAATTGTGATTTATACATAATATGAAAGCTGAATAAATACGCTTTCCATTGATGTATGATTTGATAGGACGATATTTGGCCAAGATAAAACTATATGAACATCTGGATTATGAGGGTGCAAAAAAATCGAAACATTGAGAAAATCGCCTTTAAAGTTTTCCATTTATGTTCGCGATTGTGCTGCATTCACTCACAAAAATAAATGTTTTATATATTTACGGTAGGAAATTTATATCTTCATGGAACATGATCTTTACTTAATATCCTAATAATTTTTGGCATAAAAGAAAAATGGATAATTTTGACCCATGTATTGTTGGCTATTGCGACTTGTGACTGGTTTTGTGATCCAGGGTCACAATTGTGTCTGTATTATTTTTTAACACTAAAATCATGTTTACCTCCATATTGTTCACATCTTACATTTAAAATCTACATTTTGGCTGGTTATTTGAAAGAAAACGAGGGACAAATAAGAATGATTTTTGTTGTAAACAATATTATGCCACGAACACTCTTGACTGAGTTTAACCCGAAATATTCTTGTAATCTGATTAAATCAGAAAGATTAGCTGAGAGATGTGGACATCAGATTTTTTTTAAGCGTATAAACCTCATTAATCAATAGGCCTTGGTTCAGTGGTCAATGCCTTGATCTTCTGCCGTGAAAGAATCTGTATCAAAATCAAGATCAGAAAATATCACACCAAACGGAAAAGTCTTCAAAGAGATTCTCTTTTCTTCAAAATGAGAAGAGAGGAAAAGAAAGAAGAGGACAGGAAAGGAGAAAATGTGATTACTTACCATGTATAAAAGAGACATGAGACATGAGTTCTAAAAGAAAAAGAATTGTTGGTCACTGCCAGACTGTTAAAGTTGAGAGGCTGATCCACATTGAGAAATACTTTGAGAAACTTTTCAGGTTTATACTACATTTTTTAAAATGACTTGAAAATGAACAATTGCAATTGCCTCCAGGGGAGAGTCTTATGCAAGCACTGCAGTACATTTATATTACAATAATATACATCCCCTGGAGCAGAGGGAAGAATAATTTACTTTGATAGCTATAGTTTGAATATTTTTTCGATGTTTATGTATGTCTGTGTAATTTCATATTAGATATAGGGCTCATTGGATTACATTTATTTAATCACAATTAATCACAAATAATGACATATGTTCATATTAGCTAAGAAAAGTCCCCAAATGAAGATAATTCAAAAGACATAATTGTGCTAGATGAACGGGTTTTCAAAGACCACCAGGGGTTTGCAAAGGCATAATTGGAGGACTTTTTTTTTTTTCTGCAAAATGTATTTTTAGGGTAGTCAAGTTGTTAACTCAGGATATTAATTAAAACTTACGAACAATATAATGTTAACACATTCGTTGATTTTGGAATTTTTACCAAAAAATCCTGAAATCATGAGATGCAAAAACGCTGTTAAATTAATCAAGTAAATATTTTTGCAGATGATACTTTAAAGTCCCCCTGTAGTCAATAATTTGATCCCTTAAAACTCATCTTTGATCGTAAAAATGTAATTTTTAAATGTTTTTTCCAGTGAAAAAAAATTCTTCATGCTTTAAAATAGTTTGCTCTACAGCCTTGCTTCATTTAGTATACGCAGAGCCATGAACATGAATACCCACCCCCCCACCCCACATTCATTAGTTTTACTTCAATGAAAGGTTAGATTTTTGTGATTTTTTTGGAATGAAAGATCAAAAGCATAAACAATGCAGATTTATTTTCACAGCTTTCTTTGATCATATTTACCAAGGGTGGCAATAATTCTGACCACGACTGGGCAATGCATTTTGAACAGTGCATGCTATTTATTATATATCTCCAATAATATTAATATTATATAGGCTAATTTGCAATCAATGCCTTTGAATAATTTATTATTAACTAAAATCTTTTTTGTTGATTTAGTACACTTAAATCTACGAAAATGCTTTTTCTTTTTCTGCAGTTCTTTTTACTCAGCTCTATGAACTCCACCCACCATCCATTTTTTATAGTTAACCAATTGTTTTCCCTAACCACTGTTCCTGTATTGACTGAGTGCTTGACAATATTGTCTGGAAGCCAGCCATGGCCATAAAGAACACTGAATTGAAAAACTGAGATGGCGTGAGTGCTGAAAGTTAGAGAGAGAGAGGCTGGCTAACGCACTGAAGCATTGCTACATACTGTCCTCTCCTTTTCAGTCTCACTCCTGAACTAAATCCACTAAAAGCTTAAAACTCTTGCCTTCGCCCTCCCTTTCCTTTCCTCAAATCTCTCCTTCTTGAGCGCAGCCGAAACCTATTTTCTATCTTTTCCTCTGCGACCTCCCTGACGAGCACACCAAAAGAAAAATGTGAAGAAAGAGAGAGTGCTGGAGAAGAAGGAGGAGATAGCAGGTCTCCAGCAGGGATTCATGCATCAATTAATGAGTTGAGTTTGGCCGCAAGTCCACCCAAATCTGCAGCTCATCGCAGTGTGTGTGTGTGTGTGTGTGTGTGTGTGTGTGTGTGTGTGTGTGTGTGTTAGTGTTAGTGTTAGCAAAGAAATGTGTTACGACTGCCAACAGTAGTATATAAATAATTCAAGTTTTAAAAGTTGAAATGAACGGGTATAGGGGGTGTTCTGTGTTTTCTCGAGGAAGACTCCCTAAGTGCCCTTAAAATCAAGGAAGCAGGAAGTTGGCCATCGTAGACAGGAAATTAAAAATGTATCTGCATTAGTCTTGAAACACTAGCTCAACATTAGATGACAATACATCAACATTTATCCTCATTATAAGACTACGCTACAGTACATGAGAACCTCTTACAGAAAACACACTCTTTATACACATATTTATAGGATTAAAACTGACTTGGAAACTTTTTATCATGACTTCAACGTTTATTTTGCTGCATTTCAAATAATTTTAAGGTATAGATTTAAATATTTTTCTCTTGTCCTTTCAATCTTCAAATATTAAGATCTATAATAAAAATGGGAATTATTAAAATAAACAAACATTTCAATATATATTGAGAGAATATATCATGTTATATCATTTATCACATATATCACATTTCATGTTCTTATATATATACTGTATATATATATATATATACATATATATATACAGTGTGTATATATATATATATATAAGAACATGAACTTTCGCACAATAAAAAAAGAAACCAAACAATTTGGCCTCTAAATATTTTCAGCTCTTTAACAACTGCAAATTAAAACAGACTTTTTCATTTTCTAGATTCTGACTGCTAGGTTAATCGCAGACCGGATTTTTTAGAGCTGATATTATATGATGCACATACTGTCATGTCACTGTAGCTGTAGGCCATCCAACAAACCTTCTCAGCGACACACCAGACGAACAGAAGACAGAAAACGGGGGAAAATTTTTTTTTTCTCCATTTCCTCTGGTGCTCTTTCTGTTGATGTGCGTGAGCGCTCTAGTCAGAGTGAAGTCAAAGCAAGTCTTGCTGTGTGACATGTCAGAGAATCAGAAAAGACTGGAAAGATACATGGAGGTTTTATCAAACGGCTGCAGATGCGCTGCGAAGCCTGAGAGCAGAGGATGATGGGATATCACCTCACTCTGCCCGGGGATCTGAGCAACGTCAGAGCACTGCATTGTCCAAATTCATTTCAGACAGCTTAAACAACCCACACACACACACATACCATGTAACTCCATGGCAGTAAATATGGTGTGTCAAATAAGAATGAGAAATTGTCTATGGAGATTTGTAGGGATCTTGCAACAGCCTGTCAACTCTGTGACTTGATTCTCACACAAAATTAAACCACAGAGTTTAGGGGGAAAATAAGTTGGAAGCTATTTACTTAGTATTTAAGAACAGTGACAGTATGTTTGAAAGCTTGATTCTGATTGGTTGACAAACATTCCGAAGGTGTTAACTAATATTCTATACAGTAACTGCCTGAAAAGGAAATGGCATTTGGCCACATTACAGATCCATATCACTTCACCATACCAAAAGACCAACAAAAAACTCTGACTGAGAAAAAAAAATGGCACACAACAAAAATCCCCAAAATTACTGCTAAAACAAAACAAAAAAGTAGCAAAATATGAAACACACAAAAAGGAAGCAAAATAAAACAAAACAAAATAAAATAAAATGTATTTTAATTATTTTACGCAGCTGGGCATTAGCAGATACTTTTGATTCCCAGCATCGTCCACCAAGCTGGTAACTGTGTAATCTGTTAGGTCCGCAATGATGAGACGGGTGAACGAATGTGCTGTTAATAACGGTCTCTCATCAGCGTAATTATGGGCTGGTAATCATGAGAACTCTCTGCGGAACGACCCAGAGCTTGAGTCATTCAACTCCAGAATGTTATAGGACATCTACATGCATTCAGAGACCTCTCAATGAGACATAGAACAAAATAAATGAAGTCATCTGAACTCAAATACTAATATACTAATAATACTCATACTAATACTAATAATATTTAGTCACGTCTACAAACTTCACATTATCTTATGAGATCAGCATGATAGACGAGCTAAATTACTAGAGCGTTGAGTTCTGAGGAAAGGATGTTGGAAGCCGAATGGTTGAGGATCTATGAGGCTGACATAAAGGTTGCGGGTTCAAGCCCCCAGTTTATCACCATTCTGCCCTTAATTAAGAACCCTAACCCCATCGGCATTAGATGTACTGTGAGTCACTTTGAAAGAGACAGGCATCAAACAATAAATCAAGTGATTTGTTAATTAAGACCAGATCATGAGATTAAAGCAATTGTGTGTTTGTAATTAATGACCTGAAATGCCAGAACTCACTTAACTAAAATTACCCAAGCATGCAGTGATGTTACTACTGATATAGCTAAAAAATATCTGATTATTCATTTGGAATTATGCACACACAAGAAAAAAAGAGTGGAAAAATACACTCAACGTAAAGGGGAAAAAAAGAAGGTAAAAAAAAAAAAAATTGATATTCATTGTTTTTTCAGCCCTGAAGCAGAAAGTCCTCTTTCCAGCATGAATTCCCATAACACCCTCACAACAGAGAAAAGACAGAGAGAGAGAAAATGAAAAACTAGACACAGTAAGAGACAAAGAGAAAAACCTAGTGGTTCACTGAAAACAAATTGTTCTGAATGAAAGCTGTATCTCACCAAAATACATGAGAGGAGAGAAAAGGATTGGGAGAAAGAAAATAGGGAAAAAAGACAGAATGAAACAATTAAGTATTATAGCAAACAAACAATTAAGAAAGAGAGGTACAGTGGGACGCTTCCTTTGCAGCTGACACAAATCATTTCTAAAAACATTTTGCTAACATTGCCATTTATTTATGGAAATGTTATTTTTCGGAATGTTCTCTGAACATTCAAACCGTTTGAAACATGTAAAAAAATTAAAATGGGAACTTTACTTTTTAATGTATCTGAGCATTCTGATAAGGGATGTACGATTTATCAGCCACCATATCTGTATCGGTTCATTTTTCATTGTTCGGTCCGATAAGAAAATGTGCCTGTTATATTAAATCAGATAAATAATGGATTATTTCCTTCCGTTGAGACACTTCAGATGCGCAATGTTCCCCATAATGGTTTTGAATTGCTTGAAACATGCTTGGAATCACTTCAAAAACGGAAAATACAGCTAAGTGCAACATATGCAGCACAAGTCTGTCATATAGGCTACATAAAATTATAATGAAAACATTATAATTGTGTGCTTGGGACATAGCTTTTAATGGTGAGACTTGCTTTTGTAAACATGCTTTCAAAAACTATATAAAATTTGGATTTAGATTTATCGGCCAATATATCGGTTATCAGCTTTCAAATATAAAGAATTATCGGTTATCAGTATCGGCCAAAATTTTTATATCGGTGCATCTCTAATTCTGATAAGTAGTAACATTAAAAAAATGTTAGACAAATGTGCAACTAAAATGTTTCAGAAAAAAAGCATTCCATGAACAATGTATAAATAATTTTTTATTTAATGTTTTAACATTTTTAGAACCTCAGACCAAATAACTTAGAATCAACATTCTATTAATGTTACTGGAAGAATGTTTGCTCATAACCTTGAGAGAACCTTGACAGAACGTTAGCCAGAGTTCAGCTGGGTTCAGAGTTCAGAGTTGTTCCCTGTTAGCAAGTTTGCTATTTGTTACAGCTTGACTGAGTCTAGGTAAGTCCAGTGAAAACCTCAAACTGAATGATTGATGGCCGTCACACACGTGTTTGTCCTAAAATAAACCTCAAAGTGGATCCATTCTTATGCATCATCCTTCAGCAAGCCTTCACCACTGTTTGCTTTAATTCTGGCTGATCCGTTCATGTGTGTTAAAGGGGTGGTATAATGCCCCTTTCACAAGATATAAAATAAGTCTCTGATGTCCCCAGAGTGGGTATGTGAAGTTTTAGCTCAAAATACCCCACAGATATTTTTATATAGCATGTTAAAGTTGTTACTTTTTGAGGGTGAGCAAAAACGTTTTGTGTCTGTTCCTTTAAATGCAAATGCACTGCTGTTCCCATCACAGAGGGCAGAGCTACAACAGCTTGCGCTCACACACACACAGACAAGAATATCAAAAACTTGTAGCCTTTTATGTTCAAACCAGAGTCAGACAATGATGGAGAGACTCAAGAAAAAGTGACAACATGTAGACAACGTTTCTGAATGGTTAGTTGATGAATTTATGTAGCTTATGTACAGTTATCTTCTAGTCATTGATTAGCATATTCTGTCTTGACAATCTATAAATCGTGTTCCGGGGGCGGGCTTATGTAAGTTCTAGGGTAGGTGATGTCACTAACCCGGGAGGAATGTCGTGTAGTCCCAACCAGCCGTTTGTTGTAGTCCTTTAAAAGCAATTTCTTTAAAAGTAAATATATCTCTTTGCTTTGAACTTTGAGCATTGTAACTTTGCAGATGTTGTTTATGCTCAAACAGCAACATTAAACACTAACTAAAGTTAGAAAAGTGAAATCATAATCAACCACCCCTTTAAAGGGGTCATAGACTGGATTATTTTATTATTTTATATATAATGTTTGATTATATATGATTTTAACATAAAAAATTGTCATAATTTATAAATAAAAGGCATTTTTACAAGCCTAATTTTAGCCTCTGATTTGAACGCTCTGTTTTAAGGGGCGTGTCTGTTGTGAAACTTCAGTGTAAACGCTCACTGCTGTGATTGGCTGACATGTTTGCATATGAAATAGCTAGTATTACATGTGGAACTCTCTCTAAAACTTTTACTACGTTTTTACTATTACAGCTATTGAGATTAAGGAATCGTGAAAAGTATTGATCATAATGATCTATTCCCATCACATGAAAGGTTGCAGTGATGAGCATTGAGCAGATGACGGACAGTCTGTTGATCGCATATGAAAAGATCTTATCACTGCAACGCGATTTCGGCACTCTCACGAATGCTTTCACCAGAGGTGTAAAGTCCAGGGGTCAGAAAGTAAAATTCCTGCTGTATATTTATTCCACCCATGAATTTCACTAATTAGTTCTATCTCCTGGCTGAAAAACTGTGCTAATTAGCAAATCCAGGTGATTGGTACAATAGCTACTGAGGAGGACTTTTACTTTCTGAACCTGGACTTTACACCTCTGGCTTTCACCAAATAACAATGCAAACACGATGTAAATACAGTAAGAGCTTCGTACTGTACATTGTAACAGCGTCATGATTTTGTGATGATAGATTTCAACGAGTTTTGGCAAGTGTCCAGATAAACTCGCGCTGTTTGATTGACATGGGCAGTTGAAAAAGGAGCGTTCTTTGATCGCTTTCTTTATATAATTTAATCACAGTTTAAATAAGATTATTTTCATCCTACTAAGAAAAACGACGTGAAGTTGATTGTTTAGTCACTGGCATGATTTACTGATGCATAAACAGTATTGAACAATATTTTGAGAGATAATCTGAACTTGAATAAATACATCAGAAATCACTGATCACAGATCAGGCATTAGAATAAACAAGATTACTTACATGTTTGTGGCGTTGCTGGCAGATCCATATAATTTGCAAAGCCTGAATATATAATTAACTCTTAACTGTCAAAGGATCAAGGAACATTTGAATTCTCAGTCTATGACCCCTTTAAGTGAAAATTCACATCAGACAGTGGGTTTGGTGTAATTAGGCTCAGAGGTGCTTGTTTTGCCTGAATTCTGGCAAACAAGATCAGTAGCCACAGCATCAGGGACCTATAGAGTGAAACTCAGCCAGAAGCACCATATACAAACCCACTATGATACTCAAACTAGAACACAAGTGTATAGATGTGTCCAGTTATAACACACTTGACAGATGCAGGGACAGAGCGGCCATACATAAGGTGTGCTGATCTGAACATCACTCAAACATCAACAGCAACAGTGAATGGCTATAATGAATTAAATAGAATTTTATTTGGGATTTCTACAATAAATAATTTATTTTAAGTTAAAGCTTTAACTTAATAATAAATATAAATAGGTCATACGTATAAATGAGCGCTATACAGTTACAGAAAAAAATGTATACCTTTATTCAGCAAGAATTAAAATGATCAAATGTTACAGTAAAGACATTTGTAATGTTACAAAAGATTTCTTTTTTAAAATAAATACTGTTCATCAGAGAATCCTGAAAAGAATTTTCATGTTTTTCACAAAAAGCTTAAGCAGCACAACAAATGTTTTCAACATTGATAGTAATAATGAATGATTCTTGGGCAGAAAATCAGCGTATTAGAATGATTTCTGAAGGATCATGTGACACTAAGTGAAAGTGAAAGTGACACGTGACGGCCAAGTATGGTAACCCATACTTGGAATTTGACCTCTGCATTTAACCCATCCAAGTTAATGCACACACATTAGGAGCAGAGTAGTGAGTAGTTAACACACACACACACACTGCAAACGTGGATACACACACCCAGAGCAGCGGGCAGCCTTTGTGTGGCGCCCGGGGAGCGATTAGGGGTTAGGTGCCTTGCTCAAGGGCACCTCAGTCATTTCCCACCGGTTCTGGAATCGAACCAGCAACCTATGGGTTACCAGTCCAACTCCCTAACCACTAGTCCTTGACTGCCCGTAAAGACTGGTGTAATGGCAGCTGAGAATTCAGCTTTTGCCAAAACAAGAAGGAATTACATTTAAAAATATATTAAAAAAGTAAATATTTCACAACCTTACTGTACTGTAATGCTGATCAAATAAATTCAGCCTTGGTGAACATCTTTCAAACACAATAACGAACATGCAGAGACTTTTTTCAGAAACATTAAAGTATATTTAAAGGTAGATAAATAAGTAGTATTAAGTTGTTTGTTAAAATTTCAAGTATCAATCACAAAATAGAAATGCCTTGTAGTATATATTTATATCTGAATACATTTTAATGGTATAAAATTAAGTGATTATGTTTACAATGCTGGTGTTCCCATGTTAGGTATGCATAGTTAATAAGGTTCCAAGTTTTCACTGTATGTCCATTTATTTGCACAGTTATTTTGTTGTAATTTTTAGTAACTTGTTAAATGTTAAGTAGCGTCCATTTCCACTCAAGACAGTTTCTGGTCTCATTGACTTCCATAGTATATATTTTTTCCTACTATGGAAGTCAATGAGACCAGAAACTGTCTGGTTACTGACATTCTTCTAAATATCTTCCTTTCTGTTCAGCAGAAGAAAGAAATTCATACAGGTTTGAAACAACATGAGGGTGAGTATATGATGACAGAATTTTCATTTTAAAGTGGAGTATCCCTTTAAAGGTAGGGTAGGTAATCCTGTTCAGAAACACTTTTTTTTATACTGGGTGAAATGGTCCTTCCATCCTGATAGTAGTCAATACATTATGTGTTTAGAAAAAGGAATGAAAGAAATCAGACCTCTGTAGCAGCTGCAGGACAGTAAAAACTCTGACCAATCACTGCCATTCGGTGCGAATGTAAAGAACCAATCAGATGCCTTCATGTCTCGTGCCCGCCCCGAGCCCCACTGCGCGCGCTGCCCTGCGTGCACTCATCACATGTCACCGTTCCCGGAAATATTCAGCTCAAAGCACCTGCATGCAGTCAGCGAAGGCAAACAAGGCAAAAACTACTTCCTCGGACCCTGCCTGCACTCTTGAACGACCTCCTCTGCTTCGCCCTCAACCCCGGACCTGTCCTCGAACCGACGATGCGGTACTTGTCTCCGGACTCGGAGTGTACGTTAGTCTTCATTAGAGTCAACAATGTTTTCATCATGGAAACTCTTACATGCAAAACACCGTATATGTTATGAATCTTACACGAAATTCATCTTCATCACAGTGTAACTGATGGTAATGGAAAAACGTGTATCAATGCAACCTGTTTTTAGTTTTGCCTTATAAATATAGCTCGTTACCGAATGAAACTTTACCATTATCGATATGCTAGCTTGATAGTGAGTACTAAAAGAAATCTTATTTGTTTATATTCATAGTGATAAAGTTAGGTATTTTATTACATGTGATTCTGACATGATGTCACTGTATGTACTGCGCTCATTCCTCTCCACTCGTCTCAGGTAATAAATGCGTCTTGTTCCAGCTGAGCCTGAGCGTTTGGCGTCGCACGTTCATGTGTTTTGGGGGCGTGGCTTTGGAAGGAGCTCAGAAGGGAGGGGGTGGAGTGAATGGAAATAATGAGCTGTGTTTATTGCAGATTAAAAGGTCTACAGTCACGCGATTTTTATATTTTCTTTTTCAGAGTACTTACATTTTAATTATGTATTGGTATATAAAGACAGTTTAAACAAATTTGGAATGTTTTTTTTTTTAGAAAAATGATTACCTACCCTACCTTTAATACTCAAAAATGTATTATATGTTGAATTTAAATTAGATTCTCATTCACTTTATAGTCGACTTCAATTTTATAACATTAACATTTACTATAAAAACAGCAGCAATGTGATAAAGCGGAGATCAAATGCAGACTTTGCTGACGTCTCCTGCTTCTAATTTCTCTCCCGAGAAAAAGACTCACACAACTTCACATCACTGTGCCAACATACCAATATCTGCAATGAAATGTCAGATATTTCACTATGAACACAATTATTTATCATTGAATTCTCCCAAGACCAAATGTTTCTGGGATGCTATGCTATGTTCTATGCTATACATGTATGCCGCATCTGCGTCTAGTTTTGTTTTTGTTTCAGGAGAAACACTTTGGATAAAGTTGAAACTTAAATGAAGCATAACTGATAACTATATCAAGTCTCCTGAGCATAAAAGAGTAACATTCTCCTTTGGTTATTTCTATTTTGTTTGTTTACCTGTTCTTTTTTTTAGGCAGTTATTTTAGCAGTCGCTCACTGTAAAAAATAAAGATTCTTTCAACAAATAAATACTTCAACCTACAAACACACACGCGTTCTAACACACAACCTCTCCACCCAGCTCACCCTGTGACTGAGCAAGTCATCCATTTAATGTATACGCTTCACCTCGGGAAACACTGGGGGTCACTTACTCTCTATTACTTTCTTTCTCTCTATCTCTTGATTCCTGCAGAGGCTGTGTCATGACAGTAATGTTAATCTTGTCCTGTGAGACAGAAATGACGACCGAATGAAAGAAAGGAGGGCGAGACGACTGCAGTAATAAAGTGCTCTCTATCTCTCTGTGTCTCAGCCAAGGTCTGGTAAACTCTGAGGTGAAGAGTGAAGCTGTGGTCATCCCTGCCCTTAGTTTCTCATTGGGAGATCATCTCCGTGTGATTCCACATGATGGGATCATAATGTAGGATGAGGTTTGACGCAGAGAGTGTTTGTTTTTGTGAAAGGTGCAGATTTCATCTGTCTGGTGTTTTGTTATTCTCTCATTAATCAACACTTTGGCAGACGGCTCAGCTGCACACAAAGCAATTTACTGAAAATAACCAATCCCCAATATGAGAGCCATGAAACCTTCATGCATAAATATTCAGAAGTTTCAAACTTCTCCATTCTTTCTTCCAAATTACCTTCTAAACAACACATTTTGTATCAATAATTCTGTTTAATCAATCCATTTACAACCCACTTTATGAAGGCATATCAATGTATATAAACTTGCAAATTCACCATTTACGGAAAATTTGAAAACTAATGCGTAAAAAATTGACCTCATTACAACTATAGACCATGTCTGCCAAATAAACTGTTTTACCTACAGTCATCATCACACTCAAGTAACTGCAGATCCACAACAGACTGTTCTGCCAACGTTTTGACAGCATTGTCATGTTTATTTAATAGTTGATAGTCATTCATTTTATATAACTTCCTATTCAGACGCTGATGCCATAAAGTAAAAAATCAAGTAATCATTTTCTTCATTTTTCATTGCACTCCAAACACATCAAAGAAATGTTATAGAGTATTTCATCACATTATGAGAGGAGAACAGGTGCAAAAACTCAATTTGCAGAAAAATATAATCACCAAGAAAAGAAAAAGTTGTTGCCTTCATTTTTTTTAAGTACAATCAACTTGTAATTCAACATTAAACTGATTTTAAAAATGATTATAATTTAGAAAAAAAAAGCTGAAAATTGCTTAACTTATTTTGATGAGTTAAAGCAATGTAAA
This sequence comes from Rutilus rutilus, assembly GCF_951802725.1. NCBI lineage: Eukaryota > Metazoa > Chordata > Actinopteri > Cypriniformes > Leuciscidae > Rutilus > Rutilus rutilus. The sequence continues at coordinate 20,739,963 of NC_140232.1, read as the reverse complement.
AATAAATATGTTGTCATAACTTATTGATCATATCGTTTTTTACAAATGTAAATGTAACTTATTTTAGCACTTTAAAACTGAACTGACACCTGTATTCTGCTGCTGTGAGTGGATAGTCACACACGCACAATGGCACAAACATATAATTACACACACTGGTTCTCTGTGAAGGCTTTGATGAATTATTCACACCACACTCGATAAATTAGTGGGACTGAACGAACAGGGTCTGGTCAGCTGACTACACTCAAATCATTTTAACTGTAACCCAAACCAGCTACAGAAACCCGAGATTCCCGCTCTGACCCAGACATCAGCCATTCCAACAAGTAACGGTTATTTGTCACAGTTAATAGCCTGTGAAAACACACACAATAATGCAGCCAAACATCTTAATAAACACAAACACACACACAATGCACGTGCAGTTCGAGTGTATTAAGTTGGTAATGAGATAATGAGAGAAAAATAAGCAACAGCTAGCAGCTAACCAAAACATTAGCATTACAAATTCTTGGCATGAAAGATAATTAAGAAAAAGAGATTGATTATGACTGGAAAGAAATATTTCAAACCAGGTTTGGGGCATTAAAACTACACCAGGCTCTTAAAGGTCTCCAAATGTTCCACCTCAGATGGTGCAAGTCAAATGTAATAAGCACATTCTCTCTCTTTCTCTGCCCCTCCCTCTCTATGATGTCTTTCACTTTCCTGTCAATCTACAGGCTAATTAAACTTGCTCTGGGTGTCAGGACTGGCAGATCACTGCATTTGACAGACACACTGCCCCTTGCCCCTTTTCAACCATTGGCAGCGTCTTTCACATCCATCCTGTGAGTGAGAATGAGTTTATCAGCATAGCAAGGCCTGTCCCGCATGAAGTGCTCGGGTTAAACCACTCTCACACTAACAGTAGATCCAGGACCTGCACACAACAGAGCCAAATCAAATAAACTTCTACATTCAGCTGTGATTCACAAAGGATTATTTCAGCAGCCAGTATCAGCGGGGCATCTGTGTGTTCCTAAGCCTTTTGCTCCCGACAACATCCTCCCTCACAGCAAACACATAACCAGCTCTGTTAGAGGAGAATAAATGCGCACTGTGGCCTAAAGGGAGATATATCAGCCAACCACATCAGCCAAGGCAATGCAATTACTGCGCAAATTATAGCTCCAACTACAAATTTATATGGCCATATTCAGCAGTATTCATTTTTTTCCCCTTTCTTTTATCTTTTCCAAAGTGATGTTGATGATTTATAAAACACTTTATCTTAATTGGTGCAATTTACTGCAAAAATTATTTAAAAAGAAGTGCTGGAAATACGACTCTATATATACATTATAAATACGATATACAGTACTGTGCAAAAACGTAGGCACGTTAGTATTTTAGCATTTAGGTTTATTCAAGCATCTTGGAAACGTTGCCACAGTTCTTCTGGATTTAGTCTGTCTCAGTCTTTTCTGTTTCTTCATGTAATCCCATACAGACTTGATGATGGTAAGATCAGATCTCAATGTGGAGTGTCAGCTGTTGTCAGACTCCTTGTGCATACAAAAATCTCACTGGATTATTACAATTAATGGCAAAAGGAATGTTTGGAAATGTAAGCTGATATTTCCTACTGACACACTTCAGCAAAAGATATAAATAAGTGGCTTAAAACCATTTTTGTGGGGGGTGACTAAGACTTTTGCACAGAAGTGTACGTGTTTTGTCATTAACGATAGCTGAATCGTTTTAAACTGTTGATTTGAAAGGAAATGATGGACAAAATGAAACGGACTTGCCATCAGTAGATCACTTGAGTGAGTTGGTGGCCGTATGCGCGTGACGGCGCATCTAGATGCGCGTGCCAGCCTGCCAGGCTCCGTGTACTGGGACCGGAGACCTTTTACTCTCTTCCCAACCAGGGTAAGCTGATTTACAGGGGTAAGCCTGACTTTAACATGGAATATACTGTTAATGCGGTAAGAAGACATGCACCGTCAACACACACACCCTCGCTCTCCCGCGCGCGCACACGCAAACTCATCAAGCTCATTGCCCTTTTTACTCTATAGTATTACTTCTTAACCACGCTTGACACAAAATAGTCCAGCTTTAAAGCTCCAAGGGCGATTCTCGGGTTTACACACAGACTATAACCTACCTATTAAGTTTCAGTGACCCGCGTCCGGTCACGATCCGAATGCATGACTCACTGAAGCAATTGTCATGGATCACTAAAACAGGCAATACCCGTTTATTTTACGGGTTTATTTATTATTTATTTATGTGGACTAAATATACTAAGTGGAATACTAAACACAACCTTATTCTTCTTTGTGGACATCTTGGGAGGAAAAAAAACCAAACATTTAAGCAAATCTAAGTGTCAATTTCTGTCAAACCAAAATAAATAATGAAAGCTGCATACCTGTTAGTGCGGTGGTCCGGATTATTGCCCAGCAGGAGAGAGGGGTCTCATTGCCCTTCCATTATGAGTTATTCCATCCACGAACCGGAGAGGCTTCAACAATCCGCACCAAAGGATCCCTCCTATATCTACTATGTCAGAGAGAGTCAGAAACCCACAAATACAGAAAAGAAGTTCAGTCCTCTGATCACAGAAGCGCCCGATGTCCCTGCAGGGCGTCCGGGTGCGCGGAGACGCAAAGTTCCTTCTCTCGCAGCGTCTCAGATCTTCATCTCAACTCAACGGAGAGCGGTGTGAAACTTCACATCAGAGCTTTAGCTTCTGGTTTAAAAAGCACAGAGATGTTTCTAACGGAGCCATCACCCCACGTAGTATCCTGCTGGGCTTGTTTTCACGGTGTTTGTCCGCGCTGGATACGGTGCACGCTCTGTGCAGGATCTGCCGGTGCTGAAGGCAAAGGTCTGGAGCGCTGTGCTGCGCCGACTCGATCCCTGCGTGCTCTCCAGGGATGTCAGAAGGAACCCAACGCACAGTGAATCAGCGCCACACAGCGGCGTGTGTGACAGCTATCCTGCCAACCGATTCCTTTATCTGTTCTTTTTGAATATTTTACAGGTTCATCTGAGTGGCATTAGACTTAGCTAAACATGCTATTTAAACGCACAAACCCTGATAACTACATACAACTACTACTACATTTAACAATAAAAAGCTGACATCAACTACAATGTGTTAAATAGTGAAACTTTTCTTAACACGTTAACAAACATTCAGGTCACACATTAGTTTAGGGTCCATTTCTCACTATTGACTAGGACTTTGCCTCAGTAAACTCCTAATTACTGCTTATTAATAGTTAGTAAGGTAGTTGTTAAGTTTAGGAATAGGATTAAGGGATGTAGAATATGATCATGCAGAATAAGGTATTAATATGTGCTTTATAAGTAATAAAAAGCCAATATCCTAGTAATATGCATGTTAAGCAAGTTGAAAGTGAGAGTTGACTCTAAACTAAAGTGTTACCAAAAATTCAGAAACTATTTCTCCACGAGAATTTTATTTTTTAATTTTATTTTTTAATTCTTTTTATACTTAAGTTTACATATTTGATTAAAAATACATAAAGTTGTGTGGCCAGGATGTGTTAACCCTGTTAAAATGGTAACTTATCCTTATTAAAATGACATACAATTCCATATCTGTCATAATTACAGGTTTGTGTCCCCTTATTTTAATTACTTCATCTTATTTTTTGCTAGCATTGTCCGAAGTACAGCATCTTAAATAGACAAGGCTGGTTTTGTTTTGATTATTGAAAATTAGTATTTGTAAATTTGTCATGGCCTTCAAAAAATAAGTCATAGATAAATTAAATGTAAATCATCACAAATGCAAAATCTGAAGATATTTTTAAGCTCCTGACACCTCAATTGTTCAATTCTAATATTTAATGAAGTGAAGATTATATTGTTGTTATTTTTTTCTATATAAAAAAATTACGCAGTTGGGCTAAATGAATAAATACCAATTCAGAAATGAAAGCCATAGTATCCACCTTATTTTTAATTTAAGAGCGGGCACAGCCATTTAAAAAAAATTTTTTTTATCTTGACTTCCGGTTTCAGCTGATTCAAGTTATTTTAGCTATCCAAAAAAAGTCCATTATACTGTGTTGGAGATCATTATTGACTGGGATTATGGGAACATAAAAGCCCAAACTATATTGAGGGTCACAGAAGTACATGACTGCCTTATTGATTACTTCAGCCAAATGTACAATTTGCAATGATTGCCACTGAATCAAGTGAAATGTCCATTGCACCTGGGTCTCATTTTGGCACCAAGGAGGCATTTGACAAAATGAGCCCCCCTCAGTAGATGAAGATTGAGCACTCTTGGCTCTATCGTCTGAGTGCCTCCCCCACAGCTGAAATTCAATAGAAGTCACAAAGAATGATACATATGTGTTGGACTTCTTAAGTGATTTATAACGCTCGCTGTGTGTAGGGTGGACAAGTTGCCACTAGAGATGTTTGGTGAGAGAATGAACGAGTTATGAGGGATAAAGAGATGTGGCAAAGAGATGAGCAGAAAGACCAAAGAACAGACTGAGAAAGAGAGAAGGAGAAAAAGACATTTGGTAGACATTGTTAAAAGCCTTTCAGAAGGCATTTGCTTTTGTCGATACATTTGGCTTAAGTTTATTAGACCTGAAAGTAACTAATGCTTTCCATTACATTTCAAAGTCAAGCTTTTCAGAGACATCTTACCATCTCTGCTCTCACTCTTTCTCTTCCCAAGAGTCTTTGGTGGAGTGTGTCTTTGGTCTGATCTAAGATCAGTTGAGCATGCACTTCCTGTAACAGCATTAGATGAGGCCGGAAGGTCTCAGAACAGCAATAAAATCAAATCCATCTGTTGGGTCAAAGTGGGTTTTATGGGCTGGTCTGTCATGTTGAGCCACTGAGAATACCTGAATCTGAGTGTCAGCCATTGTTTAAAGCTTATAAACCTCAGCAATGTCCCACATGTGATTCAGACCAAAACAGATCTCTATTTTTACTGCTGATATCTTAGTGAGTGGCATCTCCTATCATACAGACCGATATGTGTGTGCGTGTGTGTGACAGAGTCAATGTACTGTTGACATGTTTGTTTGCTCTGCATTAGACCCTTTCACAGCAGGAGTGCTACTAGACAGACACAACTGGGCTAAAGGCTAACAGGGGGGGGCCGTGCTGGGTTAACAGCTGTGTCAGAGAGAGAGACATACAGTAGAAGCATAAAAATGACGAGTGACTGATGCCATCTTTGGATTGACACACAAAACTTTCAAATATTTTAATAAGTAAGCAGGTAATCAGGCGTAACAGTGTGTCCAACACAAACAACCGACAACTGAAGGATGAAACAGAACAACTTAAATACACAGTGATAATGAGAAGATAATGAACATGTGTGATGATCTAACGAGTGTCCATGACAATCGACGACTGGCGGGAAACTTGGACAAAGAAACACATGAAACTGAAAGTCCACGAAAATCGAAAGTAAGAACAAACAATGAATGCGTGTGACAAAGCTGTAATCTTTGCCTAAAATTTTCATTGTATCTGAATACATGATGTTTACTAACCACATAACTTGTGTTATCTGTCTTATAGCTGTATATTACTGCTACGTGTATGGACATTAACACACTCATCTCAGACTGATAACAGAATACATGCTGACTGTAACACTGAAACTTGCATTTTCTGAAAAGCTGATTTGAAACAATGCAGTGCAGTAATATGAGCAAAGAAGGCAGTTTAAAAAATAGCTAAATTTGTACAAATATGTATTGTCAAGTCATTTTTATTTTTATAGCGCTTTATACAATACAGATTGTTTCAAAGCAGATTTGCAGTGATAAACAGGAAAATAATGATCAATGATGGAAGCATATAGAAGCATTTAAACTAGGCCAAGGATTCATTTGTATTCTAAGTTTTATATTATATTATATTATATTATATTATATTATATTATATTATATTAATGTATACATGGACATGAACAATTAGAAATTATAAAGTTGAAATTATTTTATATATATATATATATATATATATATATATATATATATATATATATTTTAATTATTAGGCTTATAATTGTATATATACAGTATATATAGTGAAGCGACATAATTTTGCTAAACAAAATAACTTTTTGGAGGGTCACTAACCGAAATAGCGGCAACTATTAGTGCTTCTCCGATGATGCATTTTGACTGTGTCAGTGACTGTCACACAATGTGAATGCGCTACAACAGGTAAACGTCAACATGTGAACGCACTTCACCGTGACCAAAAATTAAGCTAGAGGCAGCTCGTTGCCGAAGAACTTTACTATGACTGGTTTAATTTATCTTGAACAGCATAAAAAGTTTAATTACCCAAATTTTATTACAGAAACTTTAATTTCGGTTTCAGTGTTTCGGTAAAAAATGCACACACAAAAAAATTTATGAGCAATAATTTTAACTTAAACTGTTATTTTAATGTTGCTATAGGCCAATTGTTTCGTATAAGATAAACACAGCTGGTCAGACTGCTGAATGCTCTGACTGATCAGCTGAATATTCCAGAGAGCTATGTAATGAATTTTTCTGTTAACTTAACTTTGTTATGATCCTTATATTGCAAAACCATAAAAATTATTATTATTATTACTGATGTACAGTTATGCTATATAATGTACATTGCATTTAAATATTAAATGAATGTGTAATATTAGCTCAGATTGAATTTTTGTTTAAAGCATATTTTCATTTTTCCCCCAAAAAAAGAAAACATTGGTAGACACTCTGTTTAAGACCTCTGATTTAAACATAAGAGCAAATAGAGAGTGAAAATGTCAGTAGACAGTTTTAGCCCTAGAGACAGGAAAGGATGGTGGTGTTGGTGGTGTGTCAACTCATCTGTCAGCACTCATCAAGTCAATGGCTCCTTCCACAACACAAAAACCTCAACACCTCTGTGTCTAACACACTTCTAAACATGAACTATACACACAATTAATTGACCAAACAGACTCTCTGAGCCAACATTCTGCCCTTGTATATTTCACAGATCTGAAAGGGGTCATCAGAGCAAAGCTGTGTTTGTGATCTTTAATTACAGTAATTTGATGACTTATAAATTCTTGTTATGTCCATAAGGACATATGGTTATTTTTGTTACTGGGGTAAGATGTGGTGCTTGTCTGTGTATTCTCTTTGTGTTCCCCTTTTGCTCCACCCACTATACGCTTAACAGGTTCAGGACCTCCTGGTCTGTGTTCCAGCTCATAAGCCGCATCATGGTGTTGGGAATGGGAATGCCTTTAGAGCGTGCCGGTGTCTGGGTCTGGTGTAGTACACGGCAAAACATTGTTCTAGGACAAAATCAGGTGACTCAACGCTGTGCATGATTAATTATATAAAGAACGCCTGCACGAGAGCGTCACCAGCTTCTTTTCTTCTTCGTCTTTAGACCAGGAGTAAAAAAAAAAAAAAACAATGTCAAAGTTTAGGAGATGTATTTCGCCCGTTCTATTCCTGGGGACGAAGGACACGAGCTGTGTGTTCTTTGTTTAGGAGCGGAGCATGCTCGATCAGCACTCGAGGGAGCTGATTGTGAGCACTGCGAGCATTTTAATATGAGAAAGCCCCGCTCCCGCCTCACCCTCTTTGATGATCAGGGGACTTTTATTTCTGCACCTCGTGGGTCGGGTCCCACGGCTACCGAGACAGCCCATCGACTTTACCCATGGGGCTCACAGATAGCCCTTTCTCCCACTCTGTCGATGGACTCCGAGGGTCCCGTTCTGGATATGGAAGCTCACTCTGCGTTTTCTTCCTCTCCGGACGAGGACCCGCTCTCTGGGGGGTCCAGCTTTGAGGAGTCGGAAATGGTGGTTATGCGTTGAGTGTGTCCATCGGGCAGTCTCTATCGTCCTCTAGATCATACTAGGAGCTGCTGGAGCTTGTCACTTGTGTGGTAGCTTAATTAAATCTGGCAACAAGGGAAGCGCCTCATAGTAAGCTGTATGAGCACTTCCTTACCAGCAGTCGGAACCAGCCACCTAAGCGCAACTTCCCCTTCTTTCCCGATCTTCACTCTGAAAGTCGTGGAAAGCCCCATATTTCTCGCGCTTTCATAACCCAGCGACGTCAGATTAATTGACCATGAACATGGTTATAAGTCATTGCCTTGGGTAGAAGAAACGCTTGCGGGCTATCTCTCTCCTGCTTCAGCTTCATCATTAAAGAGGCCAGCTTTGCCCACGAGACCCTGGATCACATCTTCATTGTTGGGCAAGGTTTATGAGGCCTGGTAGCCTGACCTGCTCAAATAACTCGACTGTGGCGAGGGCCTTGGCACTGAAGTTATAAAAGAACTCTGCAGGGCCACAGATTTGTCACTCTGCTCAACCTTTTGGGGATCAAGGAAAAAGAAAAATAGTTCCTGCTGGAAGCCCCGACTCGACATCTAGCCTGTTCAGCGACACTGTCAGTTTAGTTGTCGACAGCTTTCAGGTAGCAAAGAAACAATCTGAGGCGTTCCGGCAGTTCATCCAGCCGGGTCCAGCAGACAGGACCTTCTACCTCCCATCGTGCACCCAGCTCCAGCTCCAGGAGGGAGGAACAGAAGGCCAGTGTTGCGACTCGTTGCCCTCCTCATAGGGATTGGGAGTCCTCATGACGCTCTCAGTCCTATCCTGCAAGGGGACAGACCTGACCTCAGGATTGTAATAGCAGCAAAGTGTGCTAAGAAGAAAAAGAAGTCGTCCTGACGTCAGGCACCCCTTATAGGGGAAGGGAGAGATCAGAATGGATTCTCTCCATCATGCCAACTCTCTTCCCCATCCCCTTCCAGGAATCTCTTTGCCATCACTGCCACATCTGTTTTTTGGGGGAGCAGGAGTTCTTGGTGGGGTTTCTGTCCCATCTCCGCTCATAACAAATGTTCTTTCGTCTCTGTTAGCATGCTGTTTCAGGGCACAGTGTTTGTTCCTTTGTAAAATTAGTTTCCCTTTTGGACAAGTTGGCAGCATGGAAACTTCTGCCCAATGTCTCTCAGTGGGTACTTTTTTTTACTAGCAATTGTTCAACGGAAGTGGACTTGTTTGCCCTTTTGAGGAGTCAACCCACTATCCTCTGTGGTTTTCTCTCAATCCACCAGCTCCTCTGGGGCTTTAAAAAAAATATTGGTAGCCTCATTCTGGCCGGCCCAAGTATGGTTTGCTGTCCTTGTGTCTCTCCTGGAAGGCTCTCCTTGGGAGATTCTGACCAGGAGAGACCTTCTGTCCTAGGTTCGGGGAACAATCTTTCAACCCCGTCCAGAGATTTAGAAACTGTGGGTCTGGCTCCTGAGGGATACCAGCTCATAGATTCTGATCTCTCTACTGAAGTTTTCAATACCATTCTGAGTGCTAGGGCTTCTTCTACCAGAAAGCTGTATGCTCTTAAATGGCATTTATTTCCATCATGGTGTCAGCAACATCTTAACCCAGTTGACTTCCCAGTTGGTTCAGTATTGGAGTTCCTCTGTCAGTTGGACTGACCCCTGCGAATCTTAAGGCAGCGGCAGTAAAGTAGGAAACTGGTATGCATGGTTTCATTCTGTGCTGTTGTCTCCACCGGTTTCAAAACATGTCTCTCAAACATGTTATATTGTCATTTTCTGCTCGTCCGCCACTTTGCAACAACACAACCTTGTTTCTGCAGTGACTTTCAGCATGTTTCCTATAACAACATCTGACGTTTACGTCTTACGTAGTGTGAGAAAGTCACATAAACCACACGAAATCCGATCACAGCAGTCAGACTTAAACGTATTTCCAGAAATGCGATTTAAATAGAATTTCAAACCACATATGTAAATAGCTCAAAAACGGATTTGTAAAATTCGCATTTCATGTGATTTTTCTTGCTAAATCTGATCGGATTTCAATCAGATATGCACAAAAAATCGGATTAGAACTGACAGTCTGAACGTAGCCTAAGAGATCTCAACAGCATCTCAAACTGTGCCACGCAAATATTTATCATTGTATTCTTTCAATAGAAAATGACCTGTGCAATGCTATTCACATTAGCTCAAAATGTCTGCGATGTCAACAATTCTATTTTTCATTTTTGAGAAACATCTGATACAAAGTTAATACATAAAAAATAATTAACTAAAAAAGATCTATGAGCTATGAAAAAGCAACCTATGAAAAACAGTGTTGTGTTTCTTTATCAGCCCAATCAATTAATAAAAAGGGAGGGAGGGAGAGAGAAGAGAAGAGAAGAGAGAGAAGTTCTTCACACAATTAATCATCACAAAATGATTACATCACAAAAATATTAAGCATCAACTTTAATGTAGCTGTTTTTAACATTGATAAGAAATATTCCTGGAGTAATGGCTTCTGAAAAATCAGCTTCGCCATCAAAGGAATAAATTACTGTATAAAATATATTAAAATTGAAAATAATATTTCATACTGTACATTCATTATGTCCAAACAAACACCCTTTTCTCTTGGTGGAAATCGGATAATATATCATGTAAATAAAATTGATAACAGAGATTTGTATTTTAGGTCTCATATCTGAGCTCTAGCTGTAGATTGGCTAAAATCTTGCTTTAAAAAGCCTGCATTTATAATGCACTTCATACATTGGATTGTTCATTAGTAATGAGCATGCTGTTCTGTCAGTAAGTCAAGGTTCCACATTTACATAAACAAGAACATCATGTATAAATAGCAGATGGTGTCCAATCAAAAAAGAGCTCCATATAGCTTTTTAATGGCATTGCTTTGTGGAAAAACTGTAAGCTTTGATTGTAATTACTTTAACATCACCTCAGTCAAGCAGCATCAACCCTTAAGCTAAAACTGAAAAGTCTCTTGATCTTGTAAATGATACCTTTTAGTTCAACAGTGAACTGTTCACAATGAAGGTTTTCTAGATTCCAATATCCTGCTGTTGTGTCTCAATGTCTCAAATCATATCAAAAGACACAATAAGGGAAAAGTGTCTGTGCTTTTTTTTTGATTTCTAGACATTCTTTTAATACCTCGTTATTTTCAGAGAGGAGCTTCGAGACAGATTGTTAGCGATTGTTTAGCAATTTACCTTTGTTAGTGTTAGCATCTCCAGCTCAAAATAATTCAGTGTTGACATGAACAATTTAACAAACCTCAGCACATGCCGTTCTGCCATCTGTCTTACCCTCCTCCTCTCACACACACGGAGAGAGTGGAAGAAAGAAACATTTTGGTACGTAAATAATATTTACATACCATGTGGGTTTTACATGTGATTTATTTTCCATAGCCACATTTGGTTTGCTCACTGAAGATAAAGGCACTATTTTCTGTAAAGCTGCTTACAAACAATATGATTTGTGAAAAGTGCTATAGAAATAAAACTTGACATATGGGTGCTGTGTTCATACCTGAATATTGTGTGTGTGTGTGTGTGTGTGTGTGTGTGTGTGTGTGTGTGTGTGTGTGTGTGTGTGTGTGTGTGTGTGTGTGCAACAGGAATCGCCTTCATGTCAATTCCAAACCTATATGACTTCTTTTCTTATGTGGAACATAAAATAAGATATTTGGGGTGGGGGGGGGGGGGTTTCAATACAATGATTGGGTCCAATGTTGTCTTCCATTGTATGGACATAAACAGTGTAAACATTCTTAAAAATCTGTTATTTTGTGTTCCACAGGTTTGGAACAACATGAGGGAGAGTAAATGATACATAACTGTTTAAAGGTCAGGGTCAGTTTTTTTTTTTTTTTTAAGAACAAAATATTGTGAAATAAGGTTTATGTGCAGGTATACACAGTTGTGAACAACATGTAAAATAACTTTAAAGCAATTATGCCAATTTTTCTTTTAAAACAATTGATTTTTATATATTTTATTATATATTTATATATATTTATATATTTTTATTAACAGGTGTTCAGAAATAAAGAATACTGTAGCTATATCTCAGGGATGGAGAAGAACACAACAACCATCATGCAGAACATTCTGCATCCTTTCCACATCTGATGTTTAACGATCGGGTCTGTTTATTTACTAAATGTAAAACTACTTTATTGCTCTAGTACATTTTCATTAAGATGTTATTTAATGCCCTTATTGAGCAGTTTTCCTCTGAGGACTGTAGGATGGCGGGTTATTTCAGGCTTAACTCTACTTGTGCAGATATTTGGTACTCACAGTGTGGCCAAAACCAGACACACACACACACACACACACACTGAAAGCAGTTCTGTTCTCTCCAAACAGATCTACGTGTGGCAAGTGCAGATGGGTGTTTTATAAAGGAATGATGTGATGTGATGCTCCGACGGATCTACTTCACCAGTTGCCTGTCAAGATAAACAGCATATCATACACACACACACCGACAGTCTGATATTGAAACTGTTTCATTAATGTCACAGATTGGATCAGGAATGAGATTAAAAGCCTGTGTGTGTTTCTGTCTGATAACTGATCATTAATGCATCAAATCAGTTACAGGTAGCATTTTTTTAACTTATGAGTTCACTGACTTTCACTCATCTCTCATTAGCAACGTTCACCAGCTCCTGACGACAGTCGCCATGTGCACGTCAAGATAAACCACACCATTATAAAACAGCCGTGTAAAGCCCAGTGATGAACACACAGCTTTATAGACCCCAATCCACGAGAACATTTACAGAGCAGCATAACTCAATAAGAAAAGTAAGGATATTTATGAATTTCGTCGTTTCTGTATCATGATGCTTTCTGCAGATTTATTCATGCTGATATCCTATCTCATATCGTCGCCTTCGCACATTTATATGTTATGATGCAACAAGGTGTGACAATTTAAAAGGAGGTCTGAAAGTCTATCATTGTGTATGATGGCTCCTTTCTGCTCTAACAAACAGAAAAAAGATCTTTCTCTCCATTTATATGACTCACGTTGTTTGATATTCAACAAACCGCCTCCAAAAACTGACATAATGGCATTCTTACACACACATACAGAGAGAGACAGACAGAGCGAGAGGGGGAGACTGGCACTGCTAAAATACCAGCATTAGCATATGAAAGCTGCATCTGCGTGTCTGTTTGTGTCTGCGTTGTGTACGGCGGTTTGCTGTATGAGACACAGCGGATTGTGTAGTGATATTCTACTCTGGGCTGAACATGGCTGCGTATGAGTCACAGTGAGCTAAAGGTGATGTCCTCTGGGACTCCTCAAAAGTCGGTCCGCTCCCTCACACACACATATTAACCATGCCAACATCTGCCTGACAAAAGGGCATTTGTGGAGGATAGACATTCATCAGCAAACCAGGCTTATGTCCAATTATTCTGGCATCGGGATCATGTCAATTCATGCGTTCCTGAGTCAGAAGCTGGAGCTGTCCCCTGTACAGTGGTGCTGAAACTCTCTAGGAGGATCCTGCAGTGTTGGCATGGTGCTCAGGTTTTTGTTATAGCTGGTCATAACGTTTTCAAAGTTCTAAGCATATTTTTGTAGTTATGATGTGACAAATAGATTTTTGAAATATACACAAATATGACCTGCTCCATTATTTTGAGTCACTTTGACCCAGAAACACACATTAAATTTTATTCACCAATAAAAAGGAAAGTCTCAGTCTTTGCATTACTTTATTTCTAATCCAACTTGTTTGGCGAGAAATGGTCCTTTAAAGGATGACTGAAAATGTGTTTCTGGATTAAAGTGGCTTATTGGCAGGTCACAAATATTCCATAGTCTCAAATTTAAGATAATATCATAAAGTTTATTTAAATATTTTTTTAAATAATTACAAAAACATACATATATATATAAAAAAAATTTTCTTTTTTTTATATATATAAATTATAATTGTATTTATAGATAAATTGTTTATGGAATATTATTTCATATTAAAGGTAAAAATCAAATACATATTTTAGTGTCATATTTTATTATATTATAAAGAAATATCGTTTTAGTATTCTAAAAAATAAATTATTATTGTATGTATACTGCTAAAAAGTTTGGGGTTATTATTGAAAAAAAAAAATATATATATATATTACTCAGCAAGGATACATTAAATTGATAATGAGTGACATAAAGACATTGACATGTGAAAAAAAAAGTTCTTTCTATTCATCAAGGAATTATAAGACTTTCGAAACTTTAAGATATGTTTCTTGAGCACCAAATCATTATATTATAATGATTTCTGAAGGATCATGTGACACTGAAGACTGGAGTAATGCTGAAAATTCAGCTTTGCCATCACAGGACTAAACTATATTATTTTAAAATATATTACAATAAAAAACAGTTATTTTAAATTGTAATAATAACTCAAAATATGACTGTTTTTGCAATGTTTTTGACCAAATAAATGCAGCCTTGGCGAGCAGAAGAGACTAATTCATAAACATATAAAAATCTTACTGACCCCAAACTTTTGAATGGTAGTGTATATACGTGTATATTATTATAAAATTGTTTACTGACTTATTTATAAAATTCCAAATCTATTTAAAACATCACACACGCACACACAAACTCACTCTTCTCTTCCCTGTTACACTGTTGCCCATGCAGCACTGCTTCACCATTACCCACAATCCCTCTCTCTCAGTCAACTATCTCAACACTGTCAAACACAGACCTCTTTATATTCACCCAGTCTCTCTCTTTTTCTCTCACACACACACACTCGCAGTTATACTCTGAATGTGTAAGTAGGTGGTGCTGTGGCAGAGATGAGCTGTGGGTCATTACTGTGGTGGTCTGCAGAGAACCAGAGGCAAAGATTATCAGAAAACAAGAAGACAGACAGACAGACTAGTTAAAAATTCAAGACATTTTCCAAATGTTTCTACCTTTTTAGAAGTATTAATCAGGCAGGAAGTAAGAGAGGGAGAGAGAGAGAGAGAGAAGCAGACAATAAGGCTGTGGCGGTTTGGAAAAGAAATTCTCTGTACAGAACAAATGCACAGCAGCTTATTAGAGGAGAAGAGAGGTTTCCTCTGCGGCGTTACAATCTGAGTGAACACCCAATTTACAGAAGGCTTGGAATGTGAAAGGTCATCCTAGAGTGACATGGCTCAGTTATGTAATAAATTGAAATGATTGATCTGAGACTGTTAAACAGCCTCATGAAGCTGACTGTTTAGCTCAAATGCAGGTTTAGGATTCTGCAATTGGAACGACACATTTTCCTAGTCATGATCCCTGCATCTCACAGGCTTTCCACTCCGAAATGATTTTCATTTAGAGACTAAGCTCCTGTTATTGCCCCTTTCATCCATCCATCCTTCTATTGTCTCATTCTTCCATCGCTGCATCCTTCCTTCTTTTCCTTATCCTCTCATTCTATGTGTTTACCTAATCCTTCACTTGTTCTCCGGATAGTGGCATGCAGCGGCTGTTCTTGCATTCCGATTTCTCCATAATCCAAAGCATTTCAGGAAAAAACAACAAAAATCTGGGATTAAGTTTCGGTGGCCTTGTGGTTGAAGACAAATCTCTCTCTCTCTCTCTCTCTCTCTCTCTCTCTCTCTCTCTCTCTCTCTCTCTCGCTGTTTATCGCACTGCTTTCTTCACAAAAGCTGCTTTTGTACTTATCAGGATAAAATCAAGCCAAGGCATTTGAAAGTCTGGGGGGAGATAAAAAAAAAAAAAGAAAAAGCCCTATGGGACTCACACAGGCAGCTTTTAGTAAAAGAAGATGCTAGTGGATTTTTTTTTTCTTTTAAGAATTGGAAACAAAGAGCACATCCATCCAAAGAAGGATTAACGGGTTTATCAAAGACAAACAGACTATTTTATTGGATAAATTGGTTGAAATGTGCATGGGGCTTTTAAGATAACAGAAGTTACGATCTGAACACGGCTAGTCAAGATAAACTGACAACAAAGTTCAGTTTTGTAAATTAGGAGCAAAAAATAAATATGGGTCAATTTTGTGGTCCTATTATAAAAAAACAAATTTTAAATGCATATTTTAAATGCAAATATATTTTAAAAAAAAGTTTTTCAAATATGTACATTCATGTGTATTTATATAAGGAAATATGTTATACTTTTTACTTCGGTTACGCCACATGGCATTTTTGGTCATTACATTTTTCTTTTTCGCTTTTTTTTTTTTGAAAATGGTATAGAAAAAAAAAACACATAAAACCAACATGAATACAAAAAGCAAATCTACAAGAACTTTTAACTAAACATTTTAAACGAACCCATATAATAATCTAATAAAAGCGCTTGTAAACCTTAAAAAATTGAATTTCACAAAACTAAAATCTGCCTGCTCCCATTATATCATTGAGGTCATTAATGTCAATGAAAACACGTGCACACTTTCACACAAAACACATAGTGAGAGCACTTGAGCGTCACTTCAAATCCTCTACTGTGCTAAAATGTCCAAAAATATTCTATCTGCAGCTGTTGAAAGTCAACTACTGGTTCCTCTTCTCTGTGCAGAGCTCTCACAATAAACCCACCTGTGTGGCATTCATCAGTATCAACACAATGGAACAGCAACGCTTTTTTTATCTCAGGAAAAAGGCAGACATCTGTTCCCAGCCCTCTATGCCTGCACTGCTTTTATGGATCCCTAATTTAATGTGTCCCTTCTGTTCTGCAGAATAATATCACACACAGCACTGCTTACAGCTGGATCATCATCACTTAACAATAGGCAATTATCTGAACTCTAACCAGCTGCACTCTCTAAAGGACAAAGAGGAAATCCAAACTGTCCAAAGTTGAAAAAGCTGCCAAACAACAATATTAGTGAACTTTGGAAAATATGTTTTTTTGCTCACCAATTAACAGTAACCATATGTTGCGATGTTACTCATTTACGGAACTATACCTGCTCCTGATATTAGTCTTTTCGCACCTCAAAGATCATATTTATAATAAGCAGCACATCCCACAATAACATTAATCATTAATAAGAAATTATACAAGCCAGGTTAACTGTTTCATTTGATTCGTATAAAATATCAGGTACATTTTCCAAACATCTGCATCTAAAGCTACAGAATTCCTAACTAGAGAGAGAGAGAGAGAGAGAGAGAGAGAGAGAGAGAGAGAGAGAGAGAGCATGCATCTGTTCTGTATCAACCTACTGCCACCTAGTGGTTTATGTCATGGTTCATGGTTGACATGAAATTATCTATTAAAGTAATCAAAAACATCATGGAAATCGACTGCCGGCTAAAATCCGATTTTTGCATATCCAGATTTTATCCAAATGGATTTTTTAAAGTCTGGACAGAAAAAAAAAAAAAAAAAAAAAAATCTGATTCAAATCACAGGTGGTTTAAAATGTGAGATGTCTCATTTGCTGCCTTTAATATCCAGAGGTGGACAGTGACAAAGTACATTTACTTGAGTATTAGTACACTTTTTGAGTATCTGTACTTTACTTGAGTATTATTTTTTTCTTGAAACGTTTTACTTTAATTTCACTATTTGAAAGACTAATGTCATACTTTTTACTCCACTACAATTCTGTCAAAGTCCTTGAGTAGAAAGTAGTAACGTCAGTTGGGATGATTTTGGTTGCATGGGTTGCATTTTGGTTGGAAAATAAAGTCGGACGTCAGAACCCGAAGTCTCATTGACATCAACATCCTACGTCGGACAGACGTTAGATTTTGGTTGGAAGTGAAAGTCGGGTTGACGTCAGAACCCGACTTGGTTTCTGACGTCAACCCGATTTTCATTTTCAACCACAATATAATGCCTGTCCAACGTTGGAGATTAATCTGGCGTCAATCTGGCGTTTGATTATGACATCAATCTGATTTTCATTTTCAAGGTTGGGTTTGGTCTTCTAAATGCGAATTTTGTCATTGTTTTGGAGAACACTAGCTTATAGATAACACTAACAGTAAGGCTAACATGTTCATACTAAAAGCCCAAAAACTTTAAATAGGGCACTATTTGAGGGAACAGCCATTTGGGTGTCCGAAACCACTGTGGACGTTATTGAGTGCACTTATTCAACCTCACATTCAATCCCACTACTGGACCTGTGTTCTAGAAATAAATTTGATATTGATATGAGGGTAGGCAGATTTCAGAGGCATAAGGTAGGCTACTGTAAGTATTACAAACAACAATGCAACAATAATAAAACAATACATTGACATTTACTTTTGATACTTAAGTACTTTTAAAAACAAGTACTTCTGTACTTTTACTTAAGTAAAAATCGGTCTTTCCAACTTTTACTTGTAACGGAGTAATATTTGACCAGTAGTATCCTTCACTCAAGTAAGGAAGTTGTGTACTTTGTTCAACTCTGTTAATATCCCACAATTCTGGCTCAATTAGCAAGAAAAATAAATATGATGTCTGAAAGTTGTGGTTGGTGGTCAGTTTGTGTGTAAATACGTTTTTGACCAGCGTTTTCCACTTTTGATGTAATTTCTAGCAAGGAATTACTATTGCAGTAATTAAATATTTTGTCTCTATTTTGCTGTATCATTACGCTGCCTCAGAAGTCTGTCAAAATCAGTTTCATGAGGAATCTTCCTGCGCAATCGCTGCCTGCAAGGTCAGTAGGCTTGTTTGAGATGCGCCTTGCCTCGCCTGAAATGTAGTCGAGAGTAGGCGGCTGCAGTGAGGGGAGGAGTGAAAAAAGCGCAGGCAAGCCGGACACTTCTCTCTTCTCGCAGTGGATCAGACACCTGTGAGATCAAAGATGGATATCGCGGGATTCACGCTCGTGCACAGTGTTGCTAATAAACTGGATGTAATTCGAGTTCTGTTGCTTTTATATGAAAATAAATAAAATGAACAAGACACCCAAAGTACTTGTTATTTAATTCCATTCCAAATACATGTTTATCAATAATTTTTTCTTTAATACAGACATATGTGTTTTTATTTATTTTATTTTTTTATAAAAATTAAATTGCATAACCCAAAGAGATCGCACTGTCAGATAGTTTGGGAATATTCACACATAACATATACACATAAAACATGATATTAGAGTTTTAAAATCAAACATTTTAAAAGAGAACAATACATCACAGTTGTTTAAACCAATGAGCATTAAGCTGTGTCATCAGCAAGTCGTTTCCCATCATGCTTTTGATCAGCGCAGTCGGTGGAGAGCAACTGCGCTCGACTGCAGAATCCGACACCTCCGCCTAGCGCTCGCGAGAGATTTTTGACATACGTCAGCATGACATCAGAGCAAGGCGGACCGCACTCGGACACATTTCTAACCGGCATGCATCTCGCGCTGATCACCGGTGATCGGTTCTGCGCAGATTTTGCTCATCTCAAACAAGCCTAATGCCTGATAGGGCAGCGAGGCAACACGTCAGCTGCCTAAGTTTTCAGACGCAGAGTGTGTTATTTTGATTTGACTTTGAGTGTTTACAGAGCCCGTCTATGGAGAGCCTGCCCACTCCCTATTGAGTCCGATTGTACCGAATGTTGGTTGTAGTTCCACCAGAGCTCCACTGGGGGCGATCGCCCATGAGTGCAGAATGAATGGGAGTCTATGGGGCTAGACGGCTAAATTTGTCTCCTTCACCCGATTGCCGTTGAGAAATCTCAGATTTGATAGTAGGTTTTGCAAGTTCAGCATGGGTTATAGGTCGAAAGTTGAATGAACGAGTACTTATGTCCTTTCGATTTCTTACAGGTTGAGTTGTTGTTGCCCATAACACGCTAGCATTCTGCTAATGAATGCTGATTGGTCAGTGAAGGACTGATTACGGCCAGAGATACCGCTTGATGGCATCGTGGCATCCGAAGTGTATCGCATATTCAAATCAGTAACGTGCGGTGAAATCTTGTCATGGGTAGGCTGTGACCTATCAATGTGGCATATGTTTATATATTCATTCAGTTAATGTAGCAACCCAAGTTCATATCAGGCATCATCACATCGCTGCCTGCATACAGCAAAGTCAGTCATATGTGAGGCTAATGCACAATCAAATCTAATAATCAAATTAATGGACACATCTATCTTATGACTTATACAACAAACAAATGTTTTGTGCGGGACACAGTAACGTTAAGAGAGGGAGGCGGCGCGGTGTCAGCGAACCGACAAGCAGCCTAGTCACTATTGTAGTTTGTATTAATGCCATGGTTCAACAAATAATGTAAAGGTTAAATAATAATTCACTTAGACTTTATAAGAAGCAATTGCGACTTTATTTCACGCAATTCTGACTTTATATCTCGCAATTCTGACTTTATAACACGCAATTGCGACTTTATTTCACGCAATTCTGAGAAATAATGACAGAATTGCGAGATAAAAAGTCGCAATTATCTTTTAAAATGTTTTCCAAGCTTCCATACCTCCTGGCCTCTTCCTCCCATCCATCCTCCCTGACGCGTTATGGTAGGGCCGGCCCAGCTATCGGTAGGCGCCGGCGGTGCCGCGGTAGCCTACTCCTGAGAAAACGTTTTGGAAAAGACGGGCTATGGACCCAACCAACTCTATAGGAGGGGAGGGGAGAACTCCCTCACATGGTACAACCCATGCAGAGGCTGCGTGCTGCGGTGTCAGAATGCGGAACGTCCGAACGTGTGTAGCCTAATGTAACTAACGTGAAAAATGTGAAAAAAGAAAATCCTCGACCGGCCCAAAAGTGAAGCGGCCCACCGGGAATTCTCCCGATTACCCACCCCGGGCCTGCTGACAGCCAACGCTAGGCGCCGCTAGATCGGGAAGCGCGGATTGAGTGAGAGCGAGTGGATCACGTGACATGAAGCAAGCTCGGTCTCTGCCTCAATGTTGATAATAGCGTGCCGCACGAGTGCTATTTTTAGACCGCAAGGCCGCGTGACGTCAGCAACGTAAACCGGAAGGGGGTCAACATAGAAGCGCGCTCGCTTATGATTCATGCTAGTACTGCTTGTTTTCTGCCGGTTATCCCTCAAATAAGAACATGCCGAGTAAACACTGCTGCTATGGAACTTGCAGAAACGACTCCAGACACTATGACCGTCCACATATGAAGGATGTATTCTTTATTCGTTTCGTTTCCCGAAGCCAAAAACCCAGAGGGATAAATGTGAACGATGGGTCAACTTGTGCGGACGTCCAAAAGACCAGTTCAATGCATTAAAACATTATTTTGAATGAATGAACAACTCTCTCTCTCTCTCTCTATATATATATATGTATATATATATATATATATATATATATATATATAGTTAACGTTACTTGTAGGTGCTACTACTGCCTTGAATGACATGTATTTATCATAAAAGTCATATGTAGGCCTACTTTCTTAAAATACTCTTATTTAAATATGTAAGACATGTTCAGCCTCTGCCTTTTTCTAGCAAGCCTGGTCATGCTACAGGTAGGTCCTAGATCTGACAGATTTACTTTTTCTGTAGTAAGGAAACAGCCTTAGGGGGAGGGTAAAATAATTGAGAGAATTTAGATTTGATATTAATAAAAAATTAAGTGTTGTTGGTTGTGACCAAGTAGCATTAGCGATCGCTAAACAAAAAATAAATACATTAATAATAATAATATAAATTACCCCCAACAACTGTCAGACGTAAGACAACCAGAGGACATAGTATATATGACAGACAGGACATAGGGTGGTAAAAGATAGCTTGTTGAAACTGCAAAATGTCACTGTCAGTGGCGTAAGGCGATGTTTTTTGGGGGAGAAATTCTGTCGATAACAATCTACCTCTGGATCAGGTCGGCTTTTTTCCCCGTCTTTTTCAGCCCTCTACACTCAAGCCATCTCTTCAATTGAATATTTGTATGTTCTTCTACTTCTATACCAGTGAATTTGGCACCGGGGACATCATTCTCGGACAGAGTTAGCAGGTTTAGCTCAGTAGACATCTCGTCCGTAAACTGTTTACATGCGTCTAGCATGAGTGACACGCGCGAGTTTGACCCCCCTAGCAACCGTCGCTAGCTTAATGAATATTAATGAGAAAAGGTGACGTATATCGTGCGGTACGCTATTCAAGACAGCATGAGAACTGACTGCGCATGCGCAAACCTACGTAAACTACGTTCTATGGACCAAAGAGGCACTGCTAACCATGCTGCTAACCTCTGCCTCAATGGCCATGGCCTTGCATTTCCTGCATGAACCTGTACTTGTGTAATGACAATAAAGTTGAATCTAATCTAATCTAATCTAATGAAACAATGGTTTTAGGAGCAAACAATGGCAAAATTAGTATATTATATGTGTATTCCTGAAAATTTTTGTTACAAAAATTTATATTTGGAATAAAATAAATGCAATTAATAATGTGGTGAATTAATAAAGTTCTTGGAATTAATAAATGTAATGTCAACATTTCCATTGGTGAGGCACTGCCTACCCTGCCTACCCTGACCGCACGTCCCTGATTCAAATGAGTCGCATATTCAAGCAGAGAACATCTTCATATTGAGTCAGCAGCAGCACTATACTTTTGTCATTTTCTTTACTGTACAAATGTTTTGTTTTATTCACTTTCTCCTTTCCCTGAGGATGCTGCCAATCCTTTCCCTGCATTTCACATTCTCTCTGCATTTCATATCTTAATAATATCTGCCTAAAGCTGAACAAAGACATTTTTCAGACATTTAAATTGATAATTGCAACTGAATTGCTGAGAGAGATATGTACAGTATATTGTTGTGGGAGTTTTATATGGGAAATGAATTATAATGAAGAAAACAAACTGAAGTAAATATTGTTTTGTTTGTAGTTATTGACCGTATCTCCTCCTACCCAGTGTCATAAACCAATAATGCTTTTAATATAATAATGAGAGAATATTTTATTCTTGAAATGTTATTACAGTTTGAGTAATAACCCACAATTTGACTGAAAATATTTGCTCAAATTTTTTTAAATGTTACTTTTCTGTGTGACTGAGCAAAAATGTGTCATAAAAATATCCAGTGACTGGCATATTACAATTTAGTTCTGCGTGTAAAATTAGATTAAAATTTTTAAATGCTCTACTAATAAATATACATTTAATTTTATAAAAAATATTGCAAGTATAATATCATAAATATTTGACATCATAGAAAATGTACATAACTATACACAACAAAATTAAATATTTCATACATAAATATACATTATTTACAAATAATCAGCTCCTTATTCATTTTAAAATGTGTCTCAGCCATATTCAAACACACACCATGCAGACACAGCACTATTTTTTATATTTCCCTTGATCATTTCACATTAAACATCACTACTCTGTGTTTATTATCATTCACTCATGAATATTTATAAGCTGCACAGGTCTTAAGACAAACTCTTTGTTGTCTCTTACAACAATTATGCAAGTAAATCAACTAAATCTCCCAGTTAGAATGTAATGACCTGGTGTTGTGTCAAGCCAACATAACTATTACAATTCATTGACAAACACTGTGTTTGGACATAAACAAAAAAGAACAAACAAATATAGAGCAATAAGTAGCAATTTAGCTCATGCACCAGCTTGTAATAAAATTGTATGTCCTCTAGATGTCACTATTTTAAAGAATGATGGGAATTGGGAATGTGAGTGACAGCCTACATACACATTCAAGAGGTAAACACTGTAAAGACTGACAAAAAGTCATATTAACGTTTGTTTCTTGTCCAAATTTAGAGTTCAGCACTGCTCATATGCTTCTATTGAGCTGTGATCTCAGAGAAGATGCACAACAGACAATGATACACGACTCTACCTTTAGAAACACCTGCGAATGACGTTATTGTGAAATCTGAGAAACAGAAGAGCAGATCTTTAGGCCTGACTCATCATCAGGATCAGATATAGACAACATAAATAGCAGGCAAGGCTTTAGTCCAGACCTGTGGTCATAGCAACATAAGTCACATACCAAGAAAACAGAAAAAACAGGCAACCAAAATCCTTAAAGCTGACTCACCTGTAAAACATCAGCAAAATTATAATAGCCTATAACTTTCTAAGTCAGTAAGGAAACTGTATTTCCTGTATGGCTATAATTAGACGTGCATCGAAACTAAATATTTACACCAATTCTGAAACCAAATTCAATTTCCTGCTTACACACCAGGTTGTCATTTTATGGCTATAGATAAATTCATCACATCATAGGTTAATAGACCAATTGTCATCATATGGAAAGAGCAAAGCGCTGTTAGATTGTTGACAGAAGAGCATAATAACCAAATTAATTTCACCACATTCTGATTAAACATTATGTTATGGGCAAACTAAATATAGACATCTATAATTTCTCCCAGTTTACTCTTTTAAGATTCTTATAATCCAACTTGATTGTTTAATGAAGCATATATAACCAGACAAATAGTGAACCTGCGATCTTGCAGACTCTTAGAACAGAGCAAGGTTTTCACGCAGTGATCTGTACAGAAGTTACAGGCTATAAATATTTTCTTACATTTTTATGACATTTGTAACTATTAACAAATTTGTAACTTTCGATGATCTGTTATATATTGTGTAAAATAGTGTTAGTTAGCATGCTGTAATAAAATAGCATACAGTGCTAGAAAATTTTGTTTTATAAAAGTGCACGCACTTGCATTTGTTGAGTCGGGGAGAAAAGTTTTTATATTCACAGTCTAGATAATATTCTTCACATAATCTCAGGTTTGCATCTAAGGTAAAATAGGCCTGTTGATATGGCTGATTAATATCAATTTCAAACCATCCTAAAAAAGGAATCGTAAAGCCTAATTTTTAAAAGCCCCCTTTCAAATGGTTTAGTTTTTTTTTTAACCATCAGGGTTTTATTGCAAACCACAAGTCAAAATTCACATAAATTATCTGTAAATGGTAATTGCTGTAATTCGTATCAAAGACCCCTGATTCACTGCCACTGATGAAAGGTCAGACTCATTTGTTTTGTGAATCGGTTCTTTTGATCATTTCGATTCAGATAAATGGTTCAAAACTATTTAGATCGTTGCTTGACTTGCTTCATTATGTAGTGGCCCTGACATCCCAGTGCGGCATACATTTACCAATAAACCATATAGGTACATATTGCTGTTTATTACGTATTTTTCTCTTAGGATTTAGGCCCATTAATAAGACTGTATTAATAACGGGTTTTTTTCTGTTGTAATTTCATGCATTTTAGTTTGTTTTTGCACATTGCAGCCAATAATAATCAGAAAAAAACAGTGATTAAAGGATTAGATCACTTCAAAATTAAAATTTCTGTCATCATTTACCCAGCCTCAAGTTGTTTCAAACCTGTATGAACCTGTACCAGTTGATAGGCCTATACACTATTGACTTCCATAGTATTTTTTTCCCTACTATGGAAGTCAATGGGTACATCAACTGTCTGTTTACTGAGTACCGTCATTCTTCAAAATATCTCCCTTTGTGTTCAGCAGATGAAAGAACTTAAATGAATGAATGAATGAATGAATGAATGAATGAATGAATGAATGAATGAATGAATTCAGATGAAAGAACTTATAGTTCACCCAAAAAAGAAAATTAGCCCATGATTTACTCACCCTCAAGTCGTCCTATGTGTATATGAAATTCTTCTTTCAGACGAAATCAATCGGAGTTATGTAAAAAAAAATGTCCATGATGGATAGAGGCACTTTTATGGACTTCAAAACAGAAACAGCCATTCACTGCCATTATAAAGCTTGGAAGAGCCAGGACATTTATATATATATATATATATATATATATATATATATATATAATTCTGATTGTATTCGACTGAAAGAAGAATGTCATACACCTAGCATGACTTGAGGGTGAGTAAATCATGGGCTAATTTTCATTTTTGGGTGAACTATCCCTTTAATAAAGGTTTTGAAACAACTTGAGGGTGAGTAAATGATGACAGAATTTTCATCAAATGATGACAGAAAAGTGAACTATTCCTTTAAGAACTTAAAATCATTTGTATATAGCCTACAATAAACTGTTCTAAAGTTCATATTATTAGACTGAAAATGTCCACTTTATTTTCAACCCATGAGCTGGCAGGGCCTTTCCAGTGTCCTTCACTTCCAGTTATTTTTAGCTGTTCAAAAACAGTTCGGTATGTTAGGCTACTTGATATTGCAAAATGGTATTTCTCATATTATTTAAATGTGTTGTAGTAACTAGTTATAAACAGTGGTTTGTAGTGCACACATTTGACCATTTATTGCACTGTTCTTCTAGTTATGTAAATATAGCGGCTAATACATCTGAAATCTCGTACATTCACAGAAAACAGCGTTGCAAAATAAGGTGGATATGGATCAGCTCTCAGCTCATCACGAATCGGATCTGCTCCAATGAGCTCGGTTCAATGAGTCAGTGAGTTGTTCACTCGAGAAACGATTACACTGATTCGTGAATGTTTCAAACCGGTTTTGTGAGCATGTTCGACCATGGGTTCAACCGATTAATTAAAAAGATCCGACTCAAAAGACTGATTCGTTCACGAATCTTACAGAACTGCATATGGTGCATTCTGGAATTCAATCAACTGGTCACTGCGCCCCACATCTCAACCCCCCTGCCACCGCTCGTGCCAATGATGTCATTCTATTTCAACGGCTGAGGGGCGGGGCCGTGACAGACAGCTCCTCCCTTCGAGCCAATAGCATTTGGTCATAGACAACTCCAGCAGCGCGTGTCCATAGTCTGTGGGAGGATCTAACGTCGGCAGCGCTCCGAGTCCGCTCCTCCACGGCCAGCCAAACACTTGAACACACACACTGCGCCAGAGAAAAAGGAAACCTTCAGCGCTGAAACTTCAGTTTGATCAAAAGGTAAGAGTTGATTTCGAAAGCATTTGCGTTGCTATTAGTTTTGATTAGATATTGGAAGAAGCGAGAGCCATTTCACGGCTTAACACTTCTGCGGGGAGAAAAGAAGTAGGTGTTGGCTTCAGAAAAGCGTATTTTATGAAGAACAACAACTTGACGTGTTTCTTAAAAAGCCAGGGAAAAGATTTTGATTGTGACTTATGAGGACCTTTTGTGAAGTTGAAGTTGTGGTGTGTTTACGGTGGTCACACCACCTGTTTTCACACGCAGCTCGGTATCGCAGTGTTTGTTTTTGACTACAGCACCAGATTCAGATGGATTTGGCTTGGGAGTGTGAGACAACACCCCTGTTGAACACCCCACATCGTTGTGTTTAGGCTCACTACGTCGTAGATAAGTTCAGAGACGTCAACGTTACACTAAAATCCACTCGTATAGACAACACAGATTATTATTGGTGAAACTTGGAAGATGAAAGACCGCGCCTCGAAATGAAATAACTTTCAGCTCATGTTTTCCAAGTCTCAGCAGCTCTTAGTGTGGGTTCATGTTACAGAATTTAGCGCTAGTGCGCGTTCATGCCAAACTTTTTTTTTTTTTTTGGTCAATGACGTGATGGTCATTTATTTTGAAGGGATTGATAAAATTTGCACTTACTACGTTTTTATTAATTGTAAAAGTTTACAAATAACTTTGAAGGACTATTAAAGTGTACTGTGTACGCTTACGTGAGATGAATACTCCAGTTTTCGAGGGGAAGATTGTTTTTGTACAGTAACGTACATGGAGCTGGTCGCCTCCTCCTGAACGCCGCCATGTCGACGTCACATGACCTGCCTCGAAATACAGCTGATCGAAAGTCCATGTATGTTGAGAGTATGTGGAACGAAAAATGTAATTCTTAAATAAAGGAAAGGCTGGAATGATTGGTTATTATTGTAAGATACATAAGCAGATAAACGTACACATTTTAATTTTATTTACGCTTTTGAAAGCTTATTTCTTAGAAATGCTTGATGTTTATGCTACTTGAAATTTATTAAAGTCACCGTGACATCCTTACACAACCTCCTGTCACTCACATGGGATCACAGCAATAGCAAACCACAGTGATCCAATCAATTCCCGATGGAACTGAATACCCCCCATTCCTCATCCCTTTACATTTAGTCTTGTTTGGAAAGCCGTTTCACTCGGATATATGGATATGTACAGGGAAGAAAAAGCTATAAAACTTTAGCTTTATCGACTTTAGCTAAATTGTTTTTTGAAAACATAGGTAATCAGTGTTTTTGAAAAAAATTATAAAACCATCTCTAGTGTAAATTATTACATTTCTAAGAACTTTTTATTACCCTGGATTTTCTTGTTTGTCATTGAATCATGTGTGTTTTGGACAGAAACAGCTGGTCATGGTCTGTTTTGTAGGCTACTGAAAGTGAAATGTTCACATAAAAACTTGTTAGACAGGAATGATCCAGGTGTTTGTGTTTGAAGCAGTTGCCTATAGGAAAACTACCTCAATGTGTTTTGGAAGGAAGAGGCCACATTCCAGCAGGAATTTCTGAGCTATTCTCTCTGAAACAGACCACCTCCTCCATGTAAGGACAGTGTTTACATCCCAACGGCCATGGCTCAAAACATACTGAGCTATCTAGACAGAATCTTTGGGCTTACTGAGGACTGTAATATTCACTGCATGCATTGAAATAGCTTGACTTGCTGCTTGTTTAATGTATTTTTTTTTAATCTGATGATGAGTGTGACTGTGATAAACTGATGCAGAAAAAGAGCGGAGGGTCTGAAGAGCATCAGTCTCACTTGATAAGAATGTCTGAGTGTGCCAGTCATGCTAGTAGGGAGGGACTAGGAAGGCTGCGTCTGTTGTGCCGCCTCAGCATTGCCAACAGGTGTGGGCTCGCAGCCACACTTCTCTCTGTGTATGAGAGGTGCAGGTCGATATGGCTCGTTATTCAGCTTGCTGTCCGAACATCAAAGTGAGGCACACTGGTTTGATTCGGACGCAGTCTTTAGTGCTTTAGTGGGCATATCTGTGATGCAAACTCTGCACATGCTAAAAAAAAATGGTAAAATAATCAAAACAGAACTGATATTTTATCTGTAAATGAATTAGGCTATTAAATGTGTTGACTGAGCGTTAACGAACAGGGAGGTTGGTTTGTTTGGCTTCATCTTACATAAGCAGAATGTTTTTGAGGGTGGTTTCCTGCATGCTAAAAACAAGTAGATGTCCTGGAGGACTGTCTGTATGCTGTTGTGTCCTCTGGGCTGTTTTCTCCTCCTGTGGAATCACACACTTATGAAGTAGAGGAACGCTTGGATCCACCAGCATGGACACCGATTTGATAGAAGTGTGAGGTCTGTCCTGCCCTCAGTGGCTGCAGGTGATGTCAAGGCCTACATATATATATATATATATATATATATATATATATATATATATATATATATATATATATATAAAATACCTGTCAAGGATGCATTAAATTGACCAAAAGTGACATTAAAGACATTTATAATCTTACAAAGCATTTCTATTTGAAATAAATGCTGTAGCTTTTGAATGGTTTCCACAAAAATATTAAGAAGCACAAACGTTTTCAACTCTCAAAATAATTCGAAAATGCTTCTTCAACACCAAATTCAGCTTTGCCATCTCAATAATTAATATTGTAAAATAGAAAGCAGTTGTTTAAACTGTACTATTGTATGAACCATTCGATATAGTACAGTTTAATGCTGGTTCCAAACTTTTTACAGTACTTTTGAAATATTTTGACATCACAATGACGGAGACAGATCTCACACCTCTAACTAACAAGTCGGTGTCCTTGCTTGTGGATCCAAGTGTTCCTCTACTTCAAGTGTCTGATTACTAATGCTAAATTTAATGCTCAAAATGAAATGCTGTCTTGTGGGCAACACCGCGTTTCGGATGACCCAAGTTTGAATCCAATAAGTGTCCTAAATAAGTTTAAAAACCCTTGATCTCACAGAGGTCAGCATCAATACAGCTGGACTCCCAAGTGTTTTTCTGCTGAAAAAGGCAAGTATTTAGAATTATGAATGATTTAATTTCTTACGACACTGCTGTTAAAAAATAGAGAGCGAACATGTCCAAACTAGCAGCCTCTACCTTTTCGCTCACTTTCTGACTGCTCAAAGATCAGTTTGTAGTGTGCAATGTCACTGATCTTGAGTGGTTGTGCATGGGAAGCTGTTTTCAGGTCAGTGTGAACCCTCTGGGCTGCGGTCCATTTAGTCTTCGATGAACAACACCTGATCGTGTAAGAAAGAGGGACAAAAAATATGAGGAGGAGGAAGAGAGGACGGTTTTTAATTAGGACACCCTCTTTTTCTCCTCTCCATATCACCCTCTCTAGGAACAAGAACAAACATTCAAGTAGGTCAGACACTTCTGCTTCTTCTGTCATTAGCTTAGAAAAATCTGTCCATTTCATTTTGCTAGGGTGACTCTCTTTCCTTCCGTCTTTCGTTCGTTTGTTCCTTCATTCCTGACTGAGTGAATGTTGAAATCAGAGACACTCACCACTTAGAAATGCTCAGTCTTTATTTACAATGTAACATCATTGTTTCTATTAGCCTAAACTTAAGCGTTAGAACTTTAAAGTTGTGCTCTATTTGTTTCAGATTTTCCGCCTTGATGTGTGTGATACACTGGAAGTGTTTCCTCTCTCAGCGAGACACCAGTGAGGCCTCAGGAGGCCTTTAAATGAGTTTAATCTTCTGTGCTCGTCTCTGTTCTTCCATGTGGAGAATCTGATCTAAGGATCCGCTGCTGCTCAGAAGCATGAGGCTGTTATGTTCTTGTGTCTGACATTTGCTTTTGATAGGCTGTCACCCTTGGGGTCAATGAATCCTGTAATATAAGTGTTGCTGTAGCAATCTGCAGCAAGTGGCACTGGGATTGTGCTTCAGCAAGTTGTTGTCATTTGGCTTTCCACACAAACACACATTGTGTCATCTCACACAGCAGGTGACACATATTGGTGGAGATTTTGTTTTTCACCAGGAATTCCAATGTTAAACTAGCCTGGGTTTCCCCATGCTGCCTTGCGTGCAGCGCGATTTTATTCACGCTGCTAGGCAGCCTGGACACCATGGACCAGATTTCCCCCTCAAAAAGGGAACCAATCACAGAACGGGGAGGGAGCAGCAAGACGATGACGACGTCTATGTGACACACCGAAGCAGTTTGTTCATATCTATGGATCCAACATGGCAGCAGACGCGAAGTTACCTTTCGATGCAGCCTTAGATAGTGTTCTAAGTAGTTTAGTCGCTGAACGCCATCGTGTACACATACATCTCTGACCCATCGTCGTCTTCCTCGTCGAATTTCTGTCGCTCTACATACGTCATCTGGTATAATTCAAACGATTGGCTATGAGCTACGTACAGGCGCATTTGATAGACATTCGTAGCGCCCAATAAACGGCTCTGGGCATTCGTAAACCACGCCTTAAATACGCGAAAATTAACATATGGTTCCCAGACCACGTCTCAATGAGACGAGGTCTGACGTTAGCCAGGCTAATGTTAAACTTTTAAAAAATTTGTTGAGATAATGCAGGCTGATGGCTTCAACAAAAGCATATACCATTGATTAACAACTTTGTAGCTCACAGTAGGTCTGTATTTAAAGGTTTATAAGTTTGTTAAAAATATATTCCCCTATTTACTACCTGACTGTTGCACTCTAAGTGACACAGATGTCTACAGCTGGACTACGGTTCCCAGTGTACATTAAATTACTGCTTTACCATACACCGTTTTACTTAAGGTTATTTTCATAGGTTTTTTTGTAGTAGAATATTTTTTGTAGCAGAAGTATCCCACACACTTGAATCATAAACTCAGGTTTTAATCTCTGTTATCTTTCTGTTCTACAGAGACTTCGTACTCTCAAATTCCAAGACCAAGCTTTGTTTGCCAGGCAAATTACATGCATTAAAAGCACAACCAATGACAAACACGACCAACCAACAACTTGTGATATCCGTTTCCTCTGTGTAATATGTAAAGAATAATTGACGTCAAGTTGACGTCAACTAATATAAATTATTAGTGTGCAATGCATTATTATTATTTTAAAATTATTAAATACCCCAGTCAATTATTCTGCTTATACTACGGTTACCACACCTCAAAACATTGGTCAAGAACAAAAACATTTCAAGACATTTTTTCAGGTTTTTGTCCTTAAAACGCTCTTGTGTGTAGGATTTCTTATTCATCTAATCCCAAGCCGCCGTTGCTAATTCCAAGACGTCATTTTAGAGCTAGTAATGGTGGCTTGAGCCACTGATAGCAGATAAATGCAGTTATTAGAGAGAGTGTGTGAAAACCAGTGTCTATGGCTGCATTTACACTGCAGGTCTTAATGCACAGATCCGATCTTTTGACCAGATCCGATTCTTTTGGGCCCGACTGTTTACACTCACTCTAGACATGACTTGTTTCTGATATCTGACTGTTTAAATTAATTCCCGCCCAATATGATTTTTGGTGATGGTTTTACTATCCACATGGTAGACCCTGGTTTTGAATGATGTGCCGTGATGTTAAAATTATTACACAATTCATGTCGGGTGGTCATGATTATTTGCCAAGCTAACAGCTGTCATGACTCAAGAATGTTTTGTAGCGCAAAATCTGATGGAAGAGATAGTCTGGAGAATTTTTTCGTTTATCTACAACTAGGGTTGCAAAGGGGCGGAAAATTTCCGTAAAGTTTCCGGTAAATTTCCATGGGAAGTTAAGCTGGGGAATTTTTTAAATATTCCCCAAAAAATATTTAATAAAATGTCTCCAAACATCGGATAGTGCACGTGGCATTTTTCTGTAAAATAAGACAAGAGCTTGTAAGAATGCTAATGCAATGCAAGAGCTTGTAAGAATACTAATGCAATGGCATGAACAGATATATAAATAGTAAGGCTAGCTAAACAACTGGAATGATCTTGAAAACGTATTGCAGGAGGCAGAGAAAAACAGCCACATGAGGTAGCTAGCATCTGCCTTATGTGGTAAATAAAGTTATGCTGGCTTATTTAGCATCTAACTTATCAGCTTGCTATCTACTAGATGAATACATTTGTATGTGATATTTGCAATTTAAACATTTAATAAATATATTTCCCCATAATATCATCAAATCTTACTTCACTTTCTTTAGTCCACAGGCTCAAATGTGTGCCTTCAATAGTCTTGTGCTTTGGGCTTAAATTATCATCGCTGGGAAATATAATGTAGCTTTCAGTAGTGAAGCTGTTTTGTTTATAAAAGTCACGGGCAGAGGTTGAAAACATACGTACACAATATAATGTAATTTTGTGACCTGCCTGGAACTACTTTAGCCATGCTTTTCCCTGAAAATAATTGCACTTCTCAGAACGTTTGTCAACCAATCAGATTGAAGCATTCATCAGCCCCAAAGCATTAAGTAATTTTTATGATGCTGCATCGAGTATAGTTTTTTTTTTATATTTTAACAAATAATTTTTAATTTGGAGAATAATGTTTGTTACATGTTGAACACAAAAACCAAGCCCTAGCAAAAGTTTCTAAACGTAGCAACTGAAACATTCTTAACCTGCCCAGCGTGTGTGCAGATTCCACACAGTCCAGCAGACAGCGTCCTCATAGCCTTCATACACTAACCTCAGGACTCTCATCTGTTTTTAGCTTCGAGTCAGGGTTGGATTAGAGAATTGAGAATGATCCTAGATCAGAATCAATAAACTAGTCAAAGTGTAGGCTACTCTAAGATCATTATCTTAAATTTTTGGACCCAGCAGTGAGAACAACAGGGGATGATTTATTTGACTAGCTGAGTGTGTTTACGCTTTCTGTAAGTCACTGTGAGCCATGTTTTTTTTTTTTGCTTAATCAAGTGATAGTTCAGCCAAAAAATAAATATCTATCATCATTTACTTTTATGATATCTGTGGAACACAAAAGAATATTTGGTTTTTGCCCATACAAGGAAAAATATTCATTGGACAAAATTAAGTTATTTTTGGGTGAACTGTCTGGCTTAGTCTATTTCTTAAAGTCACCGTGAAATCAAAATTGACCATTCTATTTTTTTTAAATGATGACATCTTTTATTTTTCAGCACAAAAATGGGACAACTTGAAAAATAGAGCGACAGATTTGCTGACACGGTTCGTTTGCGAAGATATGAGGCCCATTAATGTGATATATGGGTCTTACTGAAGGCATTTAATGGTCAGAATATTATTAATAAAGATTTGAATATTAATATTAATAAACAAACGAACTTCGAATATGATTTTTGGGCAAAAGTCAAAGCCCTATATCCCATAGAACAAAATTTTGCCACTTACTGAAATCCTCCTATAACCAAACTTTGCAAGGGTTTCAGTATAAAACTATGGAGCTGTTTTGCCAGATTACCATTACAGCACCTACTAGAGAAACACAGCAAGATATGCTTATCTGAAAGTGGTTTAGTAAAATAAGAAATGTGGAGTCAAGGAGTTTGTGCAGGAACTTCACACCTCCTCTGAACAGGAAGGAGGTGGGAGAAATGGCAAAAATATATCACGTTTTTTTATGTTGGTTAAACTCATTCAGGTTTGGAACAATTTGAGGGTGAGTAAATGACAAAATTTCTTATTTTTGGGTGAACTATCCCTTTAAGACAACTGATGTGATCTGATATCATCATATCGCACACCCCTAGGTTGACCCCCTCTCAGAAATATTGAAGACACACATCAGCAAACACTTTTCAAAGCCCTTCTGGTTCAATTCAGTTTTGCTTACATGTTTCTGATATAAAACTGTCTAGCAATCCAGTGGGAAAAGAATAAGTGTGCGTTTCTGTGAGGTGTCTCAGTCTTAAAGACCTTACAGACCCCCTGATGATCTCTACGGGTCATTAATTGTGAGATTAACTGTGAATTGATGGCAGAGCTTCACCTTATTAAATGAATACTTATACCCCATTAAATATTTCTAATGTGCTCCAGTGGGTTTAAGTATATTGAAGCTCCAGTCAGATTTCCTGGAGAGAGAGATTCATCATCTTTACCTGTTCATACAGCGAGTGCAGTGAGATTCCTGCTGATAATAATTGGTCAGTATTGGTCATCATGGTTCGTTTTGAGCCTAATACATCTAGTATTAAAGGTGCAATGGTGTAAAAACACAATTCTGAACATTGATTTTTGTGTGTGTGTGTGTACTCGCTCAGTAATAGAACTTTTTTTTATACATTTTGAAATATGTATGCATGTATGTAAATACAATTATAAAAAAAAGCTCATCTAAAATAATAAATAAATTATTTTTAGTTTCGGTTTTCGGCCAAGTGCATCCAGAATTTTTGGTTTCGGCCCAAAATTTTAATTTCGGTGCTTCTCTACTTATAGTTATCATTCTTGGTGTGAGCGGGCCTAAATTATACAGGACTAGGGGTGTCACAACATGCCGGTATTGATGATATCATGATACAATAAAAAAAAAAAAAAATATATATATATATATATAAAAAACGTTAATACTGCACTTATGATAATATCATAAATTCAGTTCCAGTAACTCTGGTTGACAGTCCAACATAGTAGGTGACAGTATTGCTCTTTAAAACTGGTTACTGCCCATCATAAAATGGCAAAAAGAAGGCTACGATGACGCTGTGTGGCTACTACTGCCACACAAAATCATTCCAGAGCGACAGGCGAAAGCGCTACCGAAAAACGGTTAAGGCAGCTCATTGTGGGTTTTTTTTGGGGGGGATTTGTTTCAGGGTTTTTTTCTTGTTTTTTTTTTTTAAAACAAGGTGTTAGACACCCCACTCTACAGGAAGGGCCAGTCAAAGGGTCAGTGCTTTTGTACACATGGTTACAGCTAAAAAAAGCTAAAAAGTGCACACATCCAGTAGGCAAAAAGCTACAAATAGAACAATTCTTTATTGCATGTTCTCTATTTATGGAGCTGTGGTGTGCCTACTTTTTTTATTTTTATTTTTTAGCATGATTAATTTATCAGAAAATCAAAAACACAAACAAAAATATTTGACTGTTGGCATTATTATTAAATGAAATTATTACAATTATTCTATAGTTATCGCAATAATATCGTTATAGTGATTTCTTTTTGCCACAATTAGCCTATAACATAGTAAAAATCTGATGTTCTTATCCCACCTAGTGATGTCATTTTGCTCATCCCTAGTAAATAGGGTCATCGTGCAAACAGTTGGTTTGAGCTTCAGACAGAAGCTGTGTCCGAAACCACTCCCTATCCACTATATAGTGCACTATATCGGGTGTCGGCCATTTTGAAGTGGTGTCCGAATTCTGAGTGAACGACATCATTCCCTACATTCGTTCACTACTTTTACCCACGATCCTCTCTGAATATGAGTGTACATTTGATGTACACTTGCTAAAGCACTATTTCCCACAATCAAATGCGGAGAGGGGTTCTACCTTTTTTTTATTAATCATTACTTGAATAAAACATGTTAAAATATTGAGACAATATTATATAGATGAATTTTAAAATTAAATGAACTGATATTAATAAGGTGAATTATATAGGTATATTATTTTTTTATTTTTTTTTATTAAAATATATAATTTAGGCATTAACTCAATTTAATGTGTTTTACTATAAGCCAGGTGTTTTAACAATTTGTTAAAAACCCTGAGGGCACTCAACGACCACGTCATCTGTGAGCGTGAGCGTTTCTAACAATTTCAATCGATGAAACTACAAATGTATGTGTGACGAAGCCATTTCTGTGACAGCTCCAGCTCTCCGACGCACAGTGTAAACGTCAGCGTCCGAATTCACTCACCTCATTTCGTTCACTCCTTGCAGATACAGTGCACTCAAATGTCATACACTATATAGGGATTAGTGAATGAGTGAACGTTTAAGCGGTTTCGGACACAGCTGGAGACAGAATGCTGCGTGATTTTACAGCTTGCCTGTGAGGTTCAGACACGTTTCACAGAGCTCTGTGCTGCGGCTCCCACTGCAGGCATCATATATTCACATCGTCCACCAGACACAATCTCACCAGTGCTCACATCGTCCGTTACTTCCTGGAGACTTCGCAGGAACCAGGCCAGTGGGCATCACTCATGTACCCTACCTCTCTGAGGTATTTGTGGGAATGAGACAGAGACAGAGAGCGAGTTACTCGGTTCAAAAGTTTCAGTGTCCACTCAGTGAACAGGCAGTCTGACAGATGAGTGCAGACTTCACAGTGGAGACACTTCACAAACCCTCACACTGGGCGATATAGCCTTTTAACAATAAAAAAATATTTTACATTTTATTTAAACTAAACAGCCATTATTGTTAGGGGTGAAACGATACCCTCATGTCACGATTCGATACATATCACGATACTGAACTTATGATATTATTGCGATACTCAAAGACATGATAAAAGGTTAACAGAAAATGACCTGTTGATTAAAATGCTAAATTTGATATTACATTGTGTGTGTAAATGAATGATCTTGGACTTGGTGCTGAAACCCAAAGCACAGGACAATAGAAACCAGAATAACAATATTCATGATTCTGAAGCTGAAAACAGAATTATTTTAGACGAACATGCTTGATCTCTGTCACTGACTAGATATATTTAAAATAATGTAGGACACTTTTTACACAAATATTCCCCCATTGCATTATTATACATTATATTCAACATTATATATAATAGTTTAATGTAGTACTGACACTAAAACTTAGAAAACTAAAAAATGTTCTCGCACATTAATTTTTATTTTGGGTGAACTATCCACGATACATATTTTTGCATTTTTGTATTGCGATATATTGTGACACGAAATATTGTTACACCCCTAATTATTGTTTAAGGCAAGGAAAATAAAGTTAAACATAATCAAGGCATGGTTTCCACAATGTATATACCTGTATACACTACCAGGTCAGTATGGATTTTTCATCCATAAATACGCACACATAAATGCATACATACAAGTGACAGTAAACATACTTACGTTACAAAAGATTGCTGCTTCACATAAATGCTGTCTTTTTAACTTGCTTTTCATCAAAGAATCCTGAAAAGTATCACAGTTTCCATAAAAATATTAAACAGCACAACTGTTTTGTTACTTGAGCAGCAAATCAGCATATCAGAATGATATTTAGATATAGATAGATAGATATTCATTAATTCATTCATTGAGTTTTGATTCACTGAAACTGGCAGTTTAAACTGATTCACTGAAATGATTCAGTGTCAAACCTCCATTTAAAACGATATTCACCTTCCCGTGATACTAAGAGGGAACTGGAAACTAGTTTATTGACACATGGTCTTTAGGAAGCTTAATGGCCAAATTAAAAGCACATTAAGATAGTTGCGTCGTTCACGGTGTTGCTTAATTTGATATCATCAGTGAAATTGTCGCACATTCATCATGAATGTTCAATATGTAATCCAGCCATTTTAGAGGCCCATCAGTCCACAGCTCCTGTGGCTCAAGGTCAATCGAAAGCATTGAAAGTGTCCACACTCGTCCACTGCGCACCCTTAAAACGCTCTCCTGGGCCCCGTTTAGTCTCTGTGTGTGTCAATTCTGTGGTGGGTTTGGAGGGAAGAAGGCTGCCGTGATGGACTTGACTCAATTATATATGATCCCTTATGGAACTCTTTGAAGCAGAAATTCTAAACCCCCTCCTGAATCCAATTTAAATCTCATTCACTTTCCATATCCAGGTTATATTGAACTGTTTTAGATTCTTATCAATCATAATGAAACCCGCTTTTTCTCATTTTCTTATTATTAACTTCTGCTGATTCACTCAGTGCTTGACTCAACTACTCTTTGATTCTGTGGATGGTAGGGATGTACAGAACTGCAGGTTTTCTTAATTGACTAGATGTAGGATTTCTGAAGGACTACTTGAGTTGTCAGCCTTTTTATTTTATGAAAATTTTCATCATTCACCCTCAAGTTGTTACAAATCTGTATGAATTTATTCTGCTGAACACAAAAGAAGATATTTTGAATGATGTGGGTAACCAAACAGTTGATGGGACCCCATTGACTTCCATAGTATGAGGAAAAATAAATAGTCAATTGGTTCCCCACAACTGTTTCGTTATCTATATTCTTCAAAATATCATCTTTCGTGTCCAGCAGAAGAAAGAAACTCATACAGGTTTGGAACAACTTGAGGGTGAGTAAATGATGACAGCATTTTCATTTTTGGGCGAACTATCCCTTTAAGGAAGCTGTGTATTATTGAATATGTACTTGTCTAGTTTATAAGCAACCCACATCTTTGCCTATCTGTATTGATTAACTTAATTGTTTTGATTATGTTTGATGCGATTTGATTCTGTTTTTAATAACTCCTCCCTTGACGACTATAAAGCCAGTAATATATCCCACCCGCTCAGTGTTAGTCTGTCAGATTTCACTTTGTCTTCTGCTCCAGTTCAGTATTGTTATTGTTTCCTAAAACTAAAAAGTACTACAAATGTTTTTCATTCAGTGAAATTTATATTAGTTGAAAAAATGCAAAACCAAACTGAAATAAAGTAAGTTTATGTTTAAGGTCAAAAATGACTAAAATAAAATAAAGCTAAATAACAAATGCATGCACATAACAAAATTACAAAAAAATTAAATAAAACCTATAAAATATAAACACTGCTCCGGTTTGACAGTGATTTATACCCAGAAGCATATTTGGGATTTAAATTTCACCAGATACAATGTTTTTTGGAGCCTGCATGTGAACAGGAAGGGAGTTGTCAGAACAGGAAGTGAGCTCTTTCTCTTCCTGCCACCAGAGGCAGAGGAAATGTTTCCACATTGTGCCTTCAGAGACATGACAGCATTCCCAGAGCAAGCACTGTGGGACATTCCCAGTGTGACACATCACAGATGTTCTCATCTATACTAAAAAAATGAATTGCTTCATTATTTCAATTTCAGTGAATTGATAGGTCAGCTTTGTAAATTTTGGAGGTCTTCTCAACTGCTTTAAAAAGCCAGTGGTGTTCCCAATGTGTGTTTGAAGGACTTGAGATAATGGCAGCAGAGATTAATGTCTGTGAGAATATAGGCTGCCATCACCAAGAACACCTTTCTCTCTCCAGGGAGGAACGTTTAAGAATAGCACTGACCTGCTTCGGTTCTTTTCTCTCTCTCAGAACTTGTCCGCTGTAATTATATATATTTTTTTCAAGTTCAATGTGTGGGTGTGTCTCTCTT
Source organism: Rutilus rutilus (assembly GCF_951802725.1). Lineage (NCBI taxonomy): Eukaryota > Metazoa > Chordata > Actinopteri > Cypriniformes > Leuciscidae > Rutilus > Rutilus rutilus. Next base: position 20,699,930 of record NC_140232.1, on the reverse strand, counting down.
TCAGGATAAGCTGACAACTTCCTGTGACCATCCAATCCAAATGTCTGATTATGAAACTGCTGTCCTAACTAGTCTGAAACTACAGTAATCAAATGTTGAGTCAATCATTAAAGGTACACTGTAAAAAAAAAAAAAATCGGTCTTATCTTATACAATGTTCTTCCGCTAGACGCATGCAGTTTTGTTTATTAACCGCTAGAGCACCAAAAGTAACACAGCGCACCTTTAATGTGTGCGTCCCTTCACACACTTTCCTTACTAAAGATGGCATTTTAAAGGTACATGCACAACTGTTCAAAAGTTTGGGTTTAGCAGGGTTTTTTTTAAACGTGTTTGAAAGAAGTCTCTTCTGCTCATCAAGGCTGCATTTATTTGATAAAAAATACAGTAGAAACAGTATTACAGAGTTATTACAATTTAAAAATAGTTTTATATTTTAATATGATTTAAATGTCTTCAGTGTCACATGATCCTTCAGAAATTCATCATTTTATCATTCTAATATGCTGATTTGGTGCTCAGAATTATTATAATCAACATTGAAAACAATTGCACTGCTTCATATTTTTGTGGAAACTGATACTTTTGTCAGGTTTCTTTGATTAATAGAAAGTTCAGCATTTATTTGAAATATAATGTATCCAAAATTTCCATGATACTTGTCCAAAATAATGTGGTATTTCTACATAACCTACCATCTTTCTCACACACATGAATCATGCACACAAGCCCAAAATCTTCTGCTGGAGTGTGTCCGCATTCACTGGGCTACTGTACGGGTGTGTGTGTGCTTAAATGTGGACAACTGGTTAGATTGGCACTATTTTAAGAAAATGTGTGGCTGTGAGTGTGTTCTTTGGCTGTGACAGTTTTGGGCCATCGTGTCCTTATTTTTTTCTCCAAATTGCGGGAAAGAGAGGAAGAGGGTGGGACAGGAAAGTCTTTCTTACTGTATATTTTTTTCCATACTCTTCATGCTCTCACTTTGTGTGGATGCAAGAGCTTCTCCCAAATAAGGCCTTCAACAAAATGTACTTTTTTCATTCCATTGTGACCTTCATTTTGTGGTTGAGTTTGGGTCTTGATCAGCATTTTGGCCTCCTGATTTCTGCATAAATGCAGGATACATCGTGGATCTGCTACACTCTATTATGTTGTGTTTCTCAAACAGGGGTTCACTCACTAAATTATTATGATGATTCTTTGGACATATTTCGTGGCTCTCTGGAATACTTGATTCTGATTTGTTAAATGTTTGTTTACAATTACGGCGAAACTGGATATTTCACCGCACGCAGTCAATGGCAACTTATCGCTGCTACTTTCACGTTTCTCATATCATTCTTCAGTCTCTATCTTTTAATTTCATTGCATTTCTATGATATTTAAAATGGCTAATTGGCTCCAACTTCTCAGAACAGTTACGATTACCAGCTGTAATAAAATGTTTTAGCTAACCAGTCTGTAGAAAAAGTAAATTGGAAATATTATTATGTCTATCTATCGTTCTATCTTATTTTCATGCAATTTTATTTGCTCAATAGCTATGTAATAAATGGGATAATCTACAGCCAGTGGGTCATCATCACAAACTATGAATATTGTATTTGTTTTGTGAATTTCATTTGAACCATGTCTCTCATTGTAGTCTTCTTTCTTTTTCTTTAGTGATGGCAGCTATTCGTAAGAAGCTGGTGATTGTGGGAGATGGAGCCTGTGGAAAAACATGTTTGCTCATTGTGTTCAGTAAAGACCAGTTCCCAGAGGTCTACGTGCCCACAGTGTTCGAAAACTACATTGCTGACATAGAGGTGGACGGCAAACAGGTCAGTTATCCTAAAATAGTGTTGTACACAGTCCTTCTTCCTTGTTTCGTGGACAGAAGCACTGAGAATGTGGTGTGTCTGGGTATGCTTGTTTGAGAGAGGGAATTGGGTGTTCCTGCAACCTTTTAACCCAAATTTCAGGCCATCCTGATCAGACATGCTGGATATAATATGAGAGAAGTTCAGCAAGAGGGAGTGCTCCTCTGATCTTAACTTACTACTATAGGAAATGGTTTGTTTAAGATTTTTGTTCATGTTTGGACTTGTAAGCTTCTTTGAAATAGAGGACAACAATATTGAAATGAACCTATAAGTTAAGGATGAATATTATTTCAGCAGTTAAATTTGCCCAGACCAGTGTCCCAGAACTTTTGATTAAAAGAGAAAAGAAAAATTTGCAGTTTGTTGATTTACATTTGTTCTGTTTCCTGTATGCTCCAGAACACACATTTAATTTCCATCTCTTGTGCTCACACAAAAAACTCAAGTCTTTTAACCCTTGAATCTTTTGTATTGTCATTTAAGATGATGATGATGATGATGAATTTTATTTATAGTGCACTATACATTTGATCTCATTTGAACATCAAATCTCAAAGTGCTACAAGGATCAATAAAAACAAAAAATAAAAAACTACTAAAACAAATACACACTTAAAAATACGCTTTTCTGAAAAGAAAAGTTTTCAGTTCTTTTTTAAGACCTCTAGACCAGTTTGAACTGCAGTTATCTCTTTAAATAGCTTTAGGTTTATAAATGGTTTTTATATTTATGACCACTGATATTGATGACAAGACGACTCAAAGTCCAGTGACATACCTGTAATCTCTCTCTGTCTCTCTCTCTCTCTCTTTCTCAGGTGGAGTTGGCTCTATGGGACACAGCTGGTCAGGAAGACTATGATCGGTTGAGGCCATTGTCATATCCAGACACAGATGTTATTCTGATGTGTTTCTCCATAGACAGTCCAGATAGTTTAGGTACTTAACCACGCACACGCACACACACACACACGCACACGCACACTCACACAATATTGTTCTGAAGTTTGGAGTCAGTAAGCATTTCAGTCATGACAGTAAAGACATTCATGTTAAGCTGTTCTTTTGAACTTTCTATTTTTCTATTAAGAATTCTGAAAAAAATAAGCTGTGTTAATAATAAGACATTTTTCGTGACAACCAAATCAGCATATTAGAATGATCACGTGACACTGAAGACTGGAGGAATGATGCTGAAAATTCAGCTTTGACATCACTGGAATAAATTACATTTTAAAATATATTAGAGTAGAAAACAATTATTTTAAACTGATTTACTGTATTTTTTATCAAATAAATGCAGCCTTGTTGAGCATAAGAGACAAAAAAAAATCTTAAAGACCCCAAACTTTTGAACGGTAATGTAAATTACTACTTTTTTTTTTTTATTCCTGCTTCACAGGAAATACAGTTTTAACTAAATGCAAGTAATTCAACTTGCACATATTACATTAAGGTAAAATTGAAGATGATTTATTAAATACTGACATTTCATTAATTAATGAAATACACAATTTCCTGCAGTTATTAATATTTATAATTTACTGTATTAAATTATTTCTAAAAATATCTTAACATTGGCATCAGGTTTCATAACTTCTGTTCTGGCCTCTTCCAGAGAATATCCCAGAGAAATGGACGCCAGAGGTAAAACATTTTTGTCCCAACGTTCCCATCATCCTAGTGGGCAATAAAAAGGACCTGCGGAATGATGAACACACACGCAGGGAGCTGATCAAGATGAAACAGGTATGGCAGGTGTTCGTTCGTGTGTGCGTGTGCGTGTGCGCGTGTGTGTGTGTGCGTGCGCGCGCACACGTGTTAAGCAGATGTTGCCATAGTAACATGAAGTAGAGGTTTATAAGACACAGCAGAGGCCTTTTGTTGGCCTTTGGCTTAACAAACAAGACACTTCCTGTCTCTGAAAGCCACAAAGGAAAATGGAAATGCACCTGTTTCCTGTGGGGAAAAAGCTGCCCTCAGGGATTACATCATGCTGAAGGTCTGTTTGTAAGAGTAAAGCAAAAAACAGTAGTGAAACTTCCATGCTGGTCGTCATAATACTTTTATATTTATACATGTAGCATTTTTAAGTGATTTTTCTAATGAGGAAGATTTTAGTATACACAATTTGTACAGTAATGATCCATCATATTCTCCCAAATTGTTCGGCTAATTTTAACCACAATGCTTTGTGTTGAAAGGGACTGTTGTGGGGACCATTTAAGGTAGCTAAGAAACATTGACGTTAGTGTCTAGGAATGCTCATTGATTTTATCAAAATTTTGTCAGGTTATCTCTACAGGAATGTGGCAGTTTGTAAGTCATGTGACATTCAGCATACTATAGTTCTACAGTATGAAATGTTTATTGACGTTCATTGTATATTGTAGAGTTGTAACCTACTTCGCTTTGAATCAGTATGCAAATACAAAAAAAGTTACATTTTAATATTAATCTAGCTACATGAATTGAGTCTGTGAATAACTCAGAATGCAAATATAAGAGGGCAGCTGAAATGGGGGTCTTTTATGAAAAAATTAGGGGGAGAAATGGGTGGGGGGTGGTGTCACATGATCATTGTAATATGCTGATTTACTGCTAAACATTTCTTACTATTATCAATGTTGACAGTTATGCTTTATTAGCTGAAATAGAAATCTTTAGCATTTATTTGAAATAGAATTAAAATGGAAACCTTTTGTAACATCTATAAATGTCTTTACTGTCACTTTTGATCAATTGAATGCAGTGTTCACTATTAGACATTGTTTTCACTATTAGATATTGTTAGTGTACAAATGAAACTAGAGAGAGGGTGAAAAGAGTTCTAAAAGAATGCTTCCTCATTGTGTACGTGTGTTTTAGGAACCTGTAAAACCAGAGGAGGGCCGTGACATGGCTAACAGGATCAGTGCATTTGGATATTTGGAGTGTTCGGCTAAAACTAAGGATGGAGTGCGTGAGGTTTTTGAGATGGCCACCAGGGCAGCGCTGCAGGTGCGAAAGCGCAAGAAGAGAAGCGGCTGCCTACTGTTATGAGCACCACACACACACACACACACACACACCTCCATGTTCCTTTCTGCAACTGACCCCAGGAAAAACCTACAGTAACCTGCTGCGCCTCACATGTCTCGCAATCCAGGAGTGGATGACAGAAAAATATTTATAGAGAAACCAAAGTGTGTGTCAGTACCCAATGCCTCTTCATCTTGCCATCTTTCTCTTTTTTTTTTTTTTCCTTTTCTTTTCTTTTCACCAGCATACTTTCCTTCCTTCCTTTCTTCCTTCTCTGGAGGAAAGACTGAGATTAATTTTGTATTTGTACATAAATCTTCTCTGTATCTTTCGGTTCTGGTTTACAGTTATTCTATGCCTCTGTATATGATGCTCAGTGATTTAAGTTTGAAAAAAAGAAAGAAGCAAAAATACATTTATCATTCATTATAACTGCCAGCCTGTGCTCTGTGTGTCTCTTTTTTGACTGCTGATTTTGGGACTGTGCCAAACTTTCTTTATCTTTGTCCAATGGAGTTGACCTTAGTAAGGATAGCTGGCATATTTATTTTACATGAATGAAAATTAGGCTGTAAGGAATAGTTGTAGTCTGATCAATTCGGTTTACTATTATACATATCTGTGTTGTTTGCTTTGCAACGGACAAAATATTTGGACAAAAATGCTCAAGTATATAATTTTGTGCCAAGTATAAACCATTTTTAATGGTTAGCAGGCTAAAACTGAATTAGCATTATAGACTAGACGGATTTTAGAAAAATGGCCTTCTATAAGAAGTGAGGAGCATTTATGGGTACAAGTCGGGAACCGGCCTACCTTACATATTTCAAGGGTGCTGAGTCCAAAAAAACTGGTTCCCAAGCGAAATTTTGAGTTTTTTACCTTCTAATTTGCATATCAAAATGGCCACCAAATTGCCTATCTTGCTCAGTCGTTGGACCATTTTCCCCAAGTTTTTTTGTAAGTAGGCAATCAAGATGAGGAAATTAAGTTTCTAGATCGATAGTCAAGGGTCAGAGCAAAGATATAATGGAGGCTCACTGCCTTTTTTATGTATATATATGCAAAATACCAACTTTTAAGGTGAAATTAAGCATTATTTGTGTAATTTTTTTAAGGCCGACATACATATTCAATCAATATCACTCTTAAATGTTCCCAGTGTATATATGATATGTGATGTATTCCATATTACATAATAACTAAGAAAAACACCATTGCAAGTTTTTTTATGCAAATTAAGGCGAGACACTACAGGTGAATAGGGTAACATTTTTAACTAGCAGATATCACCATGAAACTTTCACAGTTGATTACCTACATTAAGATGAGAAACAAAATGTATTACAAGTTTTCTGTAATTTAATGTTTAAATATGCAAATTAGGCAATATCTAATCAAATATGCACTAATTTGCATAGATTTAAAACAATGAAATCTGAGTATTGGATAAAGCCAGGTTAAAAAAATGTTTTTCATTGTGTTCACATGTTAGACGGGAAAAAAATTACAGAGGGATTTATGGATATCTACTTTTGTTATCCTGTAAATCAGAAAATACTATCAATAGCCTTAAAAAAATGATTTTCGCCATGTTTTTTGGAATAAAATGTTATATAAATCAGGCTAGGAATAATATATTTACAAATCCCTCTGTAAATGTCTTCATAATATAACATAATATAACTATAACTAGGTACAAGTACAAAAGTTTGGTGTATAGGTGCTACTGAAGTGGAGCGTCATCCATGTGGTTTCCTTAGTCTGCTTCCGAAGCCTTCACCGGCCCCAAGCAAAACACAAACAAGACGGAAAACAAAAACACCAAAGAATCGACGACGAAAGTTAGGCTTTAAAGCTCCAACAGAGTACTCCAAAGAGGTACATCCAAACACAACTACACATAGACGAGACCCAACACGAAACACAAACTGATCTGAACTTAAGTAGTTAGAGGATAATGAGACATGAACACCTGAACACAACACACACCTGAACTGAGTAATGAATCCAATTAACAACCATGAAGACAAGCTAACCAAGGTGAAAACACAAACAGAGTCCATGTGGAGAAAACTAAAAATAAACAAAACCAGATAACCCTGAAAGGAATACAGCTTTCATGTATTATGTGCTCTATTTATTGCTTTTTATGGCACATTTATAAGTAAAAATAATAAAATTATATCATTGTGTTAATTCTTTTTTGTAGTTTTTGTATTATTATTCTATTAAAATGAATGAACTATCTATTAAATATGACATGAATATGAGAACAAGTGAACAAGTTATTTATTTTCATTATACCATATAAAGTTATTATCGTTATATCGTTATACTCTCTGGCACACACAAATTCCGTCATCTTAAGCCGCTCACTCAATTTAATTTCTCTTTTCTCCATAAAGTACATGTGCCATTCACTATAATGAACAAGTGAACTTGTGACCGATTTCAGATGCATCTCAGACGAAACTGCAAAGTAAATGACAAATTATGACCCACAGACAAAACTTCATAATAAAAGTCAGACAAAAACAATAGCTGAAAACCAAAAAGAGCAGAATTAGAGTTCTCAAACCGGTTCCACGGAGGGCCTAGAGCAGGGTTCACCAATCTCGGTCCTGGAGGGCCGCTGTCCCTGCAGAGTTTAGCTCCAACCAGCTCCAACACACCTGTTTGAAAGTTTCTAGTATGCCTAGTGAGACCTTGATTAGCAGGTTCAGGTGTGTTTAATTGGGGTTGGAGCTAAACTCTGCAGGACAGCGGCCCTCCAGGACCGAGATTGGTGAACCCTGGCCTAGTGTATGCAGGTTTTTGGTCTTTCCCTTCAATTAGTGCCCAATTAAGACCTAGACTACCAGGTGAGGGGAGATCTTAACCAATTAGTGACCTACTCAATCAGTTTGGTTCAAGGTAAAAGAGAAAACCTGCATACACTAGGCCCTCCGTGGAACCGGTTTGAGATCACTAGACGTTAAAATGTAAGATATTTTTATGGGCTGGCCCCACTCTCATGGAACCCAATGAATACTGCAATTTGATAGAAGACTATAGTGGGCCACACATGGTTGCTGCTACTACATACAATGTGGGAGAAAGAGTTTGAGGTTAGAGAAAATATTTTTTGACACATTGTCCCAAATGTCCAAGGCTTCTGAGAGGGGGGCGTAAAACGTCTCGGTTACATATGTAACCCTCGTTCCGAGTAGGGAACGGAGACGTTACATCATGACGACGAATGGGGTTTTGCTCAGAAAGCCTCTCATCTTCGAGAAATAAAACGAGCCAATGGCAAAGAAATGCCATGGGTCTGCGGAATTTGCATTGCGTAACTCCGCCTTACCTCATGGGTATATAAGGAAGTATGCTGGCACCATGCAGATATGTTTCTTCGCCGAGGAGCGGCAACTAGGGATGGGAACCGAGAACCGGTTCTTCTTCAGAACCGGTGCCCAGTGAATCGATTCCTTGGAACCGTTAGTATGCCTGCTTAACGATTCCGCTTATCGGTTCCGCTCGTTCAAATGTGACACGACGTCACACACGTGCTGCGTTGTTTTGGTTCAGAATGTAGCAAACACTATGAGCAAACATGGCATCGAGGCAGAAGCGCTCTGACCGCGTCCTAACTACATGTGACACGACGGTGCGACACGCGATAAAAATTATCATTTTCCATGTTAATCAAAGTTTAACCAGCCGCGACACGCAACAATTCTATTTGAAACGGATCCTATTTTACTGCGACGTCGCGCTGGAACAACAATCTCAAAGTGTGGCAATGATAATATCAGGTACTATTTATGTGCTTTATTTAATGTTAAAAGCGTGTATAATGTGACTGAATATCATTTAGTGCTCCCAGCTTTGTAGATGTAAAAACAACAATGGATAAGTCACATCAGATCTTGAAATTAAACAAATGGAAACAAAAACGTTCAAAATGTGAAGAAAACCTGTGTATTATTTGACAAAGATTGTTTTAGTAACTCAATAGCCTAATACAAATGAGCACTGTTAATATTCCAAAAGGCACAAGCTCTTCCTTAACTGTTTTCAGTCTGTGTTTTTAGTTTTTATGGCACATAAATGGCAGTTTTATTTATTTTTTTGTCCGGATCAATGAATGTGATAATGATCAATTTGATCAGATATTAAAGGGAGTTAATACAAACAAATTTGTACTTATTCCCTCACCCAATAAGAATCGATAAGAGAATCGATAAGGAATCGGATCGATAAGCAATATCGATAATGGAATCGGAATCGTTAAATTCTTATCAATTCCCATCCCTAGCGGCAACGTGCACTTTCAGGGTGGAGGGAGACTGAATTCGGTCCAACCCTTCTTGCAGGAAGGAAAGCACGACACTTATCGGGCATTTTCTGGGGTCTTCTCTGCGAGAAGAGCACCAGGTGACGAAGAGGTTCCACTTCAACGCGTAGGCATGTCTCGTGGACGATGCTCTAGCGGAAGTGATGGTAGCCACTACCGCTGGTGGTTGGGTACTCAAACCTGCCTCATCCCGTCCAGGAGCCACACGTGGAGGTTCCAAAGATCGGGATGAGGGTACCATAGGGTGCACCATCCCTGAGAAAGCAGGTCGTTCCTCAGAGGGATTGGCCAGGGAGGTGCTGTCGCGAGGAGGACTAGTTTGGAGAACCAGGTCCGGTTGTGTCAATGAGGGGCAACCAAAATGACCTTCTTCCTGTCCTCCCTGAGCTTGCACAGGGTCTGTGCAAGAAGGCTCACTGGGGGAAATGCATACTTGCAAAGGCCCCGCGGCCAGCTGTGCACCAGTGTGTCCGTGCAGAGCGTGCCCTCGGTCAGGGAGTAAAACAGGTCGCAATGGGACGAGTCGTGGGAGGCAAACAGGTCTACCTGTGCGTCCCCGAACTGATCCCAAATCAGCTGAACTGTCTTTGGATGGAGTCTCCATTCTCCAGGGAGAGGCTGAAGCCATGAAAGCACGTGAGCATCTTGAACGGAAGCCTGTGAAGGGATCGGTTCAAGACGTGCAGGTCCAGGATTGGCCGTAACCCACCGGTTTTCTTCGGTACAATGAAGTAAAGGCTATAGAACCCGGACTTCATTTCGGCTGGAGGGACAATCTCGACTGCACCTTTCGCAAGTAACAGGGGCATTGCCACCCACCATAGTGTAACTGACTCCCCGGAGGCGGGGAGGAGATCGTGCGAACTGAATCGCATAGCCGAGCCTGGTGGTTCTCTCAACCCAGCGGGACAGGTTGGGAAGCTCTAGCCAGGCTCCCAAGAACTGAACCAGCGGGGTCATGGGAACCACAGACGTACCCTCGGTAGGGCAGCGAAGTGGAATGAACGGTCCGGACGTGGGCGGCGTAGCGACCCGGTGTGGGGGCACGGTCATTGCCGCATCCTGACAGAGGAGGCCAGGGAAGGACCAGTGTTCCGCGGGGGGCCTGCTCTGACAGAGGTCTGGCGACAGAGGGGGACAAGAGTGGCGAGGCAGAGCGTCGCACACTGCCATCCATGGCCTCTTGGGACTCGGAGGAAGGGGCATCAGTTCTTAGAAAAAAGATTCTCCCCCGGCCCTCCACCGGGGGAAGGAGTGGTCCTGCTACCAGCTCCTGAGAAGAACTGAGCCCTAACTCCAAGCTGGCCATCTCAGGAGTGCTGCTTAGCCTGGCGTTTTGGCCGGCTAAGGGGCGGAGACGGGCGGTGCCGTCCTCCTGCTTGGGGCCGGTGAAGGCTTCGGAAGCAGACTAAGGAAACCACATGGATGACGCTCCACTTCAGTAGCACCTATACACCAAACTTTCCAGTCTTGTACCTATATTATGAAGACATTTACAGAGGGATTTGTAAATATATTATTCCTAGCCTGATTTATATAAGATTTTATTCCAAAAAACATGGCGAAAATCATTTTTTTAAGGCTATTGACAGTATTTTCTGATTTACAGGATAACAAAAGTAGATATCCATAAATCCCGCTGTAATTTTTTTCCCATCTAATATGTGAACACAATGAAAAAATCATTTTTAACCTGGCTTTATCCAATACTCAGATTTCGTTGTTTTAAATATATGCAAATTAGTGCACATTTGATTATATTGCCTAATTTGCATATTTAAACATTAAATTACAGAAAACTTGTAATACATTTTTTTTCTCATCTTAATGTAGGTAATCAACTGTGAAAGTTTCATGGTGATATCTGCTAGTTAAAAATGGTGTCTCGCCTTAATTTGCATAAAAAATGAAATCTCAGACAACTTGCAATGGTGTTTTTCTTAGTTATTATGTAATATGGAATACATCACATATCATATATACACTGGGAACATTTAAGAGTGATATTGATTGAATATGTATGTCGGCCTTAAAAAATGACACAAATAATGCTTAATTTCACCTTAAAAGTTGGTATTTTGCATAAATATATACATAAAAAAGGCAGTGAGCCTCCATTATATCTTTGCTCTGACCCTTGACTATCGATCTAGAAACTTAATTTCCTCATCTTGATTGCCTACTTACAAAAAAACTTGGGGAAAATGGTCCAACGACTGAGCAAGATAGGCAATTTGGCGGCCATTTTGATATGCAAATTAGAAGGTCAAAAACTCAAAATTTTGCTTGGGAACCAGTTTTTTTGGACTCAGCACCCTTGAAATATGTAAGGTAGGCCGGTTCCCGACTTGTACCCATAAATGCTCCTCACTTTCACTTTTTGGGTACATCCCATCTAGACTATTAAGTGCTAACTAAATTAGCTGGTCTGCTCAGGATAATGAGAGAGAGAAAGAGAGATGAATTGAGATAAAAAGAAATTGCGATAAAGAGATAAACTTGAATTTGCGAGAAATAAAGTTTAAAAAAAAAGAAGTCCCAAGTCGTGAAGTCCAAGGCTATAAACGCTAAATTGCGATAGAATTGAGATAAAAAGGCGTCATTACCTTTTTATATAGGCACAAATATGGGTTAATTGCAGGTAGAGGTGACTGAGTTACTAAAATCTATTTTTGTGTCCTTGAATAAAAAAGTACCCAGTCGGAATGCCCTTATAATTGATGTCCAGCATGTTACTTTAAAATAAGAGGTCAAGAGAAGAAAAGCCATGGTTGGTTTAAACGTGAGGTAAGCAGTTTATTTTTAATGGCAGCCAGAAAATATGTCCGTTTACCTGACAGGTGGCACTAGATCAGGTGTGCTGATGTTGCAGACCTGTCTCTATGACAGACCTAGACTATAAATTGCTATATAAAAAAGATTGCCTGTAGGTGTTTGGTGTCTAACATAATGAGGATGATAATGGCTCAAACAACACTGGGACTCGCAGTAATCTTAGATGGGTATAGCCTCAAGGGAGAGACCTATGCCTACTCACTGTAAAGACCAATTCACACTGCACTGACAGACAGACCAACGCCGACAGTCACCAGTTCTCAGACATTCTAAATCTGATTCTGCATGGCGAAAAAAAGCAGACTGAAAGTGAAAACACATCTGATCCACACTAAAATGTCTGCTGCCGTCTGTCGGTGCGGTGTGAATTGGCCTTAAAGGGATAGTTCACCCAAAAAAAAAAATTCTGCCATAATTTTTTAACCCTCATGTTGTTCCAAACCATAGACTGTGAAAAAATATGGACGATGCCCCTTCGCTCTCTTCCATTGGTGAGAAGTGAAGCCGCCAGTGTCCCAATATGGCGCTGACATCTTGGGGCTTGAGTCTGCGCAGTAGCGATTTCGGGACCAGACCTGCGCAGTAGTAAGCAGAAAGTAATGCCGCGGAATCAAGGCCGCGAAATAATTAATTATAGAAATTTAGATATTAAATTTAAAGCTCCAATCTCCTCAGTCCTCCGAAGATCCCGAAAAAAAGTCTGTTGGTGCTTCAGTGACTACTTCGCTCAGAGAACCTGACCGTCACACCGCCGTTTTTATACCAGTAAACAACTAACTAAAAACAAACTTATTTTAAAAACAAACCCTTGAATTTACATCAGCGTGATTAAAACCTACAGTAAATGACAGAAACCACCTTCGGAAAAAAGATATTTGAAGTGTAATTAAATTATTTAGTTGGTCTCAAGTCCCGTTGAATAACACGGGGAGGCGGGGTTTATGACCTATACTAGGACCAGTCACCGGGGGGCGATCGAGAGATGTTTTGGCTTCACTTTTCAGGGCTTGTGCGGCACGCTTGTTCCAAACCTGTATGAGTTTCTTTGTTCTGTTGAACACAAAAAAGAACACCAAACAGCCGATGCCCGAAATAGCTGCCCGGAGGCATTGCAAATATGGCCGCCTTGAAAGGGACTTTGATAGCGTGTTTTTGAATTTTGGGGCGGAGCTATCCAGATGGGTAGGGTCGTGTTTGTTTTGGTGATTTCAAATATTAACAGCGTTTCTGAGAAATCGCTTACTGCACCTTTAATGGACATCATTTGAAAATATATTAATATGTCTGATTGTCTGTGGTTTAATAATCAAAGCACAGCTGAAATCCAAAGAACAAAGGATTTATTAATAAAGGGACTGACAATGTTCAGATAACAATTTGAAACAAGAATAAAAAAATGAACAATTTTAAAAGTCACATTTTATGCAGAGTGAAACAATTTTTTTTTTCAATTGATTATCTTACAATTATGAACAAATTAAAGGAGCTGTATGTAAGAAATGTATTTCAATTAATCATAAAATGGCCCTGATATGTCACTAGACATTAAGAAATCATGTTCATTTCAAATACTTATATCACTGACAACAGTAGTCCGGCCAGGATATTGTCATTTAAAAAGTGAAGTTGCAGCCCTCAACTGATGTTGATGTTGTCATGTTGTGTTTTGGCCTGAAGCGCCACCCTCCACCTATCTACCAATCACGAAGTCAGTACTGTTTCGGCATCCGGGTTGCCATCTCAGCTCTAGTTACCACAGCTGCAGCTACAAACGTTCGTGCTGGATCCTGCAGCCTATCTGGCAACCTGGAGTCAGGGGGGAGGGGGAGGGGGAGGGGATACACCGCTCTACAGTAATTTGAAAGTGATTGCAGTACCAGTTTTGGCCACAATCTTACATACGGCTCCTTTAAGAAAAACAATTTAATGTAGAAATCAGAAAGAAATGGTTTATGTATCAGTCCATGTACTCATATGTTCAAGGTAGATAAAAATATTTTCTGTCATCTGATAATATATATATATATATATATATATATATGATTAAAATTCTGTTATGTGCAAGCCTGAAATTTACACATTTAAATTCACAGAAATTTATGCCAAGTTAATACTGTACAATGTTTTGGCTACAACATGTATCGTACAGTCTGACTTAAAATGGTTGATGTTGTTAATGTAGAAATAAAAAAGGCACTTTTATCGTCAAAAAACAGTGGTTTATAAATGTTTTTTTTTTTTTTTTAGTGTAGATTTAAGTATTTTTGTACAATAAAAACCTTAAAGAATGGGAAGATCCATGATTTCCATGCTAGCTTCAAAAGAAGGTGTCGAACAGATGTGGCTAGTGAAGACTGGCTCTTTGTTAGTAATCATGTCTCCATTCAGGATTCAGATATTGTTGGACCGCACTCTCCTCAGTTTCCACTAGGGGGTGAAAGAACACAATAGTCAGTTTTTTTTTAACCATTATTATCAATTTACTATTGTTATTTAGGCCAATATATTAGTAGTAATATTTAAATTACTATTGTATTGTATTATTAAACTATAAATCACCATAGAACTTTTCAAATTTAGCAGAAGCTAATTGTTCATAGAAAATATTACTGGTAAGTGATATATTTATTTGAAATATAATTTTTAACTGTGATTGAATTCAGTTAGACAAGTTATTTAAAGTCTTAAAAGCCCTATAAGATCTTCCTTTATGAGAGAGGGAAGCATTATAATCAGGTGTACATTTTTTTGTTTGCTGACAACCGGTTCTGAAAAAATGGAGGAAAGAGGACAGCCTCCTGTTTGCAATGCATTTGCATTAAGGCAAAACCTTGAAATTTGACTCAATGTAATTGTTTTTGGCAGTAGACATGCATGACTACTCCATGAATTTTCTTTTTTTTTTAAATGAAGACTTCCCAAGTATTTTAAGGGCATTCCACTAAATCAGGTTTAATTTTCCATCCCAAGAAAGATTATTTCTGAAATCTACAGTAGCCAGTAAAGTTGTGGCATGGAAAACAGGTTTAAGTCAAACAATGTGTTGTGACTGCCAGAGGTTTATAATTAAAGCCTGTCTCACCATTCTCATCGTCAAAGTTGAGAGCAAGAAGACGCTTTTCAACCTCCTCTATGCCCTCTACATTGGTAAAGGGAAGACCGGTGTAACCTCCCTGCTCCGAGCAGAAGTCAATAAACCTATTAAAATACAAAAGACACACACATCATTTAGTCAGTTCCTCATCAGGGTTTGCATTTCATCCATGTATAAGTTGCAAGTGTACAGTATTATACCGGCCCCAGATTTCATCTGTCCGCAGAATGAAGGGGTTTCCCACCATGATGAACAGGGATTTCGCTCTTGTCACCGCAACATTGAATCTCTAAAGAACAAGACAAAAATTCAAGACTAAAGTGTGTTTTAGCACGTTGTTACAGAAAGAGCATATTAGGCGCATTTCCATTACAGATTTGCGCAAAACTCTTGCGATTTTTTTTAAATGTCGACAAAAAACTATTGCGAAATGACGGCGTTTCCATTAACCAATGTTATGCGACTAAAACTACATTTTTTCCTCTCGTGACAAGTCGTTCCAAAAATCATAGCAACGGACGTTGGTAGGTTTATGCATCTCAGCCACTGCACTGGCCATTATTATTAATCAAAGGAGACGTATGTGTGTTATCCAATCATTAATGGTAAGGAAAGACCCTTATAGCCTACTTGAGAGCGGTGTTTCTGGGTGTTTCTCCCTCATTTCTGCTTCGAGGTCTTGATTGTGGCAAGGTTTTTGAAGTTTAGAACCCAGTATTCCTGTAATTCTTCTGTCTATTATGAATTTAATAAAGAACTCTGTCTCGTATTCTGTCCAAACACACCGCGTCTACGTCAGGTGACCTGTAAATGCGCAAAAACTGTTTCCATTGCAGTTTTGCGAAATATTTCTTTTTCGAATTGCCTGAAAAACCACCTCATGCGAGCGTAAAAACATTTTTGCGATAAATGGGAGTTTTTGCGAAATTGACATGTTTCCATTGGGCGTATTTTCAATTCGCAATTTCAATTTGCGCAATTTGAAGGGTAATGGAAACGCGGCTACTGTAGCACACAACTTAGTTCAAGTTCACATCATGTTGTGATATTACACCACCCTTTTAAAGTTTGGGGTCTGTAAGATTGGGGTCTGTACCTTCTCATTCTTGAGAAACCCAATGCTGAATGTTTCATCTAAAGTGATGTGTTCCTTGCTGCTGCGAACAGCTGACACCATGATGACTTTCCTCTCTTGGCCTTGAAACTCCTCCACGGAACCAACCTACACAACACACCGAGCACACAAAGGGAGACGGATATCATTTTGTGTTCACCTGTCCTAATTTAAGATAAAAAGCCATACCAGAGTGTCTATTAACTTTAAGGTCGTTAATGCACATGCACTTTTGGAGGTCCTCTTCTGATCTGATGGCCCGTCTGATCTTCTCCACCTATGAAATCAAACCCCAGAGAAAGTAAAGAGAATTGTCATGATACTTTTAACTGCTGTTTTTTGGTGACAGAATAGGGCTGTCCAAGAGCAGGCTCCACCTGTTTCCTGTAGGGGGCGATAATGCCGATTTCTCTTGGGGAGATTCTGGAGATTCCCCTCTTGGCCTGTGTCAGGAGCAGCTTCTTCAGGTAATCTATGATGATATCGATTTCAAAGGTGTTAAAGAATGAGGGGCTGTTCGACTCTCTTTCATCCTTCCCAGGAACTCCATGGAAAATCACAGGAAATCCCTGGGGGGTAAAAAAAAACAATTCACACATGGGTAATCTCCAGGAAACTTATTTAACTATAGTGACTAAAGTGCTGTTTAATATGTCTCATACTCTTTTGGGCAGGTACTCCCAAGTGCAGTACTGGTTAGAGCTGATCTCATTTGCACATGCCTTCAACTCCCCATCATAGAACAACTCATTAGGAACCTCCAGAATGGATGGATGAGACCTGAAGAGAGAGAGAGAGAGATATTACAGGTATGTCACTGGACTTTGAGTCGTCTTGTCATCAATATCAGTGGTCATAAATATAAAAACCATTTATAAACCTAAAGCTATTTAAAGAGATAACTGCAGTTCAAACTGGTCTAGAGAGAGAGAGAGTGAGACTATGAGTGCACACTATGGCATCTATGTCATTTTAAAATTGGTCCTAGAAATGCACAATATTAAAATTAATGGTATGGCTGAAAATTTATGTGGAAGAAATGTTATCTTTAAGGTGTGTGTGACCATCATATGACAGTAAGAGAGCACACACAAACCTTATTCTAATACTGAATTGTATTGAGTGCGAATGTTAAAGAGTGTTGGTATGTGCCTCCACTCAATGATAAAATATGATGAACAAGTCTAATAATGTTCCACATATGGTTGAAAATACCATCATTGGCCTAGAGAGATAACATTCTGAGAGTTGAGACTATAAAAAAGGAAGGATGCCCTCTCCTCAATGTTACACTCGGTGTGACTGTTTGACTGCTGCAAGAAAATAAACCTCATCAAATACAATTGGAAATGTTTGTGTCTTATTTAGTGATATAATGTTATTTGCCACAACACTAACAAATAGACAATATTAAAAATCTTTACTATTTATTTAATTATATACCATACTATTCTAAAACCTGATTTATGTATTATTATTCTTTTTTGTATTTATTTATCTTGGTCTTGACACCTAGTAGGTAGTTTAAATAATTGAAAATGTGTCTAAATAAATAAAAAAGCTTGTTTCTAACATGGATTAAAAAAGATAGGTAATTGCAACTTTTTATCTAACAATTTTGACTCTTTCACGCAATTGCATATGATTGACAGGTGGTCCCGCTCTTGCACCATTTCATCATTCACCACATCATTAGTGAAGAGATGTCGTTACAAGAGGAAGTTATTTTGATTAAATATTACAAGAGCTGCAAGCAGCATTTATCGGGGTTCAAGCATTTAAGGCCTTTAAGCACATAAGCATTCCAGACATTACGTTTTATTTAGCAAGCTTTTAACCACTGAAATAATAGATGGAAAAGTCCATTTACAGCCAATACAGGCAATTTACCATAGGAAATATGTTGTTTTCAAAGCTTTTTGCCAGTTATAGCGCCACCTATCGTCCGATCTCCATAAAATTTTGCTTACTTGTTTAGCTTGTGTTGCATATGTCACATATGCTCATAAATTTTTGTGAAGTTGTGAGTTTTCGTTTAGGATTTATAGGCTTTTGAGTGTATTTTGTCACGCCCCTTTTCTAAATGACCCTGTTACAGCCACCCAGAGAATTGTCCTAGACTGGTCTGGTTCCGATTGGGCGAAAAACCAGGGACTAGTTCGCAAAAGTAGGTTTTGGAGAAAATGCGACATAGCAGAAAAATGTTCCTGCCTAAATCGGAATCGATACCCATTTTGTCCGCCTCGAGCCAGGGATCACAGACACTTGAGTCTAGGACAAACGGTCTAAGAGCTATGAGCGATTTTGTACTTTTGATTGCTGTAGCGCCACCTATGGGCCAATCGGGGTCATACTCTGATAGATTGTCCCCAAATTGAGGCCTACCATCTGGCCAGGTTTCAAGTCTCTAGGCCTTACGGTTTGGCCTGCACGATGCGTTTTACGACGGAAGAAAAATGATAAAAATCCTTACAATTACAATAGGGTTTCAGCATTTCATGCTTGAACCCCCAATGATGTACGTGGGTAAATATATTTTTAATAAATACTGCCATGTTCCATAAAAATAAGAATAGTCAATTTTGATTTCATGGTGACTTTAAAGGGATAGTTCACCCAAAAATGAAAATTCTGTCATCATTTACTCACCCTCAAGTTGTTCCAAACCTGTATGAGTTTCTTTGTTCTGCTGAACACAAAGGAAGATATTTGGAAGAATGTTTGTAATCAAACAGATCTCGGTCCCCATTGACTTCCATAGTAGGAAAAAAATATACTATGGTAGTCAATGGGGACCGAGATCTGTTTGGTTACAAACATTCTTCCAAATATATTCCTTTGTGTTCAGCAGAACAAAGAAACTCATACAGGTTTGGAACAACTTGAGGGTGAGTAAATGATGACAGAATTTTCATTTTTGGGTGAACTATCCCTTTAAGAACTAAGCACACCGGTGAGTCCTACCTGTAGTTCAGAAGAAGTTTGGTGACGTAACGTTTGTCAAACTCAGTGTCATCTTTCTTATAAAGATCATTCTGTGTCATCAGCCTCTCCAGCAAAGAGACATCTAAAGGAAAGACACACAACTCCAGATTACAATACATAACGATAAAATACACCATTTTGCTTATCCCTCCATATTTTTTTATTTACAACAGTCATGATTTAGCAATTGTTAAAGGTTAGATGGTAAACAATAACAATACTATTTTTGGGGGAATTCATTGGGAACATAATTTTAACATGAAATTAATTAGCTTATAGGTCGAGTGAGAGATGCGTCTGTATATATGTGCATCTCACCAAACCCATGATTAATGGCAAGAGGAGATCTCAGGATTGGTCCCAGTTGCTTGGGATCTCCAGCCAAAACAAGCTGCCCGGTCTCTGCATTCAGCAGTCCTAAACACAACCAATGAGACAATGTAATGATTTCAAAAACGGATCTCACTACTATAAGACTTTTACTACAGTACATATTGGAAGCATAAAGAGCAAACACGCATCTGAGCGAGAGTGGTTGCCCACCTGCCACACTGATGATGGTCTCTGACTCCACAGCATGTCCTGCCTCATCCACAAAGATGTGAGAAAAATGATCCACAGGAAAACCCCCACTGACCAGCCTACCAACACAGACACAGTGTTTACTGACTGCTGTAAATCATATCTGTGAGAGAAATTTTAGTTTATTGCATTTGTATAAGATGATGCCCTTCACCTGCCAGCGGTGACTATAGTGCTGACCAGGATCTTGTAGGACATTAGATTCTCTTTACATGGGAAAATAATCATCTGTCCCTCCTCCACATTGCAGTTGTTCTAAATACAAACACACACACGGACAATCAAAATAAAAACTATAAGCAAACTCGCATAGTAACTCCATATAGCATTTGGTCACTTAAAGGAGAAGTTCACTTTTAAAATGAAAATTCTGTCATCATATACTCACCCTCATGTTGTTTCAAACCTGTATGAATTTCTTTCTTCTGCTGAACAGAAAAGAAGATATTTAGAAGATTATCAGTAACCAGACAGTTTTTGGGTCCCATTGACTTCCATAGTATATTTTTTTCCTACTATGGAAGTCAGTGGGACCCAAAAACTGTCTGGTTACTGATAATCTTCTAAATATCTTTTCTGTTCAGCAGAAGAAAGAAATTCATACAGGTTTGAAACAACATGAGGGTGAGTATATGATGGCAGAGTTTCATTTTAAAAGTGAACTTCTCCTTTAATAATACATGAATTTCACTGCATTAAATAAAGTGTGACTAAAAAATATCTTGTCTTTATTAAAAATATATATTTTTTGTTTTTTTATATATATATATATAATTTTTTCTGTATTCACTAACCTTTAGAATTTTAGGGATGTCTTTTGGATCGCGTGAACTAGCGTAGAGTCGGTATATTTTACGTGCATCAACATGTTGACTAATGATCAACTTTTCACACAGTTGATCAGCCGCACTGTTAGAAGGAGCGCAAGCTAGGATATAGGCATCAGGTATATTCTTCTCCACCTGAGAGATGTTGAGAAACAAACAGAAAGAGTGACTGAATGCATTAGCTATTACACCAACATCTTTCATGAAGGCAAGTATAATACCAAATAACATTTTCATGTAGACCCGGTGGGGATGTGTTTACTTTGGTGTGTATGATAACCAGTTTTACCTGTTTGATGGCCTCTACTATCGTGACGGTTTTACCAGTGCCAGGAGGTCCAAACACCAGGTACGGTGCCGGCTTGGACGTACCGGCCACGATGTTACATACAGCGCTGTACTGTTCAGGGTTCCTCTCAAGCTGTTGATCAAAGAGTCTATAGACACACACATTGTGCTGAAACACTCAATGTTTCCCTCTGAAGGTTTAACAGCATAATAATAATAGCATATTAATAGCACTTCTGGGTCATACTGACCTCAGTGCAGGTGGAGACACAGGGGTCACAGTCCTTGAACCCACAGGGAACAGCACATCTCTGAGGTTGTGCTGGACCGCCATGTGTACAGCTCTGTGTTGCAGTCTTAATGGGAGACGATTTACCGTGAACTCCACTCGGAACTTCATCTTATCTATGAATACGTGGTCAGTGAACCTTAACACACACACACAACAAACACATGTTCAATGAATAGACATCTCTTGATGAATTTGACTGATTACACTGCCCTTCTTCTTGAAAAAAAAATCTGGTAATTTGCAAAAAAGACCTAAGATTACCTAATTTGATGATGCTGAGTTTAAAAATATCAATAAAAACTTTCCATCATGTACAGTTAAAAAAATAAAAATAAATTTATATATATATATATATATATATATATATATTATATTATATTATATATGTCTCAGCTTTAATGCATTACAAAAGCAGTGAAATGTCAAGTTTCGACAAAAGGAAGTTTTCAAAATGTATCATTTCACATACAATCTGCATAAGAATGAAAATATACATGCCCGAATACTCCATTTAATGCTCAAGAACTTTACAAAAACACAAGTTTATAAATAAATAAGTAAAACACCCACAGATGTAACAGATAACCTCTGGGCCATGTTTGCATTAATCAAAAGAATAGTCAGAAGAGTTGTCCAAGAGCCAAGGATCACTTGTGGAGAGCTTCAAAAAGACCTGCAGATAGCAAGTACTGTTGTCTCAAAGAAAACATGCAGTAATGCAACAAGTAATGCACTCCACCGCCATGGCCTGTATGCACGCTCACCACGCAAGACTCCATTACTGAAAAAAAAGCATGTTGAAGCTCATTTAAAGTTTGCTGCACAACATTTGGAAAAGCCAGTGAAATACTGGGAGAATATAGTGTGGTCACATGAGAGCAAAATTGAACTGTTTGGATGCCATAATACACACCATATTTGGAGGAGAAATGGCAGTGCACATTACCCTAAAAACACCATACAACTTGGTGTTGGCTCTTGGACAACTCTTCTGATTATTCTTTTCACTCCTCTATCAGAAATCTTGCGAGGAGCACTGGTCGAGGCAAATTTATGGTGAAATGATTGTCTTTCCACTTCCGTATTATGGCCCCAAAAGTGCTCACTGGACCATTCAGAAGCTTAGAATGGCGCCTATAATCAATGCCATCATTATGTTTTGCAACAATTAGGTTGCAAAGGTCTTGAGACAGCTCTTCGCTTTTACCCATCATGAGATGTGTCTTGTGTGACCACCTTGGCAATGAGACCTTTTTGTAGGCCATCATTTGGGACTGAACCAGCTGTTATTAATTTCCACTGACAGGGGGCTGGATTGCTTTTTAATTACTGTAAGTTTTCAGCAGTTGTCTTGGCTTTCCATGCCTTTTTGCGCCTCCCTTTCTTCATGTGTTCAATACTTTTTCCCTGTGTCATTTCACATTATTACACATAACTTAATTTCTGAACTTATTTTTGTTTGTTTCTTTGTATGTATGGCTTACTTGGGTTGTTACCAACATCTGGTGAAAATTTCATGTCAATAGCACCTTTGGAAATATATTTACTGAGAAAAATGATGACGTGTTCAATACTTATTTCCCCCGCTGTATATACCCCTAACACATCCTGGGTAGGCTACATCAGGTCTTGTTTACCTTAAAAGGAAACATCTTTGTTCAAGATCTCTCGTCTAACATAAATTCTATCTAGACAGAAGAATACCATGTCTGCTAAAGGTTCCTGTTTCTTAGCTGCTGCTCAAATTCACACATTTTGCCTATCTTTAGTTCGATCCAAGCTGCGCACACATTTTTCACACTTGAAGTACAACAATAGGTCACTTTGAGTACACAAAGTCTCTTTGCTACTAAGTCGTCTATCACCCAGAACATTTCGTTCCTGTAAGCTTGTCTTAACTTATGCATTTCTAAAACTTGGTTACATATCTTTAATAATGTGCTTTTAGCTTATATGATTATATTTCTTTAAATGCTTATGAGTAAAAAAATGAATGTTCAACGTTAATACACACATTTAAAAGTAAAAGAACACATCTAAATGTAAAATTTCCATTACAACGTTAAAAATGGTTGTCGAAAGCAAAAATGCTTCGAAATGCACATTATATTTTGTGAGAGTGTGTGTGTGCTAGAGCAAAACAGGCCTCATTTTTGGAATCAGCACCCCAAAAAACAAACAAAAAAACAACAACAACCAAGTATTGAATTTCATTCAGCAAATACTATGCAGGGTGGTGTTATGCCACATACAACATGTATTGTATGAAATCTCACTCATAGATCATACCTTCTTGAGAAGCCCAGTTTGACTTGATCCAGTTCCACTTTGTGGACGTAGCCCTTGTATTTGGTCACAGTTGAGAAATTGACCTCCTCACTCTTGGTAATAAGCAGGTGATCTCCCCTCAGGACTGATGGCCTGTTCTCTGATACACCAGGGAGCTTTAACACATGAAATACAGAAACAGACCTCAAAAACTTTACAATCTCCAACACAGGAAATGCTTTAAAAAAGACATTTCCTCTCACGTTTAAGACCAGTAGTCTTTTGTCAGTGTCCCTGATTAAGGTGACTTGCTTTCTGTTGTATCTCTTGATGTCCACATGCATCTGACATTCCTCCAGGTGCAGCAGTAAATCAAAGCGTTCGGCATAATTATGGAAGCTCAGCGGACTCTGCAGTAATGACCTAGACATCACCAAACACATTAAGGAATATTATAACTATATACTACATCACACCAAGGGACACAAAAAATGGAACATATGGAACATATGAAACACAAATGAGTGCGTGTATGTCTATCCACTTCACAGGTTTGGGAGTGCCACCTGATTTGTGTTCCAGCTCGTTAAGGTGTGAGTGGAGCAGTATATAAGAACCCAGAGAGTTCCAACCCAAGAGAGAGACTGAGGCTTTTCTCTGAGAGACTGTCATCTTCCGGTCCCAGCACTTGTTGGTTTTATTGTGTGTGTGGTATCAGTATAGTGGATAAGTGAATGTTAAAAGAAGGTATGCTGTGTGCTAACTTCTATGTGACTTGGTGGTAACCTTGTGTTTGTGGGTAACATCTAACTGGAGTTTTCTATACTGATTGGCTGTTTATTGGGATAATTTGTAGGGAGGTGGATGTTATTTTCTTTTTTGTGAATTAGTTTTCTCCTGGGTTGTATAGAGAGGAAGTAAGGGAAGTGTTTGTCTTTTGGTTTAATTTTTGTTTGAAGTTAGGTAATTTATTTCTGAAAACCTTTAGTAAGAATTCTTTTTGTTTGTTATTTTGACCTTTTCCCCTCCTGAGGTTCTACCTGTTATTTCCCATTTATTATGCACAAATAAAACTTGTGAAATCTTTTTACTTCATAAACTGGTGTCGTTGTAATTTGTGCTAGTCCTGGGACCTGGAGACGGGAGTTCTCTCACTCTCTCTCCCCGCAACTTTTGTTACCTTCCGTTCTTGCCCCTAGACCTAAATCGGATCGTAACAAGTGGGATATATATATTCCACAAGTTTGCTCAAGGATTTGTGGGCAAACATGACACAATGCCAAGGTCACAGGTTCAATTCCCAGGTCTCATCAAATGCATATACTTTATGTAAATCCATATTCACCAACAAATGGGAAGCTGCACCCCTGATAACATCCCTAAAACTGATCTCAAACCAGTTCTACATGGCATAATTGGACATTTGAAGGATACTAACTGAAGTCTATCAGCATATTAGAATGGTTTCTGAAGGATCATCCATTCTGGATGGATGGATGGATCCATTCTGACCATTCTGGATGTTCCTACCATCACAGGAATGAATTACATTCAACAGAAAAATAGAAAACAGTTCTTTTAAATGGTAATAATATTTCACTTGAATGACACTTACTGAAGTTCCTGCAACTCTCCTCTGAGGATCCGGTCATCTTTCATGAGTTTTGCCAGCACTGGGATGTCAGGAGGAGGAGTGTATTTCCCCAGTGGCAGAACATTTTCAAGAAGGTTCTGAACATAACTACAGGATTGAAAAACACATGGAGATACACACATATAAATTAGATTATGATTAGCTTTATTAATGCTTTTAAGGAGCAGGACTAAATATTTCAATGTATTATTATTTTTATTTAGTATTTATTTAATTGTCATTATTATTTTTTTAAAGAATAACTTTCATAATATTTGATATTTTATGTACAATTAAACATTCATCATATAATACCGTGTGTGATGTTTCTCTTACCCTTCAGGTGGAACACCCTCGTCCACTCTACAGTTTTCGGGTTCAGAGATGTTGAGTCTCAGGGGTTTGTATGGTTCAGTAGGACCCAGTAGTGCTGTAAGCTTAGTCCTGTACTCTGCCTCAATGAAGCGCACAATGTGGAAGGGACGGGTGGTGGACTGGGTGTTCTGCTTAAACTCAAATGCCAGAGTAGCTGAATAAACTCCAATATGACTGCATTTGAATCTCACAGTCACCTCATACTTCTCACCTATTTAAAAAAATAAATAAACTTCACTTTTGATAGATAACATTTAAGGAGTCAAACCAGAATATATATATATATATATATATCCAAATGTAACCTCTAAACAACATGGTGCGATTGGATCAGTACGTCAAGTGTCGGCCACACTCACGTGGTTCCAGACGGAGTGGATTGTTGCGTGTGACTTTCCTGCTGTCTTCCAGAGTGAAACACTGCAGCCAGCGAAGAGCAGTGTAGTAAGTGAAATACACGGCCTCTTCACCCGTGTTCTCCACAAACAGCTTCAGCTCATAAACTTCTGCCCGCTCCACACACAACTGGATCTTGCCATCCTCTATTTGCAGCTCTGAGGACACCCGCACCCCATTCTTATCAGCTATAAAATGGGACCTGGTAAATAGAAGAGCAGCACTACGGATTTGTGAAGTTATTATATAAAAAAGCACTTACAAGATCCAATTGCAATTTTCACATTATGAGATAATAATAAAAGAAATTCTAATTATTATTTGCCTATGTGTTACATCCAGTCTGGGTAAAGGATAAAATGTATGAAGTGTACCAGCTCACCTGTCTGTACTGTTCAACCGCTGTAGGATGTCTTTCGCCAATCTTCTCCTTCCTCTGACTCCACCCTCTGGCCCTGGACCGGAGGCCTCCTGGCCGCTAGATGGCGGCGGTGATCTAGCATTACTCGGAGCGGGAGTAGCTTGGTTTTGCTGTCTTCGACAGCGTCTGAACCATTGATCATGCAGCCTCACCCGGACCTGAATGGACCTTTTTCATGAGTGCACTACATCTAAGCTGCATCACATTTTTTGCTTAATCTCAAACCACATTAAACAATAAAAGCCAGTCAAATGCAGAACTCTTATTTTACATAAATAATACATTTTAAACTGAGCAAAGAAAAATGTATGTTCTTCAACTCGCCTTCCTTGTATTCTAGTAGCATTTCCTTGTATTCTAAGCCAAGGTGTGTTTTTACAGTTTTTAAGGTTCATTAGTTAACTACCTTAGTGTAGAATGACAGCATTTATTCATCTTAGTTAATATTAATTTCAACATTTACTAATACATGATTAGAATCAAAGGTTGTATTTGTTAACTTTAGTTAAAGCACTGAACTAACATGAACAGACAATGAACAGCTGTATTTTATTAACTAACATTAACAAAGATTAATAAATACTGTAACAAATGTATTGCTCATTGTTAGTTCATGTTAGTTAATACGTCAACTAATGTTAACTAATGAACCTTATTGTAAAGTGTTACTGGAATTTTTTAATTAATCATAACTATCATTTATTTTCCTTGCAAGATTTACATTTATATGCTTCTGAAAACTAAATGTCCCCAACACTTGGGCCAAAGTGTGTCTGAATCATGCCTGAACATAGAAAAAGGGAAACAAAATTAGACAGCAGTCTAAATATATAAACTCAGGACTTTTGAGTAATAAGGTGAAGTAATCAAGAAATCCAGATTTGCTTTTACCTACTCACTTAAAAATGTTGGGTTAAAAATAACCCAACTATGGGTTGGTATAGCACCTTCCCAACTGTGGGTTATTTTAACCCAATGCATTGGGTTAAAATAACCCAACATATTGACCCAATATGTGTAACCCAACGGTTGGGTTAAACAAATAACCCAACGTTTTTTACTGTGTAGTGAATTATACAAATGAAGAACCAATCATATTATAAAAATGATGTAATAAATCATGTCAACTTTGCCATTCTCCTATTTTATAAAACCTGCTGTAATTTTTTTGCTGGAGGAATTCTCTGTGATTAATACAAGGCATTCTCAGGAGTCTTTCTAATTATTGCTGCGCAGGATAGACACTATAGATCTTCTATTTTCAAGTGATAGCGTTTAGAGGAGCATTAAAGACCTTATTCCTGAGTGATAGTGTTAAAAAAGGTACAGGTACTGTACAGGTACAGGTACTCGAATAGGTACTGAAGTATGCTTGGGACACCAGGGTTAATTTAAGTCAGATGAGTAGGGGAATTTCTACCAAAAAGCAACAGAGGAATGAAATAAAAAGTAAAATAAAAGTTAAAATAATTATGAAACACTAAACGAAAAATGGTATCAATCAATATCCAACCATTTTTTGGTCAAGGTTTAATGAATAAATACATTTATAAAAAATTTAAACATGTGACAGCTTACCCAGAGGTTTATGAAAAATACTCTTGTCCTGAGAACAAATTTAAACTTTTTCGGTCAAAATCTACCTTCTAATTTGCTAGTGAGGTTATATTTTGGTCACTTGTTTAGCCAAAAAGCTACTACCAAAAATATGATTGTAATTTTAATTCTAATTCTGAAAAACAAACATTATTGTAAGGGTTTTGAACTGGGTGTTTGAAACCAGCATTTAAAACCTCTGCTAGAGGAAGCTATATCTGTGTAATTGGACTTTTCATTAGTTCACCCTTACATCGGATATAGAAAAGAATGCATATTTGGTGTCCTGTCTGAGGGGAGGGTTTCAAGCTCAGAATTTGGCCCAATCACAGATTATTTTATAGTTTCAGATTACCCAGAATTCAGCCTTAAAAATGTCCTGCTGATTAGAGTATTTACATGGCTTGTTGACACATGATCTCCCCTGCTGAAAAATTAACGAAGTCCATGTTGGTCCAGGCTGGTTTATGTTAGTCTAGCTGGTGTACCAGCACATTAATGCTGTTCTCAAGCTAAACTGAGCTGGTGTACCTGGTCCAGGCACTCCCACTTCCCATGCTGGTGGTTACAAAAAAATAAGTATGCTTATAGCCTACTTCAAGTTAATTTTAATTAAGTATACTTTATACTTTATAATTTTTATACTAATATCAATGTACTAGAAGTATACTTGGGCCCACTTTTTAGAGTATAAAAGTATACTTTTAAGTATACTTTAAGTGACACTTTGAGCACACTAGTTTAAAACTTAAAAGTTTGTTGTTTGTACTGCAACTATAGCCTATACTACAAGCAGGGGCGCCGCTAAGGGGGTAAAAGTTAGGACGATTCTAAGGGCCCAGGCACTTTTGGGGGCCCCAGAGATCAATTTTATTAACGGAATGGGTGCGGTAGGGGGCCCAACCTCATATTCTTTCATAGATAGGGCCCAAAATTGATGGTGGCGCCCCTGACTACAAGTGAACTTATAGGTATACTGATAGTTTACTAGTCATAGGCTATACTTGTAGCACATTATTTAGTTCATGCTAGTAGGCCTACACTTAGTATACTCTTTAAAGTCCATGTCTGAACTCTGTGTTTGTGTCAAGATTCCTGTCTTGTGTTCCCCTTTTCTTGTGTGGACCTTTTGTTATTTCCTGTCTTGTGCCATGGTTTGTAATTCTTTGTAGTTTTTTTATGTTGATTAGTCTTCAGGTGTGTCTTGTTAACTTGTTAAGCTTGTTTGCCCCTGTGTATTTAAACCCCTGTGTTTCCTGGTCAGGTCTTGTCCAACGTGGATGTATGTTTGGGTGTGTCTCATTTTGTTCTCAGTTCCCTGGTCAGTGTTATGGTTTTGTTTGTTTAATTTTTTAATAAACTTTTATTCAAATAAAATTTGCATTTGGATCCAGCTCTCCCTTTCCCTTCTTGAGTTCACCCTGCGTTACAGTTTGTTTTATGGGGAATTTCCATTAACATAATGATTTTTTAAATGTAACTGTATATTAAATCTCCTAACCCTACGCCTGAACACACCCCTCACAGAAAACTTTCTGCATTTTGGGAAAACTTTTAAATTGTGGGATTTATAAGCTGTTTTCTTAAGGGGACCAATTTTCCCCCCCGAAATGTTGTATTGCCAACGGTCAAATTTCCATCCTTGTTGCTAGTAGCTACATTTTGTCCCCACAACATACAGAGGGTTTAACAGGACCTTTACAAGACTAGTCAACTGCATACTGAAAATATAGCCTATAGTCTAAGCTACTTCAAACGGGCATAAATCATCTGGCCAAATAATAAGGTTTCTTACATTGCTGTTAAAGAAAACGTGACCTGTTCTGGAAAGACGCGCTTTGTTGCCGTTTCTCAATGCATAGATGACTCTAGAGAAGTTTGGATCTTTGACACGACCGTCCCTGTTAAGACAAATGTGCAACTGATGATGCCAATTTAACTGCCAATTAATAAAACCGTCCACTGATGTGCATTTTTCATTGTTTTACCTGTCTCGAAACTCTTCGTTGTAGATGTCTCTGAGTGTGTTTCTGTCAGTAATGGATCTCCTGTTTGTTTCCTCTAACATCTCTATGAAATCCAATCCAATTGCGCGCACAGCGGCTATAGAGAGATAATTACTCCTGTTTCTTCTGTTCATCCTGTTTAATACCTAAAGCTCTCAGGTCACTTACTATCACAGAAACAAAATGAACGGTTTACAACCGCACTCTCTCATATGAACCAGGATTTTCTGAGGAAGAGTTATTTTCAGACAAAACGAAACTTAAGTTTTTGGTTAAACCTGCATTAATGATGATACGCATCCATCCCACGTGTAAGGGAAATATGATGTGAAGTGTAGAAGACGATAATACTCCCAAAACAAAAGTTGCAGAATTATTTAAATAAACTTGAAACTATACGGTATACGGTTCAGAGGGACGCGCGCCACCTGTCGACCAGAGAGCAGCACTACAGATAGACGAAAGGTCAACTCTCGGGTTTGGCATATTCACAATCAAGTCTGCATATAAAGTAAAGAAAGACTCTAGACTCTGTGAGGATTATTGCCTGGCGACAATGTCACATGACTGCCCTGCTGAAAAAACAAAAACACTTAAACAAGACTGGCTGGTTTTAGAGACACCTGTCAGCTCAGGTGTGGAGACCAAAAACTGGCTTGGCCAAGGAAGGAAGACCAGGTTAGGCTTAAATGTAATAGCCTATATGTACATGTAAAAAATGTAAACATATATGACATTTATGCCTATGTACATATATGCACGGCTATATAGCAAACCTATTCGAAATTTGAACAATTCCATTAATATATAATTTTATCCCATTCAAATATGTGTTTATGTATGTTTAGTTTGACATGTCTCATATTTAAGTATCCATATATGCTCATATAAAACATAATTGCACATATATGCACAGCTTTATATGAAACCTATTAGAAATTTGAACAATTCCATATTGACCTATATTTATATACAAATATGTTTATGTAGTATGTATATTTTGACATATATGTCTCATATATAAAATATCCATATAAGCTCTTAAGAGTAAAACATAAATGTACATATATGTACAGATATATATGAAACCCATTAGAAATTAGAACAATTCCATATACTGACAAATTTATCCCATCCAAATATGTTTTTGTATATTCTGACATATATGTCTCATATTTAAATATACATATATGCTCTTTTAGAGTAAAAACATAAATGTACATACAGTATATTCTCAGCCATTTTTGAAACTTATTAGAAATTGGAACAATTTCATATATTGACAAATTTATCCCATATAAATAAATGTTCATGTATGTATAATACATATTTTTTTTACATGTGTCTCATATATAATAAATACACATAACATATATATCTCTGTATGTGAAATATACAAATGACACACATGCATAGCACATTATTTACATACAAGGTGGCATATATGTCACTGCTCACTGATAAATATGTACACAGTAACACCTACTAGGAAAACATCCACAACACGAAACAACCACATGACTGACACAGAAAAACACAGGGAATATAAAAAGGGAAGGATATGAGCAAGGAGGAAGAGCAGGCAAGGCAAATGAACCAACTTTGAATGCTTCTGAACACCATGAATTTGTTACATATCTTTTAATACAAGTTATGGACATGTACCTACAGTGGGGCTAAAATTAAGCCCTGGGCAAATCCAGCCCATGAGTTCAACTGTGAATGTTTTGCTGGAGTTAGGGCCTTAAATTGGAATAAATAAATGAATAAATTAAATAGGGAAGAAACAAATAATGATAGACGTTATTGCATTTACTGCAAATGCAGGTAACAAACTTAATATTTCATTTCGAGCTATAGGATGCCGTAAAGTAAATTTACTGCTATCAAATTATTTAAATGCTCTTGACTTCTATTGTATGGAAAAAAAAAAAAATATCTTCTTTTATGCTCCACAGAAGTCATACAGGTTTGGAATGACATTCGGGTGAGTAAATGATGACATTTTGGGGATGAACTATCCCTTTAACAATAACATTTGTAATGAGTTAACACTTTATTAATGTAAGACACTGATATTTATCATTCATCGGGCTCTCATTAAATGTATTTTATTTCAATTAAAATTCATTAGAACTATTAAATATCTCATAAAACATATTTAAAGAGAAGAAAGCTTCATGCTTAATTCATTGGAGGCTTTAAAGCCGTTTATTATGCTAAAATGCTTTGTAATTGCACCAATGAAATTAACAATAGTTATTGCGTACAATCCAGAGTTTAACTGTAGTAGGCATATCATGGTATAAAACCATGCTCCTCATTACAGGTATATGGTTTCCAAAATAAATAATAATAAACTGTAGAATTTGTAAAAAAAAAAAAAAAAAGTGTAAACACAAGAAACTACAGGAAAAAACCACGAGATCCTCCATTGTATTTACTTCAGTCAAAAGTCTTTGAAATGAAGTACACAATTTTTTAATGATGTGATTGACTTCATTTGCAAATTTCCAAACAAAACAATGGTAACAAAATCAAAACCATTATCATCATGAATTATTAAGCATTATTAAATGAATGTGTTGTCTGAAAGTTTGATGAAATAAGGCACATTTTTAGTAAACAGTGATTTATCAATCCTGTGTTTCATGTGCTCATATTTATTTAGCCTAATGTATCTAAACATATAGACAAAATTGCATACAAAGCCCTGAGATTAAAGGACAAGTTTGCAGATTTTCAACCAGCTTTGTATTGTATGTCGATATGTAAATGAACAATGTTTACTTTTTTAATGTTATCTGCACCCAGGTCTCCCTGTCTATTTGTCATCAAATATTTGACAGCTCTAGGGCTTTTGTTAAAACTACAGTGGCACTATGGGTGTTGAAGTTTCCCTATCTTTCTAGGCAAAAGGCCTACAGCTCCTTTTCTCTGTTTTCTCTAATCATAATGTAAACATTTAAAAAAGTTCCTTTCTAGCTTCTATTGCATAGACAGACAAGTTTTATTAAAAGCATATCTTGAGAACAATGAATTACCAATTTAATGCAATGTTTATATATCATAGTACTGTTTTAGCTTTAAAATGAAGCTTAAAAGTTTAAGACTTTTCCAGTGTAACTTCAGAAAGGGGTGTGGCTATGCTAATGCAGACCTGCGGCCGGTTGTATAAACATACCCATAATGTTAAGACAGTGTCTTAAGTTTAAGTATGACCTACTAGTAGTTAGTCAGGGGCAGTCAGTCTTTGTTTTCGGTATCAAAGTAGGCTTATCTACGTTTTTATGTAACTGATTTAAAAAAGCTATGAACTGTCTTAAAGAAAATAAATTGATGTCTAACTTAAGACTAGTCTTAGAGGTTTATGCAACCGGCCCCTGAGTGGGAGGGGCTTTAATAATGACACTTCATTTTAATGTTCATGTCTCCATGCAGGATTCTCATATTGCTGGACCACACTCTCCTCTGTTTCCACTAGGGGGAGAAAGAATATAATAGTGAGCACTAGGTTTACATGATTTACTGTACATTCAATCCCAACAAAGAACAGAAATTGTCCTGAAAAAAGAGGCTATAAACAAAACAGGAGAGTTGTGTAAGTTCAAATGCACTACTGTTTAAAAGTTTGATCCTTGACATGATCCTTCATTCAAATATGCTGAGTTGCTGCTGAAGAAACATTTATTATTATATTTTTGTGGAAACAGTGATAAATCTTTTTTCCATGACTCTTTGATTAATATAAAGATCAAAAGAACAGCATTTATTTGAAATAGAAATCTTTTGTAATATTATAAATGCCTGTACTGTCTCCTTTGATCGATTTCACGTGTATTATTTCAAGTATTAAATTTGATATTATTACAATTAAGTATTTATTAAAATAAATCTTAATGAACAGTAATGTATTTGTATAACCAGTCAATAAATGGTGAGTTATGAATATGCAGTCACACTAGGACACAGGTACACAAAATTACTTCAGACACTGAATAAACATTGGAAACAGGATGTAATGTCACAATCGTGGGCCATTTAAATAAATAATCAATTATAAATACAATACATTTAAAATATTCAAATATATCTCTTTATATATCTGCAAATTCACAGATAAGAGTTCACGACACTTGAACTTAAGCGAAAGACTGCCTTGATGGAAGCAAAATAAGTGCAAAGTCTAGTGTGACCGCACTTTAATTAAGGCCATCTCTTACCTGTGGTCTCCTGGTGGATGTTTAGAGCGATCAGACGATTAACAACCTCCTCCGTTCCCTCCAAGTTGGAAATATCATATCCAGTATAACCTTTCTGCTCACTGCAGTAATTAATAAACCTACAAACACAAATATGAAAATAAAAAAGAACTCGCAAGTCCAGAATTCAAATCAAATTTCATTTCATGTTAGTTGGAAGTTGACATACCTGCCCCAGGTTGTGTCTGTTTGTAGAATGATGGGGTTTCCCACCATGATCAGCAGGGCTTTTGCTCTCGTCACCGCCACATTGAATCTCTGGAGGAGAGAATGAAAGAGGTGGGCCAACTTTGTTTTCTAGGCTTCGCTGTGTTGTATTGTCTACTGTGTGTGTGTGTGTGAGATGCTACCTTCTCATTCTTGAGAAACCCAATATTGAATGTTTCGTCCAAAGTGAAGTGTTCCTTGCTGCTGCGAACAGTTGACACCATGATGACTTTCCTCTCTTGGCCTTGAAACTCCTCCACGGAACCAACCTACACAACACGTACAGCAGTCATTTTTTGCTCATGTGTCCTTGACAAGGATGAGAACCGAGTGTAACAGAGTGTAGGAGTGCTCAGACTCGCACTGACCTTCAACTCTTCAATGCCAATGTAGTATTTAAGTTCCCTGTCACTCCTGATGCCTTTCCTGATTTTCTCCACCTGTACAATTAAAACAATGTTGAAAAATGGTATACAATGATAAAAAATAAAAATAAAAATAAAAACTTTAAGAGAATGATAATGATTTGCATGAATCAAAGTTGTTTGAATTCAAAACTTGTTTGAATAATGGGCAGCAATCTATGTGAAAAGAAAACAGTAGAAAAGGTGTGTAGATATTTCTGATTGTCCAAAAGTAGTGAAGACTAGTTACAAAAAATATATATATTTTAAACTATTTTATTTTGTCAGTTATATTAACATGGTTTCCACAAAAAATGTTTGCAGCATAACTGTTTTTAACATTGATAATAAGAAATGTTTCTTGAGCAGCAAATCTGCATATTAGAATGATTTCTGAAGGATCATGTGACACTGAAGACATTTAAATAATATTAAAATAGAATTATTTATTTATTTTATCAAATAAATGCAGCCTTGGTGAGCAGAAGAGACTTCTTTCAAACGCGTAAAAAAAAAAAAAAAAATTTTTTTTATAACTTGTAAACTTAAAATTCAGCTTTGCCCTCACAGGAATAAATTACAATTTAAAATTAGAAAATAGTTATTTTAAATTGTACTGTAATAATATCTCACAATATTACAGATTTTACTGTCGCATAAGAGACTTCTATCAAAGTAATTAAAAAAACAACGTACTGACCGCAAACTTTTGAACGGTAGTGTATCTCTGCAAACAAAATGTCTTAAGGGTTTACTTGCTACGGAAGAGTTATTTTCCGACAAAACGAAACTTAAGCTTATGGTTAAACCTGCAGGGTACTTTAATGATGATGCGCATCCATCCCACGTGTAAGGGAACTATGATGTGAAGTGTAGAAGACGATAATACTCCCAAAACAAAAGTTGCAGAATTATTTAAATAAACATTGAAACATTTTGTGTTCGGTACGCATCAGGTTTGCTGTGACTGAGCTGTTAAAAATGTATTTTCACCTGTTTCCTGTAGGGGGCGATAATACCAATCTCTTTGGGGGAGATTTTTGCTATGCCCTTCTTGGCCTGTGTCAGGAGCAGCTTCTTCAGGTAGTCAACGATGATGTTGATTTCAGAGATGTTGAAAAAGGAGGGGCTGTTTGACTCTCTGTCATCCTTTCCAATCACTCCATGGAAAATCACTGGAAATCCCTAAAAAAAAGCAACACAGACCAGAGCAGAATGTGTCATCTCTAGAAGGTACAACAATCGGAGAAAGGGAAAACCGTGCTAAAATTATAAGTGAAACCCAACAACAAGATTAAAAAGGGACGTTGGGCCGACCTTGAAAATTTCCCTTATTTTCAAATCCCGATGTTTTCCCCCCAAACTACTTCAGCGGAAATCCCACCCTGCAGCCAATTCTAAAGATTTTATTGGTCATGTGAATCACAGTACTGATTGCCTACACCAAACACTGATCCCTAAACCTACCCGTCATTGTGACCTTAACCAATGAAATTAGCTGCAGGGCGGGATTTCCGCTTTGCGCCCAGTGGGATTTTTTACATTTATATATATATATATATATATATATATATATATATATATATATATATATATATTTTTTTTTTTATAGAAAGATTAAAAATATGGGAGAATTAGGGGAAATATTTAAATGGGATAATAGCAGGATAGCAAGGAAAAATACGGGAGAATCCCGAGAAAAACGGGAGGGTTGACAGGTATGCCTTAAGCGGCAAATGTAGCCATGAAATACAACCAAGTTCAAGAAGACCGTTATCTCAGTTCGTGGCCTTCACATTCCTTACACGAATGACTGCAGTGTGTGCAAGCACGTGTGGCCACATAATCTATGTGGACTCCATGTAAAAAGGCGAATGGGAGAAACTGAAATGCTCAAAACGACACATTTATATAGTTTGTTTAATCTAGAACAAGCAACACATTAACTCTTTCCTCATTAATGTACGCCCAGAAAAGAGATTTGTGTGACATAGACTAATAATCATGCTTTGTGTCTCTGTATGAATTTTTTTCTTCTGCTGAACACAAAAGAAGCCATTTTGATGAATGTTGGTAACAAAACAGTTGATGGACCCCATTGACTTCTATAGTATTTTTTTCCCATACTATAGATGTCAAAAAAATATGGTCAGTGGGGACTCATCAGCTGTTTAGTTATTTATATTATTCAAAATATCTTTATTTGTGTTCAGCAGAACAAAGAAATTCATACAAGTTTGAAACCACTTGAGGGTGAGTCAATGATGACATAATTTTCATTTTCGGGTGAACTATCCCTTTGAGTGAACATAAATAGTTGGGAAAGAAATCACATAATTATCAATATATTGGATCAGTGCATTAGCTTTTAAAGTGACAACAGACTACTATAAAGTACTTGCTTTTGGTAATGTGAATCAAATTATTCAGCAGAAGACATAAATTCATACAGGTTTGGAACAACTTAAGGGTGAGTAATTGATGACAGAATTTTTCATTTTGATGCCGCAACCATATGATCAGTGATATTAAAAATTAGTTTGCTTCTTCATTGGTGGATGTCCTAACATAGCGTCTGTGCCCCACTCATATGCCGCAAAATTATGTGATGTAAAGGAAAACTATAATTTAAATTTAATTTGGTAGTAAAACGTAGTGTTGCACATTTTATTGGTGCAGAGAAGAATATGTATATTGTGCAAAATATGAAACTGCTTTTTATTACTTAAATAGAAGCATCACAATGACTAAATTGTGTTGTCTGTTACATAGAGACTATTGAACAGACATTTAGCAAAGTACTGAAAATCAAAAATTGTAAATAAAGCTATGTTGTAAGTGTGTCCCATTGGGTAATCAAAAGTTCTGCACTCACTTACTACACACCGTCTTCATGACCACTTAAACACTAGGGCCAAATACACAAAATACATCATGTACATACATAATAGACATGGTGTGGGTATTGACACAGATGTATATCCTCTATACTGTAAAAAAATACATTTTCATGATTTATTACCACAACTTTTTATCTTTTGTCAAATAAACTTATATAATAAATGTGGTTCACATAACATAATATTTTGAGTTTCTATTTATTAAACCAATCTCCTTTATTGTATTAATTCAACAATTTTTTTTATTTCAATGAACTCAAAATTTTAAGGAAACCAGTTAACTTACTTTTTAAAGTTAATACAACACTTTTTTTTTTTTCAGTGAAATCAGCTACATAAAAACATGGCCACCAGCAGCCAATCAAATTTCTAGCTAAAAATAATAATAATAATAACTTTTGGCTAATAATGTTAAATCTGATTACAAAAAAAACTGATATATGTCTTTGTTCTAAAGATGTCAAAACCACAACACATCTATTTTTGTCTATCGATTTCTGCAGCTGTATCCTTTTACCAGGTTATACCAACCCAGCTGTTGCACAACCGTATGACATAATGGATAGTTGACTTGACCTTCCTTATCTGACTTAAACACTGCTATAGGAGGATGCAAGTTTCCTGTATGAAGACCTCCTATGCACCCATGCCTCTAAAAGCCACCCATGTCAAAATGAGATAATAATATTGAGTGAATGCTCTCCGTAGATAGTATACGTTCATCAAATACTTTCACTTCAAACTAACTAAATCCCAGCCTCAGCCCATTCAGAAATGCTGGTACTTAGGTAGAAACCTATACATAGGAGCCTGATAAAAATGATAATATTAAAAGAAAAACATTAGACGGACTTAGAGGCTTTTGCATCTGAAGTCTTCATATGCTCTCGCCATTGTTCCATTGTTCACTTCTTCTTCTTGCTCTTTGCTTCAAGGGCGCTTCAGTTCTCTTTCTCTTTGAAAGATTATTATACTAAGATCTCAGATCCTAGATCTCAGACTTTCACTTTAAATTTACATCATTTATTTTGAAGTAAGATTTCTTTCATTTCAATATTGTATTCAATTATTAAAAGTTTGACTCATATTTATTCTTCATTTATTATTACTTTATTCTTTATAAAAGAATATTTAAAAAAAAAAAAAATTCATCATCTCACCGCATCATAACCTAATCAAAATATATTGTCTTGACATTGTTGAAATGCTTTTAATCGGGCTTGTGTGTCTGGGATGTCTTACTCTTTTAGGGAGGTGCTCCCAGTTGCAGTACTGGTTAGAGCTGATCACATCTGCACATGACAGCAACTCTCCATCATAGAACAACTCATTAGGAACCTTCAGAATGGATGGATGAGACCTGAAGAGAGAGAGAGAGAGAATGAAAAATTGTAAATAGAGAGTTAAAAAAATAGACTTATTACAGTGGCCCTAAAACGTAATTCGGACACTGAAGTCTCATTTTAAATGTACATACAAAATGAATATATAAAAAAGAAAAAAGGGAAAAAAATTTAAGATACTGTCATTTTTACCAAAAAGAAAAGAAAAAAGGTGTCCTTGTTACATATGTTACATGTACTATAAATTATGCATAATTACATGCAACTAACCCTCAACCAAATTCTAATCCTACCCTAACCGTATAGTAACTACATGTAGTTGCTTAATATTACTCAGTACTTAAATATATAATTACACTGTAACAATGACACCTTAGTGTAACCAAAAAAAAAAAAATCTAGATCTGATTAAGTATCCATGATCAGGTGTCCCAGGCACTTATTTTGGATTGAGCCTGTCCCAACCTATTTTACTCAGATTGGCCCTTTCCCAAAGTTTTCATATGGCATCCTGTCCTCTGAAGACTTGTGACTAAATAAAGGTTTCTATTGCCTTTTTCCATTCTACATAGCAAAAACCCAGACACACAGCAGCTTTCTCTGTTTTCCAGGTTCATTCATGGTCGGGAGTAAAATTTGTGTTCAAGGTCTTTGGCTTTCTTCTTAGTAATGGGTTGTGCCTCTATCTTTGCTGAGCATAGCTCTCTGTTACTAAGCAGATAAGGTCGTCTACTACTGGCTACAAGTCAAAACTACTAAATCAAAAAGACAAATGGCTCTTGGTGGTGGTATGTGTGCCTCATTCATAACCATATGTACTCTCTCCACACAGAGGTTTAGGAATTTTTGATCTGCAGTATACATCTCGGAAACATTCTCTACATATATCAGAATTTTCCCCCAGACAAGTTCAAAATAGTTAGTTCAGCCTTGAGGCATGTGAGCTTGTTCCATTCGGTTGAACTCCATCAAGCACGTTCCATTAGTTAATATTAGTTAATGCAATAAGTAACAAAAAATTAACTTACAAAGATCAATACAGTTTGTGGTTAATCTTTGTAAACTAATGTAGTTCGCTAATGTTAACAATTGAAACCTTGATGTAAAATGTTACCGTTTTATTTAACACATATTGTGTGAACATGTTTCCTCTGATGGACCCTAATTATTTAGGGTTTCCTTGAGACCAGCTAGTCAACTAGTCGGTCAGACAACTAGTCAATTCGTAGTCTTTTAGATGAGGTCTCTGGATTATTCAGACTTTACCTGTAGTTTCGCAGCAGTTTGGTGACATAACGGTTGTCGTATCCTGTAGTACCTTTCTGATAAAGTTCATTCTGTGTCATCAGCCTCTCCAGCAAAGAAAGACCTACAAACACATTTACAATGCAAGTTACAATAAGAATAGAGTGTTGTGAAGGAAATTTCTAATTTTAAACATACCTAACATTTATTTTTATTGCAGGATTAACATTTATATGCTTATGCATTTTTATGCTTACACTTGGGCCAAAGTTAGTGTATCTGAATATAACAAAAGAGGAAACAAAAGCTGTCTAGTATGTGTGTGTGTATATATATATATATTTAACCTCATGACCCTAGCAACAAGCTGAAGTATCAAGGAATCCAAATTTGCTTTTACCTAGTAACAGAGAATTATACATACAGTCATGTGAAAAAGAAAGGACACCCTTTAGAATGTTATGGTTTTACATATCAGAACATAATAAAAATCATCTGGTTGTTAGCAGGTCTTAAAATTAAGTAAATACAACCTCAGATGAACAACAACAAATATGTGTTATATTAAAATAAATAAATATTTATTTAACAAAAATAAAGCCATGGGTGACAAACTATGATTCAATTGCTTGTAGAGCCACTTTTAGCGGCAATACGTTGAAGGAACCGTTTTTTTGTATGACAGTATCAGTCTCTCGCACAGTTGTGGAGGAATTTTGGCCTGCTCTTTTTTACAACATTGCTTCATTTTTACAACATTGCTTCAGTTCTTTGAGATTTGCAGGCATTTGTTTATGCACAGCTCTCTTAAGTTCCTGTCGCAACATTTTATTCGGGTTGAGGTCTGAACTTTGACCGGGCCAGTGGAACACCTTGATTATTTTCTTTTTCAGCCATTCTGTTGTAGATTTGCTGGTGTGCTTGGGATCATTGTCCTGTTGCACGACCCAATTTTGGCCAAGCTTTAGCTGTTGGACAGATGGCTTCACGTTTGACTCTAGAATACTTTGGTATACAGAGGAGTCAATGGTCGACTCAATGACTGCAAGGTGCCAAGGTCCTGTGGCTGTAAAACAAGCCAAAAATCATCAACCCTCCATCAGCGTGATGGACAGTTGGTATGAGGTGTTTGTGCTGATATGCTGTGTTTAGTTTTTGCCTAACTTGGCGCTGTGCGTTATGCCCAAACATCTCCACTTTGGTCTCGTCTGTCCAAAAGACATTGTTCCAGAAGACTTGAGGTTTGTTCAGATGCAACTACGCAAACCTAAGCCGTGCAACCATGTTCTTTTAAGAGAGAAGAAGCTTCAAAACATGCCATACTTGTCCCGTCTTTTTAATTGTACTGCCATGAACTTTAACATTTAACATGTTAACTGAGGCCTGTAGAGTCTGAGGTATAGTTATTGGGTGTTTTGCGATTTCTCTAAGCATTGTACAGTCTGACCTTGAAGTGAATTTGCTGGGACGTCCACTGCTGGGAAGATTGTCAACTGTCTTGAATGTTTTACACTTGTAAATAATCTTTCTTACTGTAGAATAATGGACTTCAAATTGTTTGGAAATGGCCTTATAACCCTTTTCAGATTGATGGCAGCAACAATTGCTTCTCTAAGATCATTGCTGATGTCTTTCCTCCTTGGCATTGTGTTAACACACCTGAATGCTCCAGACCAGCAAACTGCCAAAACTTCTTCTATAGAGGTGATCACACTTGCTGACGATCAATTAAACAAAGACATTTGATTTGCAGCGCCTGGCTGCTACTTACCCTTAATTTCTATAGAAGCAGTAAGGGTGTACTTAGTTTGTCACCCATGGCTTTATTTTTGTTAAATAAATAATGACATGGTGTAATATGTAATATGTTGTTGTTCATCTGAGGTTGTATTTACCTAATTTTAAGACCTACAAAGGACCAGATGATTTTTTTATTATGTCCTCCTGATACATAAAACAATATAATTCAATAGGGTGTCTTTTCTTTTTCACGCGACTGTGTGAAGAACCAATCATATTGGAGAAAAATGATGTAATGATTCACTTAAGTTAATTCTACCACAGAGAATACTGTATGTGCATTCATTTGCATCTCACCCAGTCTGTATTTAATGGCAAAAGGAGATCTCAGGATTGGTCCCAGCTGCTTGGGATCTCCAGCCAAAACAAGCTGCCCGGTCTCTGCATTCAGCAGTCCTAAACACACCCACACAATGATTAGAATAGAGAAATGCTACCACAGACTGATCTCTATTGAAAGATCTGATGGTTTTCAGTGTTATTCTGTAAAGTGTTCCACCTCCCACACTGATGATGGTCTCTGGCTCCACAGCATGTCCTGCCTCATCCACAAAGATGTGAGAAAAATGATCCACAGGAAAACCCCCACTGACCAGCCTACCAACACAGACACAACATAAACACTCTTTACCTATTGGCTGCTGTGTGTATGTGAGAGAGTACTGTGTTTGTATAAGATGACGCCCTTCACCTGCCTGCGGTTACTAGAGTGCTGACCAGGATCTTGTAGGACATTAGATCCTCTTTACATGGGAAAATAATCATTCCTCCTTCCACATTACTGTTGTTCTAAACACACAAAAACACAATCAACAACAACAAAATTACAAACAACTTCCTCTCTCTGTATTCCCATTACTTACTACTGAAATTATCATAATATAAGATTATTAAGTATAGCACATTATTTGATAGATTTAAATAGGTTGAATATCTAAACTACTTAAATTACATTTTAATGGGTTAAAATAAAACGATGTCAAATTCTGCATACATTTTGCTGTTATTAAAATTAAAATATGCCTTCACTGTATATTTGTTAATAATGCTGTATGCGTGTCTTGTGAGGCTTGTGAAATTTTACTTTGTTATAAAAGTTACCAGTGTGATTACTGAAATGGTCTTTTCATGTATTCTCTAATGTCTGTATTTGATATCTGAATGCAGTAACAGTGCTTGTTCATTTAGCCAGGCGTCCAGAAATGAAGTATGGACTTCTTTAACATGTGTCATCCATATATCTGTTTCTAGTTGAAGAGTTAAGGTTACAGGGGTCAAACTATACGTGACTGATTTACATACTTGTATCTCTTTCATGTGTATTTCTCTAGAGAATAAAGTGAATATTATCTGTACTTCTTCCTGAGGAGGGAATGTATTATCAGTATGTTTTGGTAGTTTGTCCGGATCATAGCTAGCTCAGGCTCTCTTCAACCTTGGAGAAACTGCGATTCCCTAGTGCTTTTGTGTGTGCGTTGGATGTTCTGTGCAGGTCCTGTATAGGAGCTATGGGACACTTCGGCATGCAACAACAGACCCGAGACGCCTTTCTCCGACCTCCGAGGTCACCGCAGACCTAAATCTAGGAATCGTGCGACAACTATCTTGACTAATGGTGACATACTCTCCTATCTGTCCATGTGTGGAAATTTGCTTTGACTATGTGTGTTCTTAGCCAATCAGAAACTGCAACCTGAAGCAAGGACGTAGCTTAGACCTTGGTGAAGGGTATAATTTCTGTGATCTTTGTAACTGTAACGCCCGTTTCACACATACTCTGTGTGCAGTGCGGGTGCGGTGCGTGTTGCAGTGCGTATGCAGTGCAGGAGCAGCACATGCAATAGTGCTTTCACATATGCTGCGTTTGCAGTGCGTAACTGATCCGCTGCTGTAGGCTATAACACAAATACATACTCGCTATTTGTATTTCAAATCCGGAAGTTATCAGCAACTTTTATTTAAAAAAAAGTTTTTTGTCAGCATTGCAATTCTCTTTGTACACATATACACTCTTTAATAGACGTATTCACGTTTAAACACAATTTAAACAACATATTATTAAATGCATTACTTCTATATAATTATATATTAAGTTGCTCAAGCAAGTGGTAAAATATTTTACCATGTACAGATATTAAAATCGAATAGCCTACATACATTTTAAATTAAAAATTAAAATTGACAAAAACAGCAGACTCATACCCTTTCTTTTGCATAATTTAAATCTTTATAATAAACCTTGCATGTCACAAAGAACTTGTTTTTCCACCTCCACGAATGAGACGAGTGTTGTTCATTATGCCTTGTTGAAGCAAATTGTATTTTCCCTTGATTTACCCGCGGTCTTAACGTCTCAGCATTGCGATTATCTTTGCACATTTCACTCTTTAATAGACGTGTGCACGTTTAAACACAATTTAAACAACGTCAGCCTATTATTCAATGCATTACTTCTACTTAAGTTGCTCAAGCAAGTGGTCAAATATTTAACCATGTACAAATATTAAAATCGAATAGCCTACATTTTAAATTTAAACTTAAAATTGACAAAAACAGCAGACTCATACCCTTTCTTTTGCATAATTTAAATCTTAATACAATAAATCTTGCAAGTCAAAACTTGTTTTTCCACCACCACGCATGTGACAAGTGTTGTTCATTATGTCGCCTTGTTGAGGTAAATTATAGCTTTCCTTGCTTTACCAAAAACGTAGTATTTAATTAAATACATTTATGGTGAGATTTACTAAATTTTATTTAATTAATCGCATTTATGGTGAAATTACTACATTTTCAGGTCAATCTGTGTTCATTTTCACCACGCAACATGCGCGGTCACTTTAATTCAGCGTTTGCAGCACAGCAAAAATAGACTCGGTGCGGAAA
Organism: Rutilus rutilus; assembly: GCF_951802725.1. Classification (NCBI taxonomy): domain Eukaryota; kingdom Metazoa; phylum Chordata; class Actinopteri; order Cypriniformes; family Leuciscidae; genus Rutilus; species Rutilus rutilus. The sequence continues at coordinate 20,654,943 of NC_140232.1, read as the reverse complement.
CGATCTCTGCACTGCTGTATACGCACCGCAACTGGAACGGATCGACGGACTGCAACCGCATGCAGTGTGAAAGCTCTAACCTGATAACATGGGTACGGAAAAAAATACGCACCGCATACGCACTGCAAACGGAGTATGTGTGAAACGGGCGTAAGAGTACAGCCTACGAACTCCTGTGTGAGTGTGTGATGAAACTACAAACTATCTTCAGTAAAACTGTTCTTCAATGTATTATAATTCTGACTCCGGGTCTTCTTTAAAACATCTGGTCCTTAACTGTTACCCCCTAACAATGTGGTGTGGTGCAAAGATAATTCCAAGTAAAGGATGCTATTGTCATTTTTGCATTATCATTTGCTTTTCATTTTTTCAATTATAACTTGAAATTCTTTAGCTGAGTTAAACTAGAAACTGAGTGATTCAATCATAAAATAATAATAATATGTATTTATGTTAAGCTTAAATATTTATATTTGTCACAATCTCAGCCTGTGTTCCCCTGTCTTGTGTGAGGACTTTTGTTATTTCCTGTCTTGTGCCATGTTTTGTAGTTCTTTGTGGTTTTTCATGTTAATTAGTCTCCCCAGGTGTGTTTTGTTTCCTCATTACCTTGTTAAGCTTGTTTGCCCCTGTGTATTTATAGCCCTCGTGTTTCACTTGTTACTTTGTCAGTTGTTGTACAATGGTTACCTCTGTGATTGTCGTGGTTTTGTTCCTTGAATTCTGTGTTATCTGTTTAATGTGTTATTTTATTAAAAACGCTGCGTTTAGATCCGTGCCTCAGCCTGCTTTCTCCAGCTCGTTACAATATTTAATCCATGTGGAACTTTTTTGTTTAAGGCTTTTATTTTAAAAAATGAAAAGTAAAAATGTACCATCATAACTTCCCATTTCTATTGTGTTAATTTAATTAAACCTTTAATTAACAAGCACTAACCTGTAAGACTTGAGGGATTTCATTTGGATTGCGTGAACTAGCGTAGAGTCTGTATATTTTACGTGCATCAACATGTTGACTAGTGACCAACTTTTCACACAGTTGATCAGCCGCACTGTTAGAAGGAGCGCAAGCTAGGATATAGGCATCAGGTATATTCTTCTCCACCTGAGAGATAAAAGACAGAGAGAGAGAAAGAAGCAATCACAATAGCTGTTCTGCTTATTAAGACATTAAGACACAATGAGATGTGATGATTTGCATGTAGGTGTGTCTGTCGGGTCTGTGTTTAGTTGAATATGATAACCAGTTTTACCTGTTTGATGGCCTCTACTATCGTGACGGTTTTACCAGTGCCAGGAGGTCCAAACACCAGGTACGGTGCCGGCTTGGACGTACCGGCCACGATGTTACACACTGCAGTTTTCTGTTCAGGGTTCTTCTCAAGCTGTTGATCAAAGAGTCTATAGACACATACACACATCCAGCTGAAATACTCCATAATGTTTCACTAAAATATGATTTAGTAGCATAAATTCAGTCCAGATGGGTCTTACTGACCTCAGTGCAGGTTTAGACACAGGGGTCACAGTCCTTGAATCCACAGGGAACAGCACATCTCTGAGGTTGTGCTGGACCGCCATGTGTACAGCTCTGTGTTGCAGTTTCAATGGGAGACGATTCACTGTGAACTCCACACGGAACTTCATATTATCAATGAAATCGTCAAGCAGCCTTTACACATGAAACACACACACACACACACACACACATATACACACAAAGTTTAAGTGGTTATAAACTGGTCTGTAAACAAATATGCAAAATGAGACCAAATTAACATTCTAATATGCTGATTTGCTGCTCAGTAAACATTTCTTATTATCAATGTTGAAAACAGTTGTGTGGCTTAATGTTTTTTGTTGGAAATTGATACACTTTTTTAGGATTCTTTTATGAGTAGAAAGTTCAAAACAACAGCATTTATTTAAAATAGAAATCTTTTGTAACATTAGAAATGGCTTTACTGCGATCAATTTTATGCAACCTTGCTGAACAAAAGTTAAACAAAACTTTTAGTATTCAAAAATGTGTTTTGTTACCCTAAATGTATATAGGTTGGTCAGTTTTGAATGCTCTGTTTTATATAATTTATAAGACATGGGCAGAATATGATAGCCTGGTAATACCAAACTCTGCTACTTCGCTTTGCTTCGTAGACAGAGTCTGGCATGGCATAATTGAAAAGCGTTTTCTTTCTCGCGGGGAGGCGCTTGTCTGAAGTTTAAAATCATTGGTTCCCGTAAGCCAATCACATAACGTTTGGTTATAGCGTGTGTTGTGCACATGCTCAGCCGCATCTAACTTCCACTGTAAACACATGTAGTATGATGCGAAAACAAAACCATCGAGCGAAATACCGGAGTGAACATGGCTGTGAACGACTTTTGCAGATTATGTGAAGTAAATCTGCGCATCCACGGTACAATCAGTGTCTACGTCACGGCTCTCAGCCCGCCCTCTGTTCGTTGATTGGCCGGCTGTTTTCAGGCCGGAGGAAAACGGAAAGCTATTACGCTGTCTCAGACTGAGTACAGAAGCGAAATGAAATTGAGCGGAAGTAAGAAGTCTGATGTAGTCAGGCTAAGAATATGATGATATATCTTTCTCATTTTGAGGTTAATTTGGGAAAAACAAAGCCTTGAGTCTTGTAATTTTTAAGTGTGACCCTTTAAAATGCTCTTTAGCTTAAAGGCTTATATAAACTCCTCATACTTCATACCTTCTGGAGAAGCCCAGTTTGACTTGATCCAGTTCCACTCTGTGGACGAAGCCCTTGTATTTGGTCACAGTTGAGGAATTGACCTCCTCACTCTTGGTAAGAAGCAGGTGATCTCCCCTCAGGACTGATGGCCTGTTCTCTGATACACCAGGGAGCTTTAACACATGAAATACACAGACAGACCTCAAATCCAAGTGGATGCTGCACATTGGTGGTGGCTGAGGAGATTCCCCCCTTTCATGTAAAAGCGCTTTGAGTAGGCCTACCTAGAAAAGCGCTATATAAATGTAATTAATTATTATAATTAATTAAAACGGCATCACTTTCAAACAAATATAAAAGTACATACTACTTAAAGGGACAGTTCACCCCAATATGATATGTATCATGTTGCTCCAAAACCATTTGCTGTTTTTTATATTTTTTTCTTTGTAGGCCATTTAATATCTTCAGTGGAGTTGAAAATTATCAGCGAAAAACAAATTAAATTTTGAGTAAATACATTTCCATTTTAGATGTACTGTCCCTTAAAGACCCGTGTACATGTCATCTAGGCTTTTGGGTCTCTGTATGTGTCCAACACTAGTCTCAGCCTCAGACGTCATTCCCATGCCCGTCTGATGGATAAAGCACACAAAAATGGGAAACACTTCGGGAGTTTTGAAGTCATCATCTGATTGGTTGAATTCTAAACTATTTCCGGGAGACATGTGTGTCGCGTTCTTTAACAGTCCGCCTGGAAACAAAGCCGTTGTGACGCCAAATCCCCTCATGGAAGATGAAAGCCGTTGTGTTCGCAACTGTGAAATTGAGTGTTTATCAGGATCAACTAAATGCTGGATTTTCAGAAGTATGTGAAGTTAAGTCTCTTTTAAAAGATGTCCAAGAGTTTTTCACCTCAGTCTGTTATGTAAGGACATTGACATTACATTTTCACGCCCCTAAACATGACGATGAACCAAACAAACTGTGATTGGTTGCTTAACATGCTTCAGACGGCCTCTTGGCCAATGATAACTGCTATGGAGTCCTTCTGCCGTCAGTCTGAAGGTCTAACAAACACAATCACATGCTTTATTAACAGACAGAAAGAAGCTGCCACTCACCTCTAAGACCAGCAGTCGTCTGTTCTCATGGTCCTTCACCATGGACACATCTTCTTTGTTATATCTCTTAATGTCCAGACGCATCTGATCCTCCTCCAGGTACAACAGTAAGTCAAATCGCTCATCGTAGTTCCGAAAATCCAGATCAGTCTCAAGTAGTGACCTACAAACCACCAAAAGTACAGAGAAAACAGTCACAATGGCTTTTACTATACATGCTCATGCAGGGAGCTGATTCTGTACCATTCAGGGACTAGTAACAGGTCTCAGATCAACTGTAAAATGCACAATTGGAGCTTAAGACCACTAACTTTTGTTCCTGGAGCTGTGTTCTGACACTCGGGAAAGGACGGTTGACTTTCAGGACCTCAACTAAGTCAGAGATGTAAGAAGGAAGACGGTAAGCCTCCAGTGGCAGCACAAATTTCAAAAAGCTTTGGGTAGAACTGCAAAAGAGAGAAAAAAACATGCAAATGATTGATTTCTGTACAAATAAACACAGGGGAAAACAGAAAAGTGTATATAATTCCTAAAAAGAGGGATTTTTCTCTCACCTCTCAGGTGGAAAGCCCTCATCTATGTTGCACCTCCTTGGCTCATAGGTCTCAAGCCTTTGATGTCTAAATGGTGCTGTAGGACCCAGTAGTGCTGTAAGCTCAGACCTGTGCTCTGCCTCAATGAAGCGCACAATGTGGAAAGGACGGGTGGCGACCTGGGTATTTTTCTTAAACTCAAATGCCAGAATGGCTGAATGAACTCCCATATCATCTGATTCGAATTTCAAGGTCACCTCATACTTTTCACCTTTAAAAAATGAGAGCAAGAGCGAGAGAGAGAGAGAGAGAGAGAGAGAGAGAGAGAGACAGGTTGGGTTCAAACCTGTTCAAATTAAACGCTGTGTCTGAAATCACATACTGTATAGTAGACACTACATATGGACCATTGACAAAAAATACATTCTATATAGTAATAACGTGTGTAATATAATCTGGATGTACAAGCTACAATACCAATGTACCCCCTCAAAAAAACACGAACACCAGTTTCCCTTGCATTGCTGTACAGTTTGGTTGCACTCACATGGCTCCAGACGGAGTGGATTGTTGCGTGTGACTTTCCTGCTGTCTTCCAGAGTGAAACACTGCAGCCAGTGAAGAGCAGTGTAGTAAGTGAAATACACGGCCTCTTCACCCGTGTTCTCCACTAACAGCTTCAGCTCATAAACTTCTGTCCGCTCCACACACAACTGGATCTTGCCATCCTCTATTTGCAGCTCTGAGGACACCCGCACCCCATGCTTATCAGCTATAAACACAGACCTGGGAAAGAAAAAGGGCAGCAACACCGTTTTGATATTTCGATGTATTTTCAGAGAATGGTTACTATCCACTGTTCAAAGAGGCCAGTTCACCTCTCTGCACTTTTCAGTCGGCGTAGGATGTCTTTTGCCAGTTTTCTCCTGCCTCTGACTCCACTCTCTGGCCCTGGCACTGATGGTGGGTCAGGACCCTGCGCACTAGCGGGAGGCGGTGAGCTACCATTACTCACAGGGGGAGTAGCTTGGTATTGCTGTCTGCGATGGGGTCTGTCCCATTGATCATGTGGCCTTGTTCGGACCTAGAAATGCCACAATAGGGTGTCAGTCTTTGACCATTCTCAGTAACACATTCCATTGTAACAGGGCTCAACAGTTATGATATAACAATAACAGTATTTTTTTTATTTTTTTTTGGCAGGTCCAGTGTTTCAGATTTTTGATGAGTTTCGGTAATTGAAATTAAGAAATAAAATATAAATATTATATGAAATAGGCTATGTTAACTTAATCTTGAACGACATAATAAAAGTTGCTTTGGTAGCTAAAAGAAATTTTTGGAGCTAGTTGAAGCTAAAGTTCTAAAATAAAAATAAAACTGAAATAAACACAAATTAAAGTTAAATGGAAATGACAATATATCAAAAATAATAAAAATGACAAAAGCATATCAAAATGACTAAAAAAGTCCAATTAAAATTGGAAAATAACTAATTAAATACTGATAAATATATTTATCATATAAAGTTATTTTTATTATTTAAATGTATTATTATAAAGTATAATAAATATATTCTGTAAACAATGTATTTTTATTAGGGCTGTCTGAGGTGTGTTAAGCATGCGATTATTTTTGTCCGTTAAAATATTTAACGCAGCATCCGTTAATTTGTGTCATCCTTTGGCTAGATTTACATTATATGATCACACTCTTATTAATGCAAATGCTTAAACCATTCAAGCGCGACAAAACAAAAGAGACCGCACTTTCTGTGGATGTCCTGTCTATGTGACACACACACGACACACTGAAAGACGCGCGCCAGTATCGTGTAGCCTACTGACAGCGCGCCAGAATACAGTTCTCTTTCGCGCTTGTACGAACAATAACACGCATATTTATGCCAAAATGTCCGTTTTGTCGAGTATCCTCATGACATAAGAGCAGTCTGAGTTAAATAAAGTCTTAAATAAACGTAAAGAGTTGTGAGAGAATGAGACGCGTATGAGATCCACGTCATGTGCAGCAGCGGCTGGTTTTAAAGAGACAGCAGACAATAAAGCTTTCTGTCAGTAAAGTTAATCAAAGAACAAAGGAACAGAGAAAATTACTCACTGCTCTTGACCAAATAACTTTTGTAGCTTTAATATGAACTAGTCTAGGCTATATTTAATCTATAATTTATGCCATGCAGACTGTTTGATAACTTTATTCAATTTCTGTATATTGTTCTGTATATGTTAAGACAGGTAGGCTACAGAAGGAAGGGCACAGGTAAATATGACATTTATTATGGGTTTATGTGGATTGTTTGAAGTTCACTCAAATTTTAAGTTGTTATATATTTTGTACGCCTAATAAATGTTAAAAAACAAAACAAATTGATAGCTTTCAGTTACACTGTAATGTTGAATGGCTATAATTAGGCTAATGTTTAAAATTGGGGGAAAACAATATTTTTTATCCAGACATCAATAGCTGTAGTATCAGTGATACTGACCTTCATTCATAAAAAGATGTCATTAAACAAGTATTTAAAATATACTGTCTTTATGCTGTCTCTACATTCATTTGGAATGTAGAAACTGTGAAATTACTACATTATAAAATATATAAACTAAATATAAACCTATAAAAACGTGTTTTTAATTGCGATTAATCAAAGAAAAAAAGTATTAATCGAGTTAATTTTTTTAATCGATTGACAGCACTCATTTTTATATTTGCTAGAAATGTTTATTTTTCATTAAATATTAAAATTCACACACAAAAAAACTTCACAAATGTAAAATTGTCAGTGGCAACCCAGCAAATGCAAGTGACTGTAGCATCAAATGTCTCACACTTGCCCCACACTAGCAGGATATCCTTATTGTTGAGCCTTGTATAACCAGCTCATGTGATCTGATCATATTTAATTGCAGGGTTATAAATTCCCCAGATTCGATAAGCCATTAATCACAGTTTCAAACTTTCATGTTAGTCATGACCAATAAGTTTTTCATGAATAATTATTCTACATTGAGATCAAATAAGTTAACTTAGCACGTATTATATTTTTTATTATTAAAAACAATAACTCATGCTAGTTGCTTTTCAGTGTGTGTATGCGGAAAAGATGAGATGAGGAAAGACGAGGAAAAAAAGTTTTCTGTGATGGGTAGGTTAGATGTAAAGTCCCCATTAAACATGAAAACACAACAGCTGAGTGTATGTACTGTATTTCTCTTTTACTGTGTCCTTCTCCAAAGATTCCTCAAAGACAATTAGCGTGACTATTTCTCATGAGGCATCATTGACCTTGTCTGAAATGGCAGAGTGGAGATTGATGTGGTTTTCTTACTTTATTATTAACATTCAGCAGAGAGGTTTATGCCCAGGATGTGCTGTCTTGATTTTTTTCATAAAAATTAATTAGCTTGAGTAATAAATTGCAGTGCTAGTGCATTCTAGCATATGACAGTTGTCTTGAATTGATGCAAGACACTGACATGATGCTGTTTTATGAAAGTATGGCATAATAATCTACATAAAAAATGGCACCTATTGTATAGAAAGTGTCAAATAACAATACAGAAACAATTATAGGTAGGCTAGCTAAAAATATGTTTTAAAATAAGCTGTGGTATCAAAAAATAAATATCACCAACCAGACAAAGCAAGAATCTGACCAAAAACTGCAGAGTTGCATAACATCTGCTGCATGTAGAGAGTCCTCATAATAGTAATCCTATACTTTGTTCATCAATAGCATCATATTAGTAATTTGCAAGGTATTGTAACAACTTCTCATCAGAAATCAGAAATTTTCCAGAACTGATTTACTGCTATCCCTTTTCACACATGATATCTAAACGGTAATTTTACCCTTAATGTAAAAACTGCACGGGGTTATAGATGACTCAGTGTTCAGTGCATCTGAAGCAGTTTACCATCATCTGATCAAGATAATACTGAATCAATTCAGTACTCTGATCAAAGGTTTCAGTTTGATGAAAATGAAACTCTTGCGGTTTCAAATTCAATTTATCTTAGCATTACAGTTACAAACTATTTACATAAACCGCATGTATTTTTTTTTTAAACCCCAAGAGTAGACACGTCCAGACTGTTTGTTGTGTGTATATATATATATATATATAGCCTATATAAAATAAAATAAAACACAATTTAGCCTATACAGAAATACAAGCATACTGCCATTGACAACAGAAATCCCTCTTAGTGGACATCAACGATAGAATTACAAATTGTCAGCCAGTGGTAAGTAAAAAAGAGGTTTCTTACATCTGGGTTAAAGTAAACATCTGATCTGGTGACACGCGCTTTTCTGTTTATTCTCATTGCATAGAGAATTGAAGAGAAGTTTGGGTCTCTGACTCCATCCCTGTGGATAAAAATGTGTTAAATAAATAAATATGTGTTTTCACTATTGCCTCGTCGTTCCGTCCACTCGTTTTATTTGTCACTAATTACGGTCGTTTTATTTTCACGGTTTTGACTCAATTTTCAGTATCAGTAAATTCAAAGTGAACACTGCAGGTTGAAACTTTAATTTTACCTAAATAAATAAAAAATGTAAACGTGTAATTTAACTTCTGAAGAAAGAAAAAGTTGTACGTTTGTTTACACTGTATCCTACTGATGCACTTCCTCTTTAAACACAATTTTGAAATGAATTGCAAATAGGGCCTATCGATCATTTCAGTGAACGTAAGTGTAGGCTACTTAATATAAGCAATAAATTAAACAAATAAATTAAAACATGCCAAATGATTACCTGTTTCGGAACTCTTCATTGTAGGCTGTTTTGAGAATGGTTCTATCAGTAATGGCTCTCCTGTTGCTTTCCACCAGCCACTCTATAAAGTCCAATCCAACTGCACACAAATCAGCTTTAGAAAGCTTTCTCTGTACCATGTTTCTTGCCGTTGGTACCGTGTAGCCTACAGTAAGCGTCAGTTATGATCCACACTGGCTTTAAAATGAAAGCGCAGCTGTTACAGCGGAAGCAGTAAGACCGGAGGAAACGAAACTGAACTATTATGGTAGGTTTGTTCTTCTACAATGAAAACATAAAATATACACTTCGTTTACTTTTGTTAAAGAGAGATCCACCATGTAATGTCCAAAGCGCTAGTAGGAAAAAATTAAAGGAGTACAAAGGCACATTATTATAAGAAACTCTATTCAGGTGCTCGGAGAGGTTAAAGTGCGCTCTCTGGTGGACAGAGGAAGCAGGTGCTCCAAGTAGGCTATCCACCAATTCTTGAAAAGTGTTGCAGTTGCAAATGGTGCTTACAATATGACAAAATGATTTGAATCTGAATTGTGTAAATTTGAATTATTGACAAGTGTAATCTAACAAAATTAAATATTTTGAGTTGAAAAATTAGAAAACGGCTTGAATATTAGATTTCTAATATACTCTTATAATAGTGGGGCACAACCTAACACATTTTGGTTTTGGCTCAAATATATATATATAAAAAAATTAAATTAATCTTTCTTTTTTTTTTTTTTTACACAAGCACATCTCTGCTACAAAATGAACACAAAGTTTTTTTCTAGGACCTATCATTTTTGTACAGTTGCATTGAAAGTGACAGAAGTGCTAATGTTACAACTTACCCAACATGCAGGGTTAATTGTAACAGAGGGGTTAGTTGTAACACTTGTGTGTAGCCTAACACACATAATATTCATTATGACTGATAGTCAGTCTGAATGACAGTTCATGCGTGAACGTTAGGCCTATTATATACCCAAGGCAATGCATTATTCTTTCCTTTTTGTATTAGTGTTTAAAATATTTAATTTACTACTAATTATATTGATTTATATATTATTTATTCATTTTCTTTTTTACTTACTGGGTGACCATGCAGGCTATGACAGCCGTCATTTAGCCTATACCGAGCTGATGCAAAGCGTAGGTGAATTGATATCTACACAGACCTGTCTAGGCTCTTCCCCGGAACGGGTTGTGTCGAGCCATTGGTTAGTCTGGTTGTTTGATGAGAAAAATATTAAATGTAGCCTATACATGTTTACTACGAAGTTGCAATAAACGCGTTAAGAATCCGTGTAACTGCAGCAGCGGAGGAGGACTATTATTACTATTAATATTAGAAATCTAATACTCAAGCTGTTTTCTCATTTTTCTACTCTTAATGAAGTTTCATGTAACAAAGTTCGGGAGGAGCACGTTCAGGTAATCAACCAATCAGCACAAGAGGAAGCTGGTATAAATAAAGCCTTTCCTCACCTTCTGTCTCACGACAAGTTTCTCAGCATCCCTCCACCACCCCATCACCTCACACTCGGCTGGGTCTACCCCAGTATAAGGGGGGAGTACTCTGGGTTCGGGCCAAATTCCGAGCTCGGAGCCCTCCCCTGGACAGCAAGCCAAATACGCATAAATAGGCCTACAACATCAGATTCCATGTACGTGTGAACTCGTGAAATATTAAATCACAAACCGACTGAACGAATGATACACGGATTCTCTTGAACCACCACCACGTTTGCGAGAGAAAACTACTGCAGTGCAGCCAAAACGCTCCGTTCGACTTTTCTGAGATCCTCTTCCCTGTGGATGACCTGTGACCTACTTTCTGTACGATCTGAATTTTTGCGCGTTTTGAATTTTAGAAAACTGAATTTGAAGTTCCGAATTTCTTCTTCATCTTGAAACTTGAATCAGTGTTTTTTTTTTTTTTTACTGGATATTTGCAGTCTAAAAAGAATAGCTGTTTGAAAATACATCTCTCTAAAATTCAACCATAAAAACATTTCAATTCATTAAATTTCAAATGATCAATTTTCGTTTAAAGAAATCACATTCAGAACTATTTAAAATTCCACATAATATTGAATTTTGTTAGATTACACTTGTCAATAATTCAAATTTACACAATTCAAATTCAAATCATTTTGTCATATTATAATCTCCATAGTTGCAGAGCTATTTGTGGCGTTCGTTTCTGATTTATTTGGGTGTAGGCTATTTCATTTATATTGTCTATTTTGCTTTTGCTTATAAAATGGAATTCAGCCAATTACGTAAAATATTATACAGGACAGGTAAGTGTTTCACACAGGCCCAAACAGTTAGGCTAACTTGATTAAAAGACAACACCGGAACCGGCTAATTTTTTTTAACTGACAAGAGTAATTTGTTCATGAGGGCTACTCTGGTATAGTGTAGCATTGTTTGTTTGTTTTGCGTGTAGCCCAGGGACAAAGATGTTCTTATTGCGTCCCATTCGGAGACTAAAAACTCAGGTAAAATATTATTTTATTTTAAAGGGGTGGTATAATGCCCTTTTCACACGATGTAGAATAAGCCTTTGATGTCCCCATAGTGTGTATGTGAAGTTTTAGCTCAAAATACCCCACAGATTGAGGGTGAGCAAAAACGCACCGTTTTTGTGTCTGTCCCTTTAAATGCAAATGAGCTGCTGCTCGCTGCACAGAGGGCGGAGCTTCAACAGCTTGTGTCCTTTTTTACCTCACACAGACATGCACTGAAAATTTCAAAAACTTTTAGCCTTTTATGTTCAAACCGGTGTCAGACAAAGATGGAGAGACTCAAGAAGAAGTGACAACATGTAGACAACATTTCTGAATGGTTTGTTGATGAATTTATGTAGCTTATGTGTAATTATCTTCTAGTTATTGATTAGCATATTCTGTCTTGATAATCTATAAATCGTGTTCCGGGGGCGGGCTTTACGTGAATTTTAGGGTTGGTGATGTCACTAACCCGAGAGCAATGTCGTGTAGTCCCTACCAGCCGTTAAACAACAACAAAAAAGCCGTTTGTTGTAGTCCTTAAAAAGCAATTTCTTTAAAAGAAACCACCTCCCTTTGCTTTGAAATATGTGTGTTGTAACTTTGCAGATGTTGTTTATGCTCAAACAGCAACATTACACACTAACTAAAGTTAGAAAAGTGAAATCATAATCAACCACCCCTTTACATTGCACGTCTATGATCTTGCGTGGTAGGCTTAGAAAACAATTGTATTAAAAAAATGTATTCATATTTAAAATATGTCTGTATAGCAAGGTAAATAGTATATGACTTTGGCATATAATTATTTAAGAATGAAATAGTCAAACAACAATAAAATCAATACAGTGGTACTTGGGGAGATGTAGAATAAGAATCTGGTGGAGTTTGCAGAAAACAATTTGATTTTATATTTTTATGATTTTTTTTAATATGTCTGTATAGCAAGGTAAATAGTATATGTTTTTTGCATATTATTATATAAATAAAATGTATTTTTAAACGCAGCTGGCGTGACCGTAATCATGTGGCATGTGGAGTTCTTAGGCCCCGTTTCACAGACAAGGCTTAGATTAAGCCAGGAATAGGCCTTAGTTCAGTTAGGACATTTAAGTATCTTTTATAAATGTGCCTTAGAATAAAACATTACTATTTATAAGCTTAAAACCAAAGCTACCTGAATTTACACATTGCATCATACATATTTGAAGTCAATGAATTTCACATTGACTTATAACACGTCACAGCTAGACTTATTATTTATTTATTTATGTATTTACCATTTATTAAAAATGTTGAGCATGTTTTAATGAGGTGTAAAAAAAAAAAAAAAAAATTGCGAGATAAAATATATGACAATATGTATGTTGGCAATAATCTGTATCTTCCCCCTATGGTCTCTATATATGGTGCTTACGGCCTTGGAATTTTCAGACTGATAAAAATAAAAATAATCCTTTTGTTCTTTTTTTACATTAATGGCTGTAAAATCAGTAGTATTCGTCTGTTCATTAATATGATAGTCCCCACTAAGTGAATGTCCTCTCTTCATGCAAAATAAATAAACTTTTTTATTTTATTTATTTAAACTCACTGATTCTTCCTCTGTGTACGGTGTACATATTTTTTTTACATGTAATACTCATTTACCGTATGTAAAAGCTGTTTAAGGAAAAGTTAGTGCACCTTTAACTGCAAAACTTATTTTTATTTTGCCTTGAACATGAATGTAGGAATGTGTTGCTCATATCAAACACTAGATGTCAGTCTTAACCTTAACCTATATATATAGCCAAAAGTTTTCCCATTAAATGCACTTGATTGAACATTTATGCTATATAGTCAATTCTACATTTACCATGTCTAATATAAATGTTTAAAACCTGACCAGTTAAAATGAGTATGTATCAGTAGGGGCCTATCTGCTGTAGTTTTTTTTATTTATTCTCTACCCCCTATACACGCTCTCTCTGCCCCTCACTGTGATAAAGGGTGATATGGGTGGTTAGATGTTAAGAGTATGTCTGTCTGTGGTAAAGAGGATGCTTGAGGTTCTTATCAGTTCCTGCTTTTGCCTCTTATGACCCAGACAGACTGGAGAGCCCCTCTTCAGCTGCCTGCCCTCCCCAGGATGAGTGCACCCTGCCGGGCCAACACTCCATCGTTACACCCTTATCTCCACCTGTGGAGGAATTCTCCAGCCATATACAGTATGCCGCTCTCCTACTACTGTGTGCACGACAGATGAGGCCAAGTGTGCTGTTGCCAGAGCCTGAGAGTGCGTGAGTAGGCATAAAAAACGTCTAAATTCGTGGTTGTATATGTAAGTAGTTCGAATGAAGGGTGTGTGTCTGTTTTGGGTCTCTTCCTCTGAAAAGATGTTAAAACTTCTCATCTCTTTCTGGCTTTGATGCTTTAAGACTCCATTTTTATAGACTGTTTGGACTGATAATCTCTGTTTACAAGCTTTACCTTTATTTACAGCGCTGTTTACGAGCTATTCTTCCTCTTAGTGTTGGGAAAGAGAGCAGGAAGGAGGAGGGAGGGAGAGTGGGAGATGAGAGGAGAGGAAAGAGTGTTTGTTGAGGAATGCAAAGTGGTGATGGGCAGGTTATGGTGTCTATGTGTGTTTGAGTGAGTGTGGATTGTAGATAGTAAAACTAGGAGAGTCATGAGAAGGTTAAGAGCCATGTTGTACTTCCCTAAAAAACTCATGATAGATCAAAGGGGGGTCTGTCTGGTCCCTCTTCTGTGTAACTCTGTCTGTGACTGGAGCTGATTTCTTTCTTGTATAACTAAGACTTTCATCCATCACAGTGACATGAGCTGATCCCTCTCTCTGTGACAGTGACCCGACTCCTGAGCAGATCCGTCTTTCTGTCACAGTAATTTGAGCTTATGTATATCTCTCCTTGAGCTGATCCCAATTTCAGTGATTAGAGCTCATCTCTATCAGTGACACTGATTTGAGCTGATCCCTTTTTTTTAGCAAATGTTTCTATTTTGTGGCAGTGATGTGAGCTGTGAGTTCATCCCCTTTTCAGTGACAGTGATTTGAGCTGATATCTCTCCTTGAGCTGATCCCAATCTTCAATACAGTGATTCTTTTTTTATCAGTGACAGTGTTTTGAGCTGATCACTCTTGTTCATTTTGACCCTTTTTCAGTGACTCTGTTTTGAGCTGATCCCTTTCTGCTTAAGCTGATCCTCTTTTCAGTGAAGTGATTTGAGCTGATCTCTCTACTTGAACTTCTCTGTATGACAGCGACTTGAGCTGATCCCCAGGAGTGATTCAAGCTGTTCTCGATGTCAGTGATTTGATTTGACAGTGAATTGTTTTTCAAGGAAGTACCGTAGACATATAATAAATTATAGAAAATTTGCTGACCGCTAAAATAACTTCTCCTCCATCTTGTCACTGACACTATACACTACAGGATGTATTGACTGATCACATACACTCCACTGACTTCACTCCTATTGGTTGTCGCTACCAAAAGTGGCTCTTAATTTGCATAAAGTTAAATATATCTCAACTTTGTGGCATCATGCATGAGATAATTTCTCTATTTGATCTAATCTCTCTCTGTGCCAGTGACTATAGCTGATCTCTGTTCTTGGGCTAATTCCTCATTCAGTGACTGTGATTTGAGCTGTTCCCTCTCCTTGAGCTGATCCCCCTTTCAATACAGTGATTAAAGCTGATCTGTCTATCCATGACAGTGATTTGAGTTTCCATCCATCTTGTTCAGTTTTGACGCTTTTTTTTTTAGTGACTGATTTGAGCTGATCCCCCTTTCTCTGGATTGATTGAGCTGATTTGAACTAATCTCTCTCTATAAATGATTTAGCAAATCTCTCTCCTTGAGCTGATCCCCTTTCAATACAGTGACTCATGAGTTCACACGTACATATAATCAGATAGAGTATGCATATTGGCATGCTGTTTGAGGAGGGGGCTCCTAGATCGGAATTTGGTCCGAATCCAGAGTACTCCTCCATATTCATGAGGAGGAGTTGGGGTGGTAAACTGACATGGGACAGAGGTGAGTCGGCTTTAGGCCTCCTCTCGTGCTGCGCCTCCAGGACTTTGTTAAGAAAACATCATTCTGATCTGATCTCTACCAGTGACAGTGACTTGAGCTGATCCCTTTTTGAGTGACAATGATTTAAGTGGATCTTTATTTTTGTGTTAGCTATTTGAGATGATATCTCTCCTTGAGCTAATATCTGTATTTTAAGCAGATCCCTCTTTTTGAGCTGATCCCCCTTAAATATATTAATTTGTTTTAAGCTGATCCTTCTATCTGAGCCAATCCTTCTCTATATGACTTGAGCTGATCCCTTTTTCAGTGACAGTGATTTAAGCTCAGCTGATCGCTCTATTTGAACTAATCTCTCTTTTTGACAGTGACTTAAGCTGATCCCTCACCTTGAGCAAATTCATTATTCATTGACAGTGATTTGAACTAATCTCTCTCTTTACGACAGCGATTTCAAGTTGGCGTGAACCGGAAGTCGCGATAGTCTTTTCTTTTCCCTATTGTGATGTAAATGCAAGGGAAACGGCTTATTGAAAAAATGTGGGCAGGGACTTGATTTTGTCCATGAGGAATTGATTGGATTTGGATCGTCATGGTTTGCTATTGCTGTGATCTCATGTGAGAAACCAGTTGTCCCACCCTCTTGCCAGTCATTAGAGAAGAAAAGAAGAGATGTTGTTGCAAGAGGAAGGGGAAATTATTTTGGTTAAATTACCTGAAAAGTGAAGCCAAAGCATTTCAATCGCCCCCTGGTGGTTGGCTGCAGTACATGTCATAAACCCCACCCTCTCCATAGCCCCTTTCACACAGAGATTCCGGAAAATACACGGATAAAGTGACCCGGGATTTGACCCGGGTTCATTTGATTTTGGTTCATTCACACTGCCAGTGATTTTCCGGAATCAGAGAGCGCGTTCACACACAACCCGTGTATGTCCCGGAAAGACACGTGACATCGATGTGACTTGTAATGTCTCAGCAGCGTCTTCAGTTTGCTTATGAGCTGCGATTTCTCTCTCGAGAAACCACGCTTGTGCATTTATTTCTCTGATTCGATCATAAAATTGCGCATTTCGTACCGTTTCACAGCTGGCGAACGATCCCGGCTTCAGCGTCATCACTACGACACGGCATTATTACGGCTTTTGTTCACACAGCGCGCGTCCCGGGACTGAACACGGCAATGTTACTAGGTCCCCAACCCGGCATCGATCCCGGCATTAAACCCGGGTCGTGTTTGCGTTCACACAGAAGGCGTTCCGGCAATTTGCCGGCAATTTCCCGGGTTCAATGCGCTGTGTGAAAGGGGCTCATGTAATCGAATGGGACACGAGCCACACTGAACAATCTAATTACAATTAAAAAAAAAAAAAATCCAAAGAGGGATTGTTTCATTTTAGGCATTTATTATCACGCAGACGTATGTTCAAGTTTTCCTTTTTCCAGTAACTTTGGTTACTTTTGCCTTCATTTTTGTATTTATTGTCAACGCAGTGCAGCAACTAGCAGACCTAGAGTGGCTGTCTAGCGCGCTCATTGGCTGCCGCGCGGCAGCTGCAGCAGCCAACCACTGAGCCCCGCGTGACGTCACGCCCAATTGAGGGCACGCGCGCCCTTACACGTCAGAGCCCGCCAGAATGGCCGTGGCTTTAGTGTATATAAGGACGGGCTCGGGTGCTGCTTCCCTGATTTTCATTCTCTTCAGCGAAGCTCTACGCATCCTGAATCCTGAGAATCCAGGAATCTCTGCGATCTAACAAAACGCCTCTTCGTGTGGGCTCAGCACTCGCTATGCTCCCTGAGAGCCGCGCATGTGCCGGACCACCTGACCGATGGCCCAGACAGACTGTCCAGGGACAACATTCCCCCGGGAGAATGGTCCCTGCATCCTCAGACAGTCCAGCTACTATGGCGCCTATTCGGCAGGGCGGAGGTCGACCTTTTCGCTTTAAAAGACAACGCTCACTGCCCAAAGTTCTTTTCAAAGAACGAGGACGTGCTGGCCCAAACCTGGCCCAGCCTCCCACTGTATGCTTTCCCTCCGATCTCGCTGTTACCACAGGTAATCAAGAGAATCAGGGAAGCGCGCCACTCGGTGCTCCTCATAGCCCGCGATGGGAGAATCAGACTTGGTTCCCAGAGCTGATGCGGCTGTCACAGGTAGCCCCATGGCCGATCCCGGCGAGAAGAGATCTGCTCTCTCAGGCCGGCGGCACAATCTGGCATCCCCACCCAGAGCGCTGGTCTCTGCATGCGTGGGTAATCAACGAATACCCGTTGCTTTGCCAGAAGGGGTCGTGAACATGATCACACAGTCTAGAGCTCCTTCTACGAGAAGGCTATATGCGTCTAAATGGTCTGTGTTCTCCTTATGGTGCACCGACAAGAATCTAGACCCACGTACGTGTGGGGTTTCATGGGTGCTCTGCTTCCTTCAGGAGCTGTTGGACAAGGGCAGGTCCCCCTCAACGTGCGGCCAGTCAATAGGAAGGAACGAGCTCATCATCCGCTTCCTCAGAGGAGCCAGGAGGATGAATACCCCGCGGCCCCCATCGGTTCCTATTTGGGGAAGACGCATCCCTTTGAACCATTAGACTCCGTGGATCTGAAATATCTGTCGCTCAAAACCGCGTTTCTGATAGCTCTGTCATCAGTCAAACGCATGGGGGATTTACATGCGCTGTCTGTCAGCGCCGCGTGTCTCGAGTTTGGACCGAATGACTCTAAAGTCATCCTCAGACCAAGACATGGCTATGTCCTCAAGGTGATTGGCACTCCCTTCAGAGCGCAGGTTATCTCCCTATCGGCTCTGCCAACATCCTGTAGCGAGGGCGATGTTAAACTCCTATGCCCTGTCAGGGCGCTGAGAGTTTACATTACGCACTCCACCGCCTTCAGCCGCTCGGAGCAGCTCTTTGTTTCGTTTGGTGGGCGCACCAAGGGTCTCGCCGCCTCGAAACGTAGCCTGTCCAGATGGATAGTGGACGCTATCGCAGCAGCATACGAGTCTAAACACCTGCAGTGCCCGTTGGGCATCAGGGCTCATTCCACTAGAGGCATGGACTCGTCGTGGGCTTGGTCCAGCGGGATTTCTATTCATGACATTTGTATGGCAGCAGGCTGGGCCTCCCCCTCTACATTTGTCAGGTTCTATAACCTGGAAGTTCCCGCCTTGCAGGCTAAAGTTTTGTCAGTCTAACGGGATGTATGCTCTGCCCACAGTGTCTGTGCGCAGTCTACTCTAACGTGACTTAGCTCTCCTGGTTGAGCTGCACTATTAGGGTTGATGTTCTTATAATAGGCCGGCAGCGCCGCTCTGTATTCCCCTACACTGCCCTACAAAGGCAAAAGACCTTAAAGGAGAACTCCGGTCAATTTTAACATTGAGCTCATTTTTTTGTACATTTGGAGTGCTGTCAATACAGAGAACAACGGCAAAAATCGGTGTTGCCTACACCGAGTTATTCTATTTTTAAAATTTGCACCCTATTGACTTCAATGGGGCAAGTAGTAAGCCTGCTTTTTAGCCTCTTAACATCCTTTAAGTGTCATTACAAGTGCACAGAAAATGTGAGTGATTCCTTCCGAGTGAACACGGGTGGATCTGACTGCAGTAGATGTTAGAGATATTAATAAAAATGAAGTTAATTCAGCCAGCGCTCATACCTTTGTTTACATCCTGTTTTCGGTGGAAGGCCATAGTAATCGATTGTCGAGTTCACGCGCGTGATCATAGGTACTAAACCTATGCGCGTGAACTCGACAATCGATTACTATGGCCTTCCACCGAAAACAGGATGTAAACAAAGGTATGAGCGCTGGCTGAATTAACTTCATTTTTATTAATATCTCTAACATCTACTGCAGTCAGATCCACCCGTGTTCACTCGGAAGGAATCACTCACATTTTCAACCAGGAGAGCTAAGGTAGCTCCGTAGCAACCAGGAGAGTTAGAGTAGACTGCGCACAGACACTGTGGGCAGAGCATACATCCCGTTAGACTGACAAAACTTTAGCCTGCAAGGCGGGAACTTCCAGGTTATAGAACCTGACAAATGTAGAGGGGGAGGCCCAGCCTGCTGCCATACAAATGTCATGAGCTCAATGTTAAAATTGACCGGAGTTCTCCTTTAAGTCGCTAGAGTGTGGAACTGAGAAAAATGACTTTAAAGATTTTTAGTTGTCCCGTCAAATTAATTATAGGTAGGACACTGGAAATCTGGCAAATAGTTGTTTTAGTAATGGAAATTATATACATAAAAAAATGTTGAGCTCAAACTTGACTTTTGACCACTATTTTAAAGTTACTGTACTCTGCCTTTGTATTGTCAGCAAAAAGTGAGAAGTCATGCCAAGGCAAAAGGCAGTAACTTCCACATTATCAATATTTGGTTGCTGATCACCATTAACAAAATCATTATAGTAACACCTGTATAAAATCTAGTCACCATGGCATTTATTTTGTATGATTTACAATTATTTATAGCCATCTACTTATTGCTATCCTGTGCTTTGGTTGCATTCTGATGGCATTATTAATACATTTGACATGACAAAATACCTCCATAGATATATTAGTCCAGCATTGGCTCGACCGCGTTTAGGGCGGGGCTGAAGTCGCCGGTGAAGTTTTGGCACTCTGCCAGCTAGATGCATGAGTGTTTCAACCAAGTCCTGTACCCGAACTGAGTGAGGCGGGGCTTTAATTCTAGGTTGTATTCATCTGATACGGCAATGCGTAACGTTTTTCTGTCAACTCTGCATAATCCTTCGCGATCGTTATCGCACGTTTGTCGACGGCGGGTTCAGACCATACTAAATGTTCTGACCGCAGTTGTGCAGGAGAAAGCTCTGAGGACATTAGAAGTTAGAGGGACTGATGGCAGCTGTACAAAGTACACAGGCTACACCGTAATTTTAACATTAAAACAAAGGCAGATAACAGTACAATCTGGTAGGTAGCATTATTTGATAGAACACCGGCACAGTAACTTCATATTGACGCGCGGCTAAACAAAGGCAGAGCACCGTAACTCCATTTCGAGCGTTCCAAAACAAAGCCAAAGAGCGGTAACTGATGTTACGGTGCCCTGCCTTTGTTTCTCATGGGCTTTTGGAAGTTACTGTTAAGACAATTCATTATTTTCTCGAAAAAACAACGGAATTGATTTAAGATACTTATCCACATGATAAAGGATCCCCTGGGACTCATATAGTGGATGCTCGGCGCGCACGGCGTTGACAAGGGGTTCTCGTAGCGTAAGCAACTTACGCAATACGAGAGAACCTCTCGTAAGAGAACGTACTCGGTTACCTAATGTAACCTCGGTTCTCTCTAGAAGAGGGAACGAGTATTGCGTAACCTGCCGTGCTCGCGCCTCGAGCTGATTTCGCTCAGTCGAATGAAAACCAGGGAAGCAGCACCCGAGCCCGTCCTTATATACACTAAAGCCACGCCCATTCTGGCGGGCTCTGACGTGTAAGGGCGCGCGCGCCCTCAATTGGGCGTGACGTCACGCGGGGCTCAGTGGTTGGCTGCTGCAGTTGCCGCGCGGCAGCCAATGAGCGCGCTAGACAGCCACTCTAGGTCTGCTAGCTGCTGCACTGCATTGACAATAAATACAGAAATTAAGGATAATTTTCTGGCTTCATATCTCGAGAAAAGATGACTTTCCCGTATAGCATAAGCAACTTACGCAATACTCGTTCCCTCTTCTAGAGAGAACCGAGGTTACATTAGGTAACCGAGTACATTTTACTTAGTTATTTGATGCTATAGAAAAGGGGTGTATTTTGGCTTCGTTTTTCTACAGTAAAAGGAAGTGGAGACGTGCAGTTCATCTTTTTACAGTCTATGAAAATTGCAAAGGCACATGAATTGTAAAATAAATAAATAAATAATAATGATGTGCACAGATAAATCATTTATAATAAGGACTGCAATATTCCTAAAAAAATTTTTTGTTATTTTATAAGCTGATCCCTCTCCTTGACCTAATTTTTCATTCAGTGACAGTGATTTAAGCTGATTTCTCTTTATGACAGTGACTTTAGCTGATCCCTCTCTCAGTGACAGTGATCCTTCTCCTGCATAGTTCAGACTCTCTCTGTGGCAGTGACTGATCCCTCTTCTATGTAACTCTCTTGTCTATTTTCTGCTCTAATAGATGGTAAACGTCTGTGTGAACAGAGCAGTGGGATCCAGAGCAGAAAAAATGTTTACAACACTGTGATCTATCGACCATTAACAACAGGCTTAAAGCAGCCAACCCACATATCTCAGCATAACTCTGCACACCATGGAGAATATCACTGCATGATGGATTCACCAGTGTAAATGAGAGTGCTTTGTGCATGTGTGTGTTTAGTACATATGTGTACTGGAATGGTTGGTTTGCTTCTAGATTACAGAGATGTCATTACATAAGACAGAGCTCTTTTTGAGCGTATGTGTGACTGTCTGTCTGTGTGGGTGGGTGGAGTAAGGTGGATTGCATTGATACACGTGATATTAGCATAGCTAATAGGGCTCAGAATTATTAAAG